>NC_041040.1:1306144-1647810 GCF_900634625.1 Parambassis ranga
GTACCGCTAACAGGAGCGCCTGTGTGATGTGCAGCAGGTGTATCAGGGTATATGTGGTATAAATATACATATGACACCCCCACCCAAAACGTCACACCCCTTTAATAGATTTCTCATTAACCAACATAAAAGAAGCAAAGAAAAAGATATTCAGGAAATGATCTTAATGTATTTCACCTGACAAATAAACTCAAACTCAAACTGACAGAAATTAAAGTACTGAAATCAATAAAAACAGAATGACTAAAATTAGGAGACTTGAATCAATGAAATCCAGTCTGAAAACAACAAGACAAACACCTCAGTGATCAGTGAAATCTCTAATCAGAAACATTTTGATCTAATCTGTTGTGTTTCATTAACTCACTGTAATTCAGAGTCTTTTCTTCCTCCTTTGTCTTCATGTATTTTCCCCTCCTCATTCAAAGAGGGCAGTGATTGGGTTCATTATTGGTTTTAGCTTCTGAAAATGCTCCATTCAAAATTCTGTGTTATTTATTTAGTTCATGTTCAAATATATTCTGGGCATGTACACCTACCATGCTGGCAACTTAACCCCACATGTCTGTTCTACTGCATCTTACAAAGTAACAAGGTGTTTGTCTCCAGTCTCCATCAGGCCAAGTTAGCACACATCACAGGAAGATGAAACCTATTATGTTGTTGATTCATAGATCCTAAAGTATAATTTTAACCCCCCCCCCACATTTGTCATTAGCTGTAGTTGCCCTTTTATTTTGTCACACTAGCTTTATTTTGACAGGATGCAAAATGATTCTGTCCTCGGGGTGACACATGTGGCAACATAATGAGGTGCTGAAGTGTTTAGCGGCAGCGACTGAGCATAAACAGGTAGAAATTAATTCATCAGCTGACAGGAAGGAGCATGCTACAATTAGTTTTATGCCTGGACTGCTCCCCTCGGAGGCTGGAAGCTGAGGGCTTTATAGGCAAGTCCAAACAATCCATGTGTAATTTATGCCCCCACCGCCTGACCCCTATCAGCACCGTGACACCCACTTACCTCCTGGCAACAAACACGAGCTAATTCAAACAGAGATACTGTATATTCTCTGCTAGCATATAAATGGGTTTAAAGCCATTATGGAAAAGAAGGGGCAACTGGTCTGATTAATATGGATGAGTCTGAAGTGAATGATTGTCTCGGAGTTATGGATATGCAATACAGCTACTCATTCAAGGAAATTGCCTTCAGAAGATCATCAAATAGCCCTACTCAACAAGTGCAGAATGGCATCTTATGGGAAGAAGCACTCGACTAAGCAGAAGTCAAAAAACAGTGTGTTCTGACTTTGCCACACGAAGGTCAGCCGAGTCCGGAAAATGTCAAGAACTTTAAGACATTCTTCAAGTGCACTCAGAGAAAACTATGATGAAACATAAAGAAATGGTCGCCAAGAGTCTAGAGAGGACACCAAGGATTGTCTCTGGAGACTCAGGAGGTGTCCACATTGTGATTTTTATATAAAAAGTAAAACAAGTACTAAAATATATAAAAAAAAGAGTTCTCTTGCTGCAAATGAGACACATATTTTTCACATATTTGTAGCATATTAGCTTGTATGCCACTGCCAAAATAACTTTGGAAAGAAGAGAAAAAAGTCAGAACCAATAGATTTGACAGGTAGTAGTAATATTAGTGCTAGACTCACCAATGACCAGCCACATGGAAGAAAATGCATTTTATGCTAAATGACCGTTGCCACATTCTCCCCCAAAGAAGTCCTCCACAAATATAATAAATGTCTAATCCTAATATTTTAGTCTTCAATAAACAGACATGTTGGTCTATCTGAACCAAGCATTATTGCCTCAAATATGACTGATTATTGCAAATTCACAGAAGAAAGATTTTTTCTTACTCGCTCTAAACTAGTGATTTTTTACTTTTACATTCTTTATACTCTAATTTAGCAAATATTGATAATATAGCAAAACAAATGTAACAGTGTAAATTGGTAAAGTCTCAGCTTTCATATGGCTTGTTTGTTTGTGTGACTTGAAGTATCACAGAGTTAGCAATAACCATGTGGCAAGAGTGTCGACTTTGATATGAGAACTTTATTTTGATGAGTGATAATTGATTTGCATGGTGTTGAAGATATGTTTGTAAATATGGCTTATATGTGCTTGTAGTAGAGTTTCTCCTGTTTAACTTGATATGCAATATGATTTTTTTTAATGGTTAGTACAGTATTTTATGGCTTTTATTGTTGGGTGCATCCAAAAGCCCCCCAAAATAGGGGTACTTGCTACATCCCTTTATGAATCGCAGCCTGCCTGGATACGATGACTTTCTGCACACAGTGATATCTGCATAATACTACACAGTGTTAACGTGTGATGTTAACTCACATCTCTCAGTGATCATCATAAGTTAGCCTAGCTGATGTGGTGGAAATGCTGACAGCTACAGTCTGTCTGCCTGGAAGCAGGATGGCCAGACGGAGCTGATGAAACACTGAATGCAGTTCTGATTTGACTTGGTTGCATCACCAATTACAGCCCTCTCAAAAACTGTTTATGTTTCACATGCTGGTACCACTCATGTAGCATTGGACTTTCTTTTCATGAATAAATAAAGAATTTTTTTCTGTTTCATTATTTGATTGGATTTGTTGTGTCTTCTTTCTAAACATGTGTGAAAATCTGCTAAAGGTTTCACATCCTATTGATGCAGAACTATAGAGGAAAAAAGGATTCTGCACACTTTCAAGCACCACTGGAGTAGATGTGATCCAGGACGCACTGATTTAACACCGAGTACAGCGGATGAAGGAGATGAATAGTGATTAACCACTGTGCCAAACACAATGCTGAACGATGGTGGCATGCATATAACAGAATTACTTTGTGTACGACAGCAGAGAGCATTGACAAATTTCCTGAAAGAATTATATTACAACTCTTTCATTAAATGTTATCCTCCACTTTAAACATGTAAAGTGAAAATAATAACTCGCATATTGAAGAGGTTTAAAAAGTCTTTTTACTGAAAAACATCCATCACCACAGAAGCTTTATGTAGCTCAAGGACAAAAGTTGTGTCTAATTGACTCTGCTTTAACGTACGGCCCTCTTTTTTTTTAACCAGCTTGCTTGTCACATTAAAAATGCCAAGGAGCCATCATGTGACCCTGAAAGCCAATCTGTCCCCAGAGTGTCACGGCAGCACAAAAAGCAATCCCCACAATTCCCAGCTCACATTTCAGTCTGTTGACAAAAAATGTTTGCAGCCTCTCAGGCTCTCCAACCGATACGTGAGAACACCAGTGACATGAGAGAGAGGACGGAGACACAGAGGACGAGAGCAAACACACCGCTGTTCATGATGATGAGGAAATCCCTCCTGATGCACAGCTGAGTGTTGGAAGGGCAGCGCAGCACACTGTGGTCCTGTGAATAACACCGGGGTGACAACAGGAAACCACGCTGTGATCAAAAGTGGCCAGTGACCAAACACAAAAGACGTCCAGGAGGTAACAGTGTCTATACTGGAGACCAGATGTCCTGATGCTAGGTTTTTATAGCAATATTTTATGGCATGTTATAGTCATGTAACATCCTTTTCTTAACTTAGTCTCTTTAGAGTCATGTGAGGAGTAAGCTGTAATCAAATGACATTGGGGGGCCTGTGATTAGGGGGTTAGCGTCAATAAATAGCCACGTAGCATAGATAAATAATGAAATCATTTTAAACAGGTTTTGCTTGGATGGGATAGGAACTGTTGCCAGGAAATAATGCGCCTACATCTTGATGTCTGCTACCGTACTAGTGTATGTTGCTGGTTTCTTGAGTATAAAGTGATAATGTAAATATTGCTGTAAACGCCATACTGTAAGTATTGCTTTTTGCATCATTCAGAACATTGAACAAATAAAACTATAATTTCTTTTGACCCAGGAAGTAATGGTGGAATGATTGCACCCTTTCCCACTGAAGATAAAAGGATGTTTTAGCTGAGCTGTAACCATGGTAACCAAGAAAACCTAAGTTCAAATGGAAGAGCTCAATGTAAAATGTTTACACAACAGAGCTAAGCTATACTTGCTTTATGTTACCAAAAGTACAGCATGACAGCACACCTACTCAACCAATCCAAGGCTAGCAGAAGGTGTTGGTGACCATATCTATGGGAGTGATAACAACTGATTTAATAGCTGCATGCAACAATCTTCATGTTTCACTGATGTTTTTGATGTTTTGGCCTTCATTAGGGTGATTTATAGACTGTAAAACACGCAGCGCAGCACACATATTCTACACGGGAGGCTAACCCTAGCCAGGGAGGGATGGAGTGCTTTCCGTTTGCATTCCCCTCTCTTTCTTACATCTTAACTCCTTCCAGCAAGAAAGGGATGAAAGAAAGGAAATCATTGGATATGTCATAAGTTTACATCCTTGCATCATGAAAGAGATGGCATACAGTATTCAAAATATGTATGCAATAGTTTTTAATACAAACAGTATTTTTTCAATAGTAGTGGTCATGGATACAAAAAAAAAAAACAATATCACTACATGGGTCCTCCTCCCTCCTCTCAGATGCTTCAGTGACCTCAGTCGTTCCTGTGTGATGGGCCAAAGGAGCAGGGGAGCATGTGTTATAACAGAAAGCAAGTACCCAACATAGTACTGAGGACAGCACAAAGGCTTTTTTTCTTTATTTCTTTGTAAAAACTCTTTTCAAATATTCATCCAGGCTTTCAATTTCATCTTTGTTAAACAATCCCGGCCAACAGAGTCTCCAGGAAGGACTCAATCCCTCCCTGCAGAGAAAAGTAAATAAGGAGATAGAGAGTGGTATTGTGAGGACAGTGCCAGCAAAAACGCTGATCTTGTCCATCATCTCTGAGTCTCCTAGGAGCTGTGGACCTGATCGGCTGCAAGGCTTGGCCTGAGCTGCACATTCTCATGCAGACTGTTTATAATAGAATCCACCAGTGTGATCCCTCAGGTTCCAAACAGTTTGTAGTCTCTTAAGACTTCATTTGTTGTGCAGACCGGGTTCCTTCCACTGGCTGCTGATGCCCCCTCCCTGGTGGATGTCCTATGACACAACCTGAGGATGCCAAACTGGCTCTCGTTTGCGGGAGTTGTGGACCAGCATGAAGGAACAGTGGACCACTGCTCTCTGGCACTGCTTCACATGAGCACAGACCAGCAAACAGGCTGCTGACTCACTTGTTGATGCAAGTAACTTCCCTTTGTAACAGTCTTGGGACAGCAGAGGGAAGCAGGAGGCTAGAAATACAACAAAGAAGACTGCTGCTGCTGAATCTGAGATAGTGAAGTGTTAAGTCTACAGGCTTAGTGCGTACAAAGCCCTGCTGTATAATAACAGACATCTCTGATACTTTCACTTCATGCCAAAAGAAAACCAAAATCTTGGTAAGAGAAATAAACAGTCTGTGGTGCAGCTTTCTGTGGAAACTGATGGACCCAAATGATAAACTGAACATCCTTTCAACAGGACTGTCTTTCTTGAGACTAAACCTCCACCAGTGCTGCACAGTTTGATGAAAATGTGCGATTGGAATTACAATATTACTAATGAATGGTGCCATGAGTGTACTTGCTTGAATACCAAGGACAACACAGAATAACGATAACTTACAGAGCATCCTGTTGGCATTCTGGTGAACCTTTTAGGTACTACTAAACAATACAAAAATTAGATACATTTCTGCAAAGTTCAACTGAGACAAGTGCCTGTTTCGGCATTAGTTCAAAGTGTAAAGACTTCTACTTTACAACATAGCTTGATGGCCTTTCTGTGGAGGCCCTTCTCTAAATACTAAGTATGACCAGAACAATAAGAAAGACATGTTGAATGCTCAAAAAGAGTAACAAGTAACAAGCCTGTCGTGGTTGAATAAAACTTGACTGTAGCTACTTCGACTTGAACCTCACTGCAGCGTCCAAAGTCTCAAAGTAGAACCGCTGCCTTTTTGTGTTTGACCAGAATGGGGACAGCACAGAAAACACCTAGCCACAATCAGCAAATGTTTTTCTTCTGCAAAGCACCAAGGCTGCAGAGCCAGCTGGGTGGAGGTCTGACGACCAGCTCAGGACTCACTAGAAGAAATGACATCCAATGACAAAAAGAGCAGGAGGAAGCCCCCTTGGGGGTCTCCGTTTCCCTTGTTACCACCACAACCATGTTAAACCAAACAGTGAGTTTATGTCTGCTTATTGATGGAAGGAATAGGATTCAAATGAACATGCGTCATGCATTAATAAGGCTTGATGCCAGCAGCAATAATATAAAGATCCAGAGGCTTTGCTGCAGAAAGTGGCAGAGCTGTTTTGCTGGAAACATTCCATATTTTCTCACAAAGAAAAAAAAAGCACCTTGACAGACACAATGAAAAACAAAGAAGACAGCAGAAAGACAAACTGGCTGCTGTGTGAGATAAAAAAGGATAAGTAGATGGAATGCTGGCCATGTTTGTACAGCCGTGGACCAGACATCAGTGTGGACAAACACTCTCATTCAGACAGTATGAGCTTAGCGAGCCAGGAAAATATCAAGATATGAAGGACAGTGTGACGCCTGGAATGTGCAAACGCCTGCATTTAGGTTGGATATTGTTCTTCAGATGCATCTCCAGGAAACCGGATCATCCTCATAAAATGGTGAATACACAAAAAGTACATCCTACATAATGTCACTGTCTGTGTTCACAGATGATGTCTGGTGTCAGATCTCTGATTCTGACCTTTTCCAGTCTGCGCTCTGAGCACTGTGTGCTGCCGTTCACAGCGGATAGAGATTTAAATTCAAGTGTTCACTTATCATTGCTGGAGATACAGGGAAACAGAGCCCTGAATGTTTTCTTTGGTAAATTGTAAGTTAAGTAATGAATGATCAAACTGACTGGCAGCCAAAATAAAGTCCAAATAATGTCAAATTAAAGTAGTAGTATTCAAAATTCATACACGAGGCAGGGATCCTATAAGTTATTATACTTCTTTTATATATAAAAGAAGTATAATAACTGCATTCAGGTGACGGCTGTGGCTGGGAGCTACTTACTGCAGTTTCTTTCAACTTTTTTTTTCCAACACTATCAGGTTATTTTTTTTTCTCTCACCTACTAAAGAAGGGCTTGCATATGGCCTGAGAAGCAGCATCGACTTTACATCTTTAAGGACTAAAATATAAATCTCATATTATGTTTTCTTGAAGAGGACAGACATGAAAGCACGGAGGTGGTGTCATCATGTTCTGAGGTGCCTCTCTGAATGGCTTTGAGACGAGACGACTGCCTGTCCTAAGCTGCTTTTTCTTTTCAGTTTTTATCATTTAAAAAGGCACAACAACAATTCTATAAGGACCACCTGCTTAGCATCACACTCATGACGTTCTATACATGACTGTTTGCATTACACCAACCAATAGAATTGGTTATGAAACTTCTTAAACTGGATCTGCAGCCATCACACTGCACTCTCAGCCCTCTAATGCAATCTGTCTTGTGTTGTGTCTTCCACAGCCTCATTATGTTGAAATCCATCCTTTCCCCTCAGACAGTAACTATTATAAGTCTTCCTTATATCTTTCATTATACATATTTCAAATAACTGATTGAAGTCATTTTTCAGATCTCTATTTTTGGCGGTGGTGAGGTAATGTATCCGTACAATACACCCACCTGTCACAAGTCAGAATGACATCCATTCAAACAAGCCCTGCAGGACATGCTGGCACTGTGTGTGTGTGTGTGTGTGTGTGTGTGTGTGTGTGTGTGTGTGGCATTTGGTGTCTTGGCTTATCTGGCTGTGGAGAGAGCTATGAGAGCTCGCTGTGTAATTGAAATGTCATGCGTACAGGAGAGGAGTTTGACTGAACGGGAGCCTTTAGCCATGCCCCAACGAGCCGGCGACAGATGAGCAACAGCTTCCCCAATGAGAAGTGGCATTCCCCGAGCCCATTCCTCCTCCTCCTCCTCCTCCCCCTCACTCGTCCGTCACCCCATCCCGGCTCCTCTGCTCTCCCACTTCTCTGTGATTCCTCCTTGCCTATCTGCAGTCTTAACAGTGATGGACGAGAAGGCTCGGTAGTTGCTGAAATATTAAAATAAATGGTCTTCTGAATCGGGGGTCTGAAGGAAAGCTAGTGCATTTATCATTTTTATCTGAGGCTAAACTATTGTGTTATTGATGGCAGCAATGGGCTTGCCATTCAAGTGTACTAATGCAGGTAGCAAGGATCCTCCCCAGGGTTTGATTGCTGCCAAGCAGGGAGACAACACGGTATAATTCATTTTCACATAATCCACAGTGATTAATAGGACTGTACTGCACAGTATATCTGCACGCACAGTCACCTCCCTCCACCCTGCCCCGCCCCGCCTCTCTGGCAATTTCTCTCATTACAGGACTCCCCACAAACTATAAAACAATAATGCTGAGGCTCCATAATCATATATCAGCTGGATAATAATCCACCTGCAAAAAATACATACAGTGCCATTTTTTTAATTAGACTCTCAAACCAAGGTTTGAATCATAATTTAGTTTAATTCAGAAATACTTTCTGCTTTTACCTGTCAATGTAAATTTGTCCAGCTTTTTAGAGTAAAATGAAAAATAAACCCTAATTAAATCAGAGTTTTGAACATAAAATAATGGTTTAAATTAGATATTTTAAATATTACCTGTGATTTTTTTTCCTTATTCCCTTATTCCTAATAATACATCAGCTCTGAGAAATGTAAGGATGAGTTAGAGCCATAATGCAGAACCTTTTAAATGCAAAGGAGGACAAGCTGATCATATCAAAGAGGTCCCATCATTTTAATGCTATGAATAAAAGACATGTTCATATTGGAGACCATCAGCCATTCATGACCAACTTCATTATAGTTCATGAATTAATGGTTACTGAGGGTTTTACTCCTGACCATCCCATTACCTTGATTTAAATTCATATTTTATCACTATTAGGGAAATAGTGGGAGTAATTGTCAGACAGTTTTCTGTACTGGATTATAAGCTGTAAAGGTTGATAGACTGATTCAGTTATGGAGCCACAAGCTGTTTCTAATGTCACATGAAGCTCAGGTCCTGCACAATCATAATGTTTTTGAAAAAAAAAAAAACGTGTAAATAAACTGGTTAGGATATTGGAACCAGAGAGAGCATTATAAGCTGCTAACCAGAAGCTGTAGCAGTGATCAGATGGTATGTGCACAGCCAGCCAGGGAAAGAATGAAACGGTGAAATGGTGAAAGAAATGGAAGGTGTTTCAGAGAGGCTGCGTGAGGTCAGCCCTCTACAGACACAGCGCCTGCTTTGTGTGGATCAGATAGGTTCCAGGATGTTTGGCATCGACCTGGCTGGACGGGAGTATCACACCCGATGCTGAGTGCCTGCTGAGAGATGTGCAAGTGGAAGTGTGCACATGTGAGGCAGAAGGTGATGAGGACATGACATTTACTGTGGAGACAGGGAGACTGCTAACACCAACACCCAAACAGGATCCAACCTGTCATCAAAAACATAAAGGCAGGCTAGAGCCAGAGCAAATATATAAGATGATCACTGATCGGCCTGGTTCTCCTGCTGTATGGATCCACTGTAATCCTGGTTCTGGTGCCGTTTGTGTGCTGTGATTTCATACTGTTTGAAGAGAACGTGACCCACAGACACTCTGTGAACACAGCTCTATTGTTTGCAGCCTATCGCTCAGCAGTGGTAGACTCACAGCTGACAGGCTCATGTCAGACTGTCTCAGTGGGTGAGCTTTTACCACACTATAAAAAACAGAAGCTCATGTTGCTCTTTTATCACTCTGTCCTTCAGAGTGCAATAAAACAAGGTGACATTAAATCAAATGTTTAGTTTAAATAATAGAGATAAAATACATGATATCACAGAATTCTGTGATCTTATCCTTATTTAGACGGACTCTGGCCGATATACTGTTCATCACAGCTGAGCTGAGGTGGTGCAGTGATTACTTCGTCAAATGCATTGTGACCCACCCATTTCTCTATTCTGTGGAACCCTAAACCCTTGTGTTTTTTCCACAATGTTTTTTTTCTGCCCTCAGTGTGTCTTTAGGTCTGCATATAAAAAAGAAATTCTTTAGCAGGTGCTGGCCACTACAGAAGAAAGTCAAATCAACTTTATAGTCACTTCCACAGTTGTACATAGTACAATGGATAGTGAAATGTTTGAAATATGCTATCAAGAACCTGCAGGAAGAAGTGGACGCGGATCAACTTTACATTAAAACCAGCAGTTCACAGCAACTTCTCAGGTGGTTAAAATTATTTTGACTAACTCAACACACACATGAGCTAATGACAGCGGCTGTACAATTAAATCCACTGTATCAGGTTTTTTTATTTCATGAGCCAGAGTCTGCATGTGGTGTTTTATTTTGAAAATCAACTGGATTCTCTCTGCTGTCTGACTTCCTGTCTGCTCAATCTGGAGTGACTGAGCACCAAAATAGACTTAGTGTCTACCATTCGCAGACCAGAGTGGAGGGACGGGACTGAAGCGTTTCTGGAGCACGGCTCGTTGGTCTACACTACCCCTTGACTAGAGTGGCAGCAATAAACTGTGGCTGGTGTGGTGCAACTGAAACATGGCACCAACACCCCAAGTGGATCCACACAAGGCAGCTGGGCGACTATTGAGTATATGTGGAGAATAGTGGCTTTAGATAGATCTCAGAAATCCTAAATTGGTCAATCCCATTGACTTGGAAACTAAGTAGCTGCTTTATTGTAACTAAAATGTTTTTAAAATTGTAAGATAATTTTCATAAATACCAAATTCCACTGACGGTACTCACAGGTGTTCCTGCAGGTGCCTTCTGAGTTTTTCTGCCTGATCAGACAACGGCTCCAAGTTCCCAGTAACAGTGATAAAGGTGCAATTTGTGTCTCACTGACAGCAAACAGCAAAGCTCACAGATTGAGAGCGAGCGGAGGACGTCACTCACATGGCAGTCTGTGTACACCCACACACTCCTGAGTCTAATCAGACAACATAAGAGAAGTCACCTGTGAGAGTGTAACATGGGGCTGGAGGGCCTATAACAACTGTCATGTGTGTAGAGAAGAAAAAGAAACCTCCATATTTTGACATGTTAATTAAACCTGAATTATAAAGGCAGACTCCAAATCATTTCTCATTTCAGGAGCCATGCTGGCTCGATGGCATGACCCGCAGCTGCATCTGAATAATGTGATTTTTTTCACTTATGTATGGAAACAAAAATCCCTAAAATGGCATTCATCAGTTTAAGCATCCTTGGGAAATGCTGCTGTCATGTTCACATATGGAGCGCCAGCCAAGTGTTTGCTGTTTACTACAGCAGCCATCTTAACATGACACTTTAAGGACTGTTGGAAAATCTTCAGGAGGTAGCCATTTTGAAGAACAGGAACATTTAAACAGTGTCTTTATGGGCTGTTTGTGAGATTTGTGAAAATGATATAATTTTGAAAATGGATTCTTTCATTGCCTTTGCATATTTTTTTTCATATATAAGTGCGTATGAGTGTTCATAAAGTAGCACGCATAGATTATAGAGCAGCACTTAAACATCCATTCCATTTGAGCCTTGCCAAAAGAGCCTACACAGCGATGATTACTGCTATCAGGGCAAGTAAATCGAAAAGCTACATCTCAGGACTTTATATTGCAGACGGTATAAGACTGTGAAGAACACTCAAAAGCTGTTTTGCTTTCTAAGAGTTAATCAGCAATAAATGATTCTTTCAGGTCTTAAGAGGGGAGCAACTGTAGTAGCTAAACCCTGGATTTACATCAGCCGCATGATGGATACGCATACGTAAGCTGCGCATTTTTGTCGCGTCTTCAGTGTGACATCACTCCCCACCACACATGTTTCTGTGCGTTACAAGCTGCTGCGAGATTCACAAACTCATGTAGTAACCTGCCTGTTGACCTGATGGTTCATGTCCTCTCTACATGTATCAGGCTACAGAGCATGTTACTGAAACCTCTGTTTACACCATCAACACACGTACACACAGCCTCTCACCTTCCACTCTGAGAACAGCTGCTGCTTCCCTCTGCCTTCTCCTTTCTGACGTGGTCCCTATAAAAAGCACCTTCTATCATATAAAATGCTGCTTCTCTACTTCCAAAATCAATCTCTCCTCGTACATAGCTGTGTTTCTCTGCAGGTTGAGATGTTAATGGTAGGGTAGGAGGTTTTGAAAACTCAGTGAGAGTCAGCCAGATTTCCAAAGTAAACACACGCCCCTTTCTCTCGGAGCTCACCCCGAAGCCACACCTCCAATCACATGGACGGGCATTACCTAAAGACGAGCTGCGGTCTGTGGCTTCGGCCATCATGCACGTACCTCTCTGGTTTTTAGTGTTTTATAGCTTTCACAGATGATTCATATTCTTCGTTTTAATGCGAAACTGCAGAACTCATCGGTTGCTATCGGATTGTAAAGAGAAGCTAATTTAACAAAAAGTGCATCAGAATGAAATCTCCCTTTAAATGAGCTTACAACATTTTATCTTGAAAATCTTCAGGATTCTCTCTGGTGTTCTGGTGCCTGACTTCCTGCCTGCTCAATCTGGTTGGTGCACATTGACGTGTCTTGGGTACGACACAGCTCCAAAACAGAAGCGGTTCATAGCTGTGCTTCGGGGACCCTTCTATAACTAATTTAAGACCAATTTTACATCCCCAACCATTGGAGGCATCCAGCCACACCTCCAGTATGAGATGTCAATATGATTATTGTATTGCTTCTAATTAGATCAGAGCCAGCCCAAACTCAGATCATAACATTTTTAAGACTCCTGCCTGACACAGAACACCTGCGACAGCCACTGAGAGAGAGTGACCAGAAGGTGTCACCAACCGGCTGGTGCATACACCAGATGCTACAGAAACAACACAACCCGAACCAGATGGAATATAAAAAAAGGAGACCTGCTTGTAAAAGGATGGCAACAACAAGTTCTGTTCCACTATAATGTCACATGCAAAACACATCACAGCTGACGCCGTCAAGTGTCCTCCATATTTGTTTATCTTCTGAAGTCTGCACATGACTCTTTGGCACATGCAAATCTTATATCAACAACTTAATGTCTTACCAACGGACACATCAACATGGAGGCAGGGCTGAGGATCGAACCTATGCAACAGCCGGGAGGTCATCTAGTGAGTGCAACCAGAGGATTATAATGCTAAAAAACAAACTGTCCTGATGTCTGTGGTCTCCTATGGCTGGTGTAGTGCAGACAGCCTCAGACAGTGGAGGCTACCTCAATGTGGAGTATGGTGGTTGTGTCTCACACTGCCAAAAGCAGCAGACAAACATTGTGCTCTATTGCCTTAAACAGTGATTATATCAACAGCTTAAGCTGTCCTAAACTGCTGTACATTGTTTTATTAATTCACATTTTTTCACTTCAGTTTTGCATTCGTATTTTTATAGCATTCACCAGGTTGTTATCATATTTCTTCTCTGCCAAAGCACACATCTTTGTGTCCTTGAAAACGGCTTCAGTTTTCCAGCAGCAATGAGTGTGTTTCTAAACAATCACTGCATGCATTTAACTCTGATTATTAAGAAAGTGTATTCTTGGTGTGTAGACTGAGTAATACCCAACAGGCATTTGCTGGGAGCTGATAACTGCAAACGCAGGGACTCAGCAGTGCTGCACCTCAACATATCAAATACCTCTAGGTTATTATCGCAACTTTTAAATAAGTTGTGCCCCACACACATAAGCAAACACACACACACTCAAACTCTGTGCTGCTGGTTTTCTCTTGCTAGTTGTGTAATAATCTGTAACCTGCCTTGGTACATGTAAGACATATTGCACACTAAAGAGTACAAATGTCTGTAACTGTTGGACAAAGTCTGACTAAGTGAAGCTCATGGCTAACACTTTGTCAGGATTCCATATTCCTGTAGCACTGCGCTCATGCTGAAAATGCCCACTCTGCACACTAGATATCTCATAATTAAGAGGCAGATCACCATGACATTTGCTGAGCACATTCATGCTCATTCATTAGGGGATAAACCCCAATGTTTCCCTTTAATACAAATTAGGCTTTTTTTTAGCCCCCACTATGTGGACTCAAGTGGGTCAGCTGGGCTCACTGGCAGCCCAAAGCATCAACCAATATAAATAACATTATGGACAAAAGCAGCCTCTCTGCATCCTCAGCATCAATTCTCATGAAATTGCTTTGTTTAATATAAACATTGGATGAAGGTTTTGTTTTGTTCATTACAATAAACAGACTTACTTCACTTGCACTTCGGCAACTACGCTTGTTTTTTGTCACTTTAGTTTGAAGTTTTAGTTGTAGTTTGTCAGCTAGAGTTGTAGTTTAGCTTGACCTCTGGCTGGTATCTGTCAGATCTAGTTTCAGTTTGTTTCAGTTGTAGTTTGGTTTAAAATTTGGTTAGGTAGTTTTTCAGCTGTGGTTGTAGTTTCTTATCTTCAGTTGTAGCTTGGCAGCTATAGTTTGTTTCTATACTTTGCCCGCTGTAGCTGTAGTTCATTAACTTTACTGTTGTTTTTTTTAGAGCTTTAGCTGTAGTTTGTGAGTGTCCGTTTTGTTATTGTGCTCAGCTGGCTAAGCTTTAGCTGTAGTTTGTCATTTTTAGTGCTTCGCACACGTTAACGTAAGATGAGTCTAATTTAATGACAGTTAAAAATGAGAGAGGAATAGTGAAACGGCTGACTGAATGAAAGCATGTCATTGTCAGTCACACTTTTAACACACACACTCTGCAATTACAGACAAATCCCAGCAGAAATGAGAAACCCAATGAAAACCATAAATGACAGATTATCTTAACCTCTTCTTCAAGGATAGACTGAACAGTGTGTGACCTCAAAGTAAATGGAGGCTGTTATCAGTTTGCTTTTATTCCTGACAAAAGGTTAAAGAAGCGATCCCATTATTTTCCTTTCCATTTCAGACTTTGTATAGTCTCATCCAATTTGCAAATGGAAGAGATCTGTGGTCATCAAAATGAAAAAACACACCTACACACACGGATAGATAGACACATGCCTATAATGTCTCATGTTGATATATTCATTATCCCTAATTCCTATTTCCTTATTTTGTTACCAAGTATGTCTGTCTCTCATTTTTTATTGTTTTTCCACCATTAAACAGTCCCCAAGCTATATTAACCTTTAGGTAACCATGGCAACAGCACATCTACATTACTAGTGGTGAAATGTGCTATGTTATGATAGCCTGAACACACATTCTCCTTGCACTGTTTACACACAAAAACATGTGCACAAACTCAGTTTCCACGACCTCTGTCTATTTTTTTTCCTCTGACGCACGCGTCTCCCTGAGTCATTACATGCGGATCAATGCATATAAATAATGTATTAACCAGTGCTGTTGGCTAGTCTAATGACTGTCATTAAGTTTTTGAAACATGACAGCTGCAAATCTGCAGTCAGACGTGAGGTATAAATCTGTCAGCTAAACAGAGGTGATTATTTTACACTTTTATGGTTCAAATCAAGGCAGCTGTCGCGGCTGATGGAAGACGGGGGGCGTTTACAGCGGTTGTGATTACCCACTGAGGCCTTGTCAGCGCTGTGACGGAAGCTGTGGTTCAAACAACGGCTCAGAGGAAATCAAAGAGCTGCAGTGACAACCTGACCCATCAGGTTTGAAAGAGTTTTACACTTTCACATTCACTCCAAGATGCCCGGCATGAGAGAGCACAGACAGTTCAGTAACAACTAATATGAGCACCTTTTTACATGATATAATGCTCTATTGATATTTTATTCAAACATAAAGTTGCATTAAAACTTTTAAAAAGTGTGTGTAAAAATAGACGACAAATTCACACTCACACATACTGGGCATACTGGGCATCCAAGAAAATAAATGTCCCTGCCAGTGTTAAAGCCAAGCCCACAGCCCTGATGCCTGCCAGTTTCACCAACAGAATCCAAATCAGAAGCACTCATTCACCAGCCAAAGTCAAGTAGAAGTCAAACCGCAACCTGCACACAGAAACTTCACAAGTTTCTTAAACCTATTTCTAATCATGACATGCGTATAAAGAATGTTTCACAATATAAAGTGGCATTTTTATACTATACAATCCTACATATGAATGTACTGAGCAGGAGAATGTGCCACAAACAGGTCATTCCTAACAACAGATCTGTTTAGTCTCAGGAATAACACAAAGCGGTGCTACAACAGAGCTTGTAGGAGGGAGAAGCGTCATCTGGGCCCAAATGAGATACAAACAGAGGCAGAGCAGGAAGACGGTAAGGTGTCTGGACCAGGTGGCAACATGCTGAATCTCATAAGATCACATGGTCAGAGTTCTGGAGAGCAGAAACATTCCACATGAAGCTTTTCATCTCAATTTATGGAGTTACCCCAAACCCAGCAGTGTCTGGATTATTGGGGCACTGGTGTGCCAACTGTGCCTGAGGAGAGAAACCTGGAGGCGCATCCTCAGCATCATGACCAGGTTTTGGGGGCATTAGCAGATACAGTGTGCACAGCAATCCAGGGCAGCAGGAACAAGTAATAAGTCCATCACTTTTGTCAGAGCTGGAGACAAGATTCGACTGCAACTCACTTTCTCAGAAGGGTTTCTTACTACCACTCAGGGCTGGCAGCTCAAGGTTGACCTAAGAAGGCAGCTTTAGATTCCAGAACAAATCACTGCCACTTCACTCTGCCCAGACATGGTGATCACATTAGAAACAACAAAGCAAGTGGTCCTGCTGGAACTTACCATCCCTTGGGAGGATCAGATTGGAGAGGCGAAACATGCAGAGCTGGTCACTGAATGCCAGGGCAAAGGCTGGAGTCCCCATTGCAAACCAGTAGAGGCAGATAGCCGGACTCTGCTGGACAGTCACTGCTGCAAGCTCTGAAAGGTGTGAAAGGCGTTATATAGCTGTGTGTTAGCAGCAATAAATAAATAAATAAAACATGACTCAAATCACATACTGCCATACATGTAAAGGCTGAGCATAATATGACACTTTTCATGCCACCATCTTGGCAACATACCAAAACAGAGGATCATAGCAACAGAGCAAGCTGCAATCGGTAAAACGGTGAATGCCGCACCTAACAATTGTTGAAGGTGAAATGTTTCCACTCAGCTTACTGTGGTTACAATCAAACTGGTCTTTTTTCACAGTAAGCTCCCTGTCTATCCTGCAGTCTACCAGTTCTATCACCCGCACACATTATGCAGCCATGAGGCCTCCTGCAGTCACAGCTTCCTCACTTTGCTCCTATGCTAGAAGACACAACCATGATCAGACCACAACATCGACGACTCCTCTCAGCAGGCAGTTGTGCTCCTCTTCCTGTTCACATGCACACAAACATGCATTTAGTGTCTAAAGTGTTCACCTGTCAGCTTATACAGAGCGACTTTAATATCCAAAGGGACTTTTGATCTTAGGTATGCATATCACTCCCTTGATGTTTCCAACAAAGAGCCTTCAAAGAAGCACTGTGAGCGACAGCCTCATGATCTCAGGACACAGTCACCTCCAGTGAGATGCAATCAGCCTGAAGATCCACTCGGCTCCGTCAGAAGGACCAGTTGGTAATCAGAGCCCTGAAGAGTTCATGAGACAATTAGCATTGAGATTACACTTGAAAGTTATGTGCATGCTACTTCAGATCCCTACAGAGCTGCGTGCATCCTGGAGTTCATGTTATTTTTTATAAAGCAAACAAACTTAAGGTGTTGTGGAACCAGCAAACACTTGAAGAATGACTCATTTCTAGCACACCAAACACTCCTTGTTTTGGGGTCAAAGGTCACTGTGATCTATACACTCTTGTATTTCCTGTAATACCGCACAAAAGTCACTATATCATGATGAAGAAATAAAAACTACAAAAAACTATAAAAAATCTATATACAGAGACAGCCATTCAGAATGCTACCGCCCAGCTGGAGGTCTATATTGTTAGGGGCATTGCAAATCAGAGCTGCATTCACTACGTCACTGCCGGAGTGTCTCAATCAAGCAAATAATCAGCTGAGGACCCAGCAGGGATCAGGCGCAGACATGTTATTTATTCAGGAAAATTTGTCAAAGATTACATATGTATAAGTGGCAAACCTATGTAAATCCATCTTTTCAGAGGTGTTTTCAATCAATGGAAGACAACAGTGTCTATCAAAGTTTGTAAAAGGCTATAATGGGATAATCAAAGGAAATTGCTGAAGACCTCATACAAAGTGTTGCTGCTGATCAGGCTGTGAAAGCTCCACAAATCAACAGACAAGTCCATTGTTACTCCACAGGAGTGGTCTATCCACAAAGTTTACTCCAAAAACAAGTCATGTAACAGGCTGCAAGGTTACAAAGAAACCCTGGGTAACCTCTAAGCAGCTAAAGGCCACTCTCACATTGGTTAATGTTGATGAAACCATGGTGTGCTGCAAGAAGTAGGTCACTGCTCTCCAAAAACAACATTGCTGCCCACCAGCAGTTTGATAAAGCTCATGTGGACAAACCAAAGGGCTGCTGGGAAAATATTTAGTGGCCAGATGAGACCACAGTAGAATTATTTGGCTCAAATAAGAAGCCTAATGGTGGATTAAACCTGTGCTAGCTGTTAAACATGGTGGGGGTAGTATCATGGTTTGGTACCGTTTTGCAGCACCTGAGCCAGAATGACTTGCCAGCATTGATGGAACAATGAATTCTGAATGATACCAATGGTTTTGACAAGGAAATGTCAAACATCTGTTTGTGAGGTCAAGAAAAAGTGGCTCATGCAGCAAGACGACAACAACACAAGTGGTTTTACAAAGGAATGGTTAAAGAGGAGCTGACAACAGAACACAACTGCAAGAAGGTAATTCTAGTTTTTCTCAATTGATGATAACAGTATACTCACAGAGCTCTTTTATGTTGGTGCAGAGCGCTAAATGCTAAGTGAGGACCTGGGAGACCATTATTTTCCTGCAGTGCAGTGAGGTTACTTCCTCCGCTGTGCTGGGTTGGTGCCTTTGTGACTCGCTGTGGGTGGAGAGGTGGCAGCACACTGCAATCTGAGTGTCAAGAATCATCTTCCGCGGTCCACCGCTCACCTGCTTTGTGCATTCATGCCTCCTGGAATTACACAGTTCTTCCCAACACTTGGTAACCTGTGTGTTTCTCAACTAAAGCAAACAAGCATCTTTTCTATTACAGCAGCCGTCATAGTAAAACGTAAAGAGCAGTTGCTCAGCCTCGCCTCCACTCTCTTCACATCAAGCACCAGACTGAAAAATAAATCACCTCATGTGCAAATGAAACTTTCCATTGTGCTGGACACTGACCTACACAAATCTGTTCACACACTGACCCATGAAAAACCATCCGGACCGCTGTAATAACGTCCTCTAAACCAGCCGCTCCTGTTAGTCCTACGTCAATGCCCTTCCTTCCAAAACACCAGGTAAACAGAAACAACAGCTGCATGCTCCATCTTTTTTTAGCGGGTCTGGCCAAAGTAACATCTGGAGCTCTGCATTTTTAATCACAATACAGGTAGACCTGTCACCGCAATCACAGACATGACGACAGGGCTCTGACACAAGCGCCACATGTTCTATCATAATAATCTCAGAGATTTCTTTTAAATACTTGAATTGTAATAATGAGCTTTCCCCTGAAGTCAGTGGGTGACTTTCACACCTGCACCTTTGTTTGGACTGTTTGTCAGGCCAGTGTGTTCTCCACTTATCAATAAAACTCTTTGAATACTTGTGTTGTCTATTAAAAAGTCACTGGCTCCCAGCTGCCTTGCTCAGTGTCCCCTAAACAGTATAAATCAGGGATCTACTGTCAGAAAATACAGTAAAAGTCCTGGAATGTTTCAATATAAAAACCAAGGATGACTGTAGTCGCTTTCCAGGGGCAAGTTTCCACTTATAGTAAAATAACGGGCCTTATAATATGTGACTATGAGCCAGAAATAAATTTCACATGAAACAGTGAGGGTGTTGGAGGACTCGGCCCTCTGTTGTGTGTGTGTGTCGTGTTCAGTCTCTGGTTATTTGCAGGACAGCTCACTGGACCTGATGTATCATCTCATTAATGTCAATGTTTTATCCAGTCTCCACTGGGCAGCCCTGGTCTGTTCACAGCACAAGTAGGAGTCAGGCCAGGCAGCACAGGTTGATGTTTTGAGGGCACAGTATGATGGAAATAGATGAGGTCCTCTTAGGTTGAAAGCATGCATGATACCACGCACCCAGTGCACACAATAACACACACACACACACACACGCGCCTGGCTCCATAAAAAGCATCCCCACCAAGGGATGGGAGTGATGAGTCATTTATTTCCAGACATCTCCAGTGTACAAGCAGCACCACATGCTTTTGACAGTAACCTGTTAATTCTGCACCGAGGTCCACTCCACAGGGTGTGACGGTGCATTCTTCATCTGCCTATAAATAAATCCCCACTCCAGACTGCTGAGATGAGGAGTGCACACTCACTGGGGTACTAATATGTTACATTTGTTGAAGGAAAGCTGTTAAACTAATAATAACTCACACAAACATGCTGTGCGGTACAGTGTATACGGTCCATCCACGATCCCTTTGCACCATAAGGACACATCAATACTTTTAGGAACAACAGTTAAACTGTTGAGCTGTGAAGTCAAATCAATGAGCTGAAAAACTCTAAAATGTCCTGTAGTGCTGCAGGCGATAACTCAACACCTTTTAAATACCACTAGTCATGTGATCAACTATATAAATATTGATTAGAGCTATTTTCAGACTAAAAGGATAATAAATGTGAGGCACATGAATGACAAATAGTTAAAAAATATCATAATAAATCACAATGAATCATCAAAAATTTAAAACAAGCAACAAAAAATTAACATGATGGTTATGATGCCACTCAAAGTTTCTGTTTGAGCGTGCAGATTATCTCAGTGCTTCTGGACACAGGGGGGATATGGCCACCATTTTCAGCTGCATACAAACAGAGGAGCTGGGCACTTTTAGAGGAAGGTCATTGCTAGTCTCAGCCTGCAGTGGATCACACTTCAAACATATGGTCCGAGCAGACAAAGGCTTCCAGCTTCCAGAGCTGGAAGAATATTCTTCTCTGAAGTTTGCAGCCATCTCTCTGTGTCTTTCTCTCTTGCCTTTCCAAAACCCTGGCCGTGAGGATCAATTGATCCTATTTTTTTTATCATTATGATTAGACTTTCAAAAGAAAAGCCCTGCAGTTGAGCCCTTTCCCTTTCTGACCTCGCTAACAATCCTCCGGAGTCCGCTCGGTCCCTTTCTCCCTGTCGCCTACACCACACACTGATGCTGAGGGGATATTAAATGCAAGATAAAACAGGGAAGCCATCACTGCAGATGGAGGCTCTATGAAAATGACTGATGGACTTTCATCATATAGAAGGACTCCCTTCTTTACTCCGAAATGCTCAGTAAACTTCTGACATGAGAGTGTGACAGTATAAATTGGGATCAGAGTTGGCCTATCAGGACACACACAGTGAGAGTGTGGATGGCTCTTGGGGGTGGCATGATTGGATCATTATCCCGCTTGCCGGTGGCTGCTGTGAATAAATCATTAAGTCACTTGTTGAGCTGTTTTTGATACATGCTGTGCTGGAAGGTGGGCAGAGCTACATTATGCCTTTGGGAGAGCTGGAACTCAATGTAAGGATTATGATTTGTCCCACTAGTGAGATGTCACTCAAGCACGGTCTGTGCAACTCACCAGAAATCAGCTAAGGGAGTGTAGCATGCATGGGTTGATGCATCAAAGGAGAAAAAGAACTGCAGTGTAGACAAGTCCTGAGATGATTATGGGCACAACAAATGGCTGCAAGACTTGTTATAGTGCAAGTCTGGTCAAAACCTCCTTCCCCCAACTTCAAGCCCAGGGCTGCGTGGGGATCCCTTAGGATAAGTTTGAGCCTGTTCCAGTGTTTTTCCACTGAGTGGGTTCCATTCATTGATTGTCAGAAAAAGACAAGAACTCAAATACCATCCCACACACATAGTCCAACAGCCTCCATACCAATGGAAATCAAACCAGTTAGCAGGTGCAAATAGATCAATTATATGTACAGCACTACTATAGCTCAAATTGCTGAAAGGTTTGGGTTAGGGTCAGAACATAGTGCCCCATAGTTTGTTCTGTATGAGGTTGAGTCATAGATTAGACGCTGACCCCTGTCTACTAATGAAAGCACATCTTTGATGATGATGTTGTTGCAGACCATGTACAGCATTTCATGGAATCAGGGGCCTCTTTGAGCCGGCTAAGGTGCCCTGAGAAAACCAACCATGGCTCAGGAATGGCTTAAGGAAAACGACAAGCAAAGTGTTGACTCGGCCTTTAAATCTCCCAGATCTGCTGGACAAACAAGTATGATCTTTGGAGGCTCCGCCTCTTCTGCTACTGTCTGGTGCAGATATGACAGCATAGCTACAGGGGTCTAACAGAGTCCATGGTGTGTTTCCTTATGGAGCTCGGATGAATCTAAATGACCACATAAATACAGTAAAGCTCTACTTGATGTCTCATATGAATGAGAAAAATCAAATGTAACAGTGTCACTAGAAGCTAATGTTGTCCCAAGTCACCCGTCCCCGTTTGGCATGCCAAGGGAGAAGAAACCTCTGACCTCTTTGAAGTCACATCATACTTAAGCTACCGAACAAGATGGAAGCCAAAAAAAACAGCCACAAGTAACAAAGCGTCTTTCAACTCTGAAACGGCAACACAAAGTATAAAGTGCTCCTGTTAAGAGTCCCGCATCGCTCCACCTCCATTCTGAGCGACACTCAATTTGAAGTGTCAGTGATGTGAGTGCTCACAGGTGAGCAGGATAAAACTGACAACAGCCAGAGATCCAGTCCTCTCAGTCAGCAGCTCACAAGGACTGAACTGAGTGGAGGGAGGGTTTTACTGACACCGGGGTCACAGTGACCGTGACCTATGTTATGACCTGCTGCGCAGCATGCTGCATAAAGCCGACACCAGACACAGAAAACCTGAGCAGCCCTGTGAGTAGTAGGGCCCCCACCACATTCTATACACTTCATCCTTGAGTTTAAATCCCTGTTCTTTTGACCTGGGGACTTCTAGGGATGTAGAAATGATCCCTGCAGGTCTGCTTTCGGAGTCTGAACCTCATTACTGCAAGCTGCCATGTACATCAAGCATCTCCTCCAATAATCCTTCAAGATTTAGTTTCTTCCGATTGATTAGTGTGCTTTCTTTGTCTTTTTTATTTTGAATGGGTACTCACACTGTGCAGCAACACAGACTTCCACAAGTTATTTGTGGACCTGACCAGAAAAGCAACAGAGTGAAGGTGAGGAGAACATTTGGAAAATAATAAGAAAATGGACCCAAATAGAAGAAGCAGCCCACTGACCAACCTGCTGCAGCACATCCATCTATGGTAACAATCAATACATTTATTCCATAAATAAGACACAAGTCAACACAAGTTAACAATGCCTCTGACACACGGCACTGCATACATCACGCTGCGCTCTGTGAGATCCTCTAACATGTATAAAGGAGGTCTGTGCTGGACACAGATCAGTGGTGCTCCTCGGGCGTCTATCTGACAGAGCAGAGCCTTCGTCGCTATTTATTGTAGCTATGGATGGAAATGGCTGCTCGGTAAAGCAGTCACCTGGAAACAGCCACATCCATTTTGTCATGATCGAGGCTGACAGGACTGTGCAGGCCGTAAAGAGGTGAAATGTGCTCAGTGTTAGCCTGCTAGGAGGAAAGAATGTCATGTAGCATCAAGTGTGATTGTAGCGATAAATCTCTGCACACGCACAACTCACACGCCATTCATGGTTATCTTAACTTCTTGACTTTTCTACTAGTGTTGCTTAGTAACAAATCCCAGGTCGTGATTGATGCTGTGTTCTGTCCATCATAGTGGACTTTTATTTGGACTTAACCATAATCAGGTTGTTTCACCATTAGCTTGCTGCTCAGTGAGAACTCTCCCATCAGTCTCAGCTTGTCAGCAGGATCATACGTAGAAATCTTTAACGCAGCAAAGTGAAGAATTTCAGTGTGGTTTTGTGAGAATATTAGCATGCCGCCATTAGCCGCTAACTTGAGCTGCCTCTCAGGGCCAGATTTACTTAGACAGCTGGGCTTTTCATTAAGTTGGTGGTCACAATCTGAACGTATGCAGCGGCTGCTTCAAAGCTCATTACGCAGGCAGCTCCTGAGTCGAAGCACGTCCTGCCCTCAGGACGCTCTCAGTGAGTAAAGAAGGGCTCAGACATCTGGGGGGAGGACACCACTAAGTTTGGAAAAGAATTGATGGACTATATCTGCTGGGAACATATTTACTTTGACCACAGTTTAAGTAAACTACTGAAAAACTATTGGGCTCATTCTTTAAGTATTATTCATAACATGATGGATTCTGCTGTTTTTGCTATATTTAAGGAGCTGCTTTGGATTCAGCTTTATGCATGCCTGGGATCAGTCAGAGGGCTTTTCCCTGGGTGTATCAGCTAATTTGTTTGATGGGCAAACAGCCAAGTATTGGCTCGGAATGCACTGACGTCCAGCTACGTGTTTGCTGTCAGCGTGCGATTCTATCTGTGACAAACTAATTAAATAAAGTACAAAGTGGAATATCTTTGCAGACCATCCACACTTTTAAAAAACAGACAGGAGCAATGACATTTGTCATGTCTGTCTGTCTGTCTGACCTGAGATGAATCGCCTACCAGAAAAATAAAAATACATCATTACAGAGTTCACTTAAAATAAGTGGTGGTGGCATCCAACTAGGGGCTATTTTCTCTGCCAGGCCTGCTCTTCATACATCTGTGACTAACACGCTGAGACAAGACATCTTCTGTCATGCATATTCACAGGGCATCAATCTCAACAATCCTCTCACTCTAATGCCGTCTACAGAAAAAAAAGGCTTTGTCAATACCAATGAGAGAAACCCCAAGAAATCACCAGGGGGACACTCCATGCGTTTTAAGCTCTGTCCTTTCTTTCCCCCCACTGCTTTTTCACTCCAAATTCCATTAAACATTTTGAAAATTTGATGTTTTCTTCCAGCATTTAGGGACTGGGGCTTAGACAGAAGTAATGCTTTAAAAAACTAAGCTTTAGTTGGGATGAACAGTTTCTATAAAAATAATGATTCACAGCCCGTTCCCCCTGTGTATCCAGATGTTGCAGCATATTGCTAAGGAATGTATAGACCAGCATTATAAATTGAAGCAGTAAGCATTTAAACAGTTTCACAAATGCCTATCTTTAATTACACACATGGCCATTAGCGGTATCTTAATTCCTCCCTCCAGTGACCTTGTATGCTATTTAAAAAGGTGTTACTTTACAAGCTGCAAAACAAATTACTGAAGCCACAGCTTTACCTCCCCTGACATCGCTCATCCTTTATGGAGTCTGATGGCTGCATCAACTCTGTTATCATTCCAATAAATGGTCATTATTAGTACTGTGGACAAGAGGCGACCCCAGGTTCATGTAATCTCACATTGGAGCCATCATGCCAGGTGCTTGTATGATAGCTTAAGGAAACGTTGATGTTGCAACCAAGGTTTGGAAACCAACAGTCATTACATGGGTTTAACGCCTCCCAAAGTGAGGCTGACCATGATGAATGCAGAGTCAACTATACAAATAGCAACAACCCACTCTATCACACAGTGCTAGAACACCCAGTGTTTACTAATGCTAGGCAGCATATCGTGTTGATGAAGATTCTCATCATCAAGGTCATAATTTGTAGAGAAGATTGAAGCAAGGCATCTGGACTTGTAGAGAAAGGACAACAATGTCCACAGAGAGGAAAGACGGTTTGAAAGAGGAGTCAAGGAAGCCATCTATGTTAACCTGGTCTTTCCTCAACAGAGGTGGTGACCTCAACATCATCTTTCTACCACACACATTGCAGTGATTCCATCCATTCCCAGGAAGTTCCACTCCAAGTCACATGCTCACAGCAAGAACAAAGGGCTGTCAACCAGTCCCCCTCCGGCAGTCTCATAGTCGTCAGCCAGTCGTTAATTCCACTACTGGCCACCTTAGGGTGGCTACAACCGTCAGTCAATCTGCATAAACCTTAATGTTAAATTGTCCAACTTTACAACGGATATAGTCCCCATCATGACAACTGAACACGGGACGAATTCTATAATTCAAAACTTTGCATGAGCCTCAAGTGACGGCTGGTTGTCACCTCAGATCACAAATCCAGGAGAAATGACCAACTTTTTTTCTGACTTGCAGTAAATCAGTGCCAGAGGAGAGTGTCCACATAATCTGTTTGTCACTAATCAGAACAGATAATAGCATATTGTCCTTCCAACTGGTAGCTAATAGCAGGTAATAGCCATAATTATGGCTACCAAGGATTATTAATGGTCTTCTTTCTTGTTGTGCATCTAAACTAATGTTTAGAAATGTGTTTTTAATCGTCTTCTAAGGAGGTGAAACTCCCTGTTCAATGAAGACCTGCTGCTGCTGGAAGACAAAATCACAAAGTGTGATTGTTTGTTTTTCATGCACATTTTCAATATGAATAAAATAATGTGACTGGAAGTGGCTGAGGTTGAAGAAGTTTTGTCTTTAAAAATATAACAATAAACAGACTGAGAAGACAAATCATGACCTGCATGCTGCACGCTCACGCTTCAGTAAAGACAGGAATGTTTGCAGCATATGAAAACATCAGATGGGCATAAGGCGATAAGGAAACTGCAGCTGTCCTCAAATTATCATGAAACAAATTTAAATGCCATATTTCCATCATGTTTTCCACAAGTGTGAGGTGTCACTGGAGCTGTTTTCATTACATCATCTTCTGGCAAAGCGGTTTATTGGCACCGCACTGGAGAATCAGCAATGCCAAAGATCTGTGAAACGACATCCATTTGCATTTTCTTTTTGTTGAGTTTCTGAAATGTTGCCCTACATTTGAATGGAAAACTGCCTGAAGTCGTCAGTTTGACATCAGTCTGATGATTTCAACTTAAACTAAATGAAATGCTGGAACTGAGCCCTGTGTTTTTACCCTCAGAACCCTGAGCAGTCTGAATGTTTTTCACTCCAACTCACTCCAGTTATAAAGACACAAATCACTAAAAGATTAATTTCTTAGTGCTTACAGGTTTACAAATCCATGTGTAGTAAATGTATATTTGTTTATTTTTTATATATCTCGATAGAATATATAAAACCTTGTTAGCGCATAAAAAAAGGTTAATTGTGGGCTGTCATGAGCTCCATGGAGTCTGGGTCAGTGCGTCACACAGTGCTAATTATGAATGCATACACAATGTGTATCAACACCTTGTTCAGCAGCAGTACATGCGTCAAGACCTTTCATGCAGATGGCAACACAATGACAACACAACACCATCTTCCTCCTTCATCATCAGAAACACTCGTTCAGAAGCTGCCTGCCAAACCGTGGGCACATGGTGGAATGTAATTTTCACCCAAAATGGGAATAGGTTGACTTCTGCCAAGATAACCACTAGCTTAGCGTCTCAGCCACATGGATTCGCAGCAGTTTTCTGCCATGATTTTTGGGCTGACTTCCTGCTCCTCCACCTGATGGCTGCCTGCATGATGCCATTCAAGTTTGTGGGTTTGCTGCTGTCGACACAGTGCAGAGATTTCCTTCTCTGCGTGACTGAGTGGTACACTCATACAGAAGCCGGTCTTTTCTCCAAGCTAACGGTTAATGTTGGAGGCAGTTAGTGTGGAAGAAAAATGTTCATGTACTGATACAAAATAATCAATAGCTGAACAACCACATTTAAAACTGTGCATCACATACAGCCTGCTGTATGTGATCTGCTGGTCATGAAAACATGGACTATTCAGCCATGTTTGAGGTTTGACCAAGTACTGAGAAGTCAATGGTTTAATCTAAGAGTCTTCAGTCTCTTCAAGGTAATCTGATGACGCAGCTGGATTGTTGTGATCTTACAAAAATCACACAAATCCATCTTCAAGCTATGTCACCACATGTTGTCCTTGAGATGGTTCTGCAGAACAAACCATCTGATTTAAAGTGGAAGCCTTCATATGAAAATCCTTGGATGTAACACAAGTTTTTCTGAGAACGTGTTCCTCTCAGCTGGTACCTTGAACACGGCCACCGTGTTCTCAGAATCTGGTGTTTCAATACATAAGCAATGTTGGCCGAGCTGGCAAAAGAAAAAAAGAACATAGATCCAAGAGTTTCCTGTTTTACCTCTGAAGACAAAAGCCAGATGTTTTGTCTGGTGTAAATACTAAAGTGGCTTTGCAGATACTCACAGGGAGACGGAACTCGTGTGCATCTGTCCCGTCTTCCGGCAGTTATCTGCACTATTAATAGTTAAGGTGCTGTCAGCCAGGCTTCAGTCAGGAAGAGGAGTGCAGGCAGCATCTCAAATGTATTCACCTCAAAAAAAAAACCTCTTAGCTCCCAAAACACTTGGGAAGTTTAAAAGCTGCCAGAAAAGACCAGAAAAATGAGCCGTGTCTTGAGATGAGGAATCATCGATAATGGGAAGCCGGCATGTAGCACTGTAAGCAACTATCAGCATGTCACAACATTTGCTGGCTCGGGATGTCAACCGTGGTCCAGATGGGGTTAGAGGAGGGCAAACGCTTATTATGAAACACTAATAGAATAGTAAAGAGAGCTGTGTTAGTCTCTGCTTATCCCACCAGAGGCTGTCTCAGTCAGGCTGCAGCTATTTTAATCATCTCTGGGGTTTGGAGTGTGTTTAAGACATACGGTGCTGCCGTCTGTCTTACACTGCAGTGGCTCTTATAAAACAGAGTTAAGTTTAGAAACTTCAGCAGCTGATGCCCGTCCAGTGGTATCGATTAATTAATCAACAGGTCACTGCATTAGTCATCTTTGTGGCTGATGCACGGAAAATAAGCACCATGCTCTTAGTACGAGAGCTAGGAAAGTGTGAAGTGTTTCAGTTGAGAAAAAGGAGACATCTGACAAATGCATTAAGCTACAACGGCTCTTTATATAACATTTATTATACACATTTAGAATTACAAAGCATTAGAAGTCAATCAGAGTCCAGATCTCTCAGCACCGTTTGCATAGTTGTGTGAAACTATAACTCAGACTTGACTCCATTATTGCACAAACTCATTCTCCAACTGGTCACTGCTGCTCGTAGCTATAAATCAAACAGTCTAACTCAAAGTTTATGAAACACAGCTGCTGTAAAAACCTAATTATGGATAAATCCGTCCAGCCTTTGATGAAACTTGGTATGTAATTCATATTGACTTGTATTTACTGACGTTGTTGCGAGTGCTAATGTTTTGTAACGGTTTTGTTAGCTGAATGCTAACCTTGGTGCCGCATGGCTAAGAGTGGAGCGTAAAAAAACAAAAAGGCCGACTTAATGAAAGCACTGAACGGCCTTTATTCTCCGACGAGGGAGCTGAAAAACAGGCAAACCAATTTATTCTGTTTGTGCTCAGCACATACAACGCAAAAAATCAATATTCTCCAAACAAAGTGCTGCGCACACTATCACTGCTGTGCAATTATAAGAGTCAAATGCAATCACTGCACAATTACCTATGTCCAGTTTTCCTACATGAACTCCCAGACAAAACATTGTTTAGTCATTTTTACAGAGCTTTGATTGTTAGATTCTTAATTGAACACACACAGCTACGAGAAAAACAAATCATCTAACAAAGAAACTGAGCGACGGTGGGAGGACATGCGGAGCTACGGCAACCCTGCCAGAGCTGAGCACAATGGAACCATAAAATGTACAATATAATCCCATAAACAATACAATCTAATAACTCTGCTGCAAATTCTGCTGGGTAAAGCCTGTTAAGTTCAGTTTTTGATGGGATGCCAAAGAGGTCTCCCTTCAACGCTCTGTGAAGCTGTTAGATAGTCGCACTGGATTGGATTATGTTGTCAGGTGGTTCAAATATCTTGTGGAGGAGAGAAAAGGGAGCAGTTTATTTAACAGATACCAGGCTCCAGGTGCTCCTTACAGTATCTATGAGCAGAAGCTAATGTTAGCATTTACAGTAGTTCTTTGGCCTAAACATCACTTTTAGGCTTGGACGGCCCAGATTTTGTGTTTGTGGAATCCATCCATCCATCACCTGAACCTACTTTGTCCTGCAGTGCAGGCTCACTGGAGCCGATCCCAACTATCTACAGGTGAGGGGCAACATACACAGACCAAGAGCCACTCACAATCACAATCTAACCTGCAATTAAGAGTACTTGAGTTTTATTTCACAGGCAAAAAAAAGACTCTTGTTATAAACGAATGCAACTCTGTAAAGGATTATTCAACACTCATTTAACAGGGCTGGTGTGTGCCTCCAAAGTAAAACACTATACATTATTGAAAAGGGTTAAAATCAAAACACACTCCTAAAGTGCAGAGTGATTTAGAACACAAGTGATCAAACTTTAATGGGAATCATGGAACTGCTGCTGTCACCGTTTGCTAGCATTCTAGAGCATCTTTTTATCAAATGCCTGCATTATAATTGCTGGTTTTGTTTTAATGTCATCAGCTGCTGCCCTGTCTGTGCAAACTTTACAGATAACCGCTGTCGTTTAGAGAAAGGTCAACGAGTTGTCAGCCATGGCTTCCTACACCCTGACCCTAACAGGGAGGCTAGTAAAAAAAAACCACCACCACCTGTAAGTCGCTATTATTGGTCAGTCATGTTTATAATAACTGTGAGTTGACAGGAGGAAAACACTCATGTGTCTGTGTGAACATAGAACTGAAATTAATAGACGATAATACGATCTGTCCTTCACAATCTATTATCGGCATGTCGCACACCCCCATCCTCTAGGGTGCAGTGAGTCTTAGGCAGATATAACAGGAGCAATACCAAGCAGCAGTTGGCCTTTCTGTTCTCTCTGTAACACTGTGTTGTCTCCATAGGTAAAATACTCCATATAATGCCAGGTCTTTCTCACAGGATGCTGATTGGTCAAGCCCAGTCTGGGCCAGGCTTCTAGCTTGGAAGCTAAGCTAAGACAAACAGGACAAAGCCTCGGTCATGTTTGCATTTAGTTGATGTTATGGCTTCTTTGAATCAATCTGGCTAGAGCAGAATACAGGCCGTATCTGGATATATCCGGATGTGTTTTTCTAAGTAGACACAGGTGTGAAAGCCAGATTTGAAAATAGGTCTGAACGTATCCAGCTTAAAGGCTATCTGGATTCAATCCCACTCCAGCTGGATTGACTTTCTCCAGTGTGAACGGGGTCTTTATGCTACACTAGATCCAAGCTCAGCAGGACACGGAGGTGCAAAGTGATTAAAACCACCAAGACTACAAGTGGCACGCTGTTAACTAACATGATCAACAACTACAGCTGTAAAGAGCTTTATATTCATCTACAATACACAGAATTAAAAAAAATCTATCATCATTTTCACCTGCTTACACTAAGAGATTTCTTTCCCCCCTCTGGAGTAAGCTGACCTTAGGAGAATCAATGCCTCATACTCACATATAGATTTATACACAGCAGCATTCTGTGTCTTTATTTTGAAAACCAGTCCGTCAGACATACATTATGTAAAGCAGCAAAGGAGTGAGCAGAAATCCATGCAGTGCTTTAAAAAAGCCCGCAGGCTCCTTTTTTTAATGCTTTGGAGTCATTATGGATGCACATAAACGCATCTTTTGTCTGCATGTTTATTTCATTCAAACACGCTACCTACTCGCCTCAGCTTAACGGGAACCAGGAAAGGCTTTAAATGTGCTGAAGCCTGTAGGGTGTCCTGAGCTCAGCCACCTGACAGCATGTTACATCTCTGCCTGACAGACAGAGCAGACGGCGTCTTCTTCCACTGACAGGTGAACTTGAAACTTGTCCTCTGAGACTTTGTTCTTACTCTCTCTCTCTTTTCCCACTTCTGTTTTTATTCCATATTTAATCATTTATTCTGAAAGATCAAGCTTGTTTTTTTTTAAATAAAACCTGGGATAATAGTGACAAGGATGCAGGCTAAAAATATCTAAAGGCCTGTCTGCCCCTTAAGGCTGCAGTGTTTGCTGCACTTCACAGGGTGAAATGATTGGTTGAAAATGATTACAAATTCAATCAAAAACAAAAGTTAAAATATAAATAAATGAATAAAAAAAGAACAGGACGAGGTTGATATTTAACACCACTCCAGGCAAAGAGTCTGGCTTTGTCAAGCTGCTGACAGCCAAAGCTGGCTCCACAGAAATAATGTAATCCTGTGACTGCGTGTATTAGAGACATTTGTCAAAAATACTCACAAATTTAGGAGAAAAGAAAAAAAAATCACAAACTTTTTGAGAAAAATATCTAATTTAGGTCACACAAAGAGCTTCGAAAAGAACTGAGCCTTCAGTCCAACGGTAGTCCTAACAATAGGTTCAGTGCTTACAGATACTGCTATGCTGTTATGGACATGAGTGTGTGTGTGTGTGTGTTTATCTCCTTTCTGATATGAAATCATACAAGCGACGAAGCCATCCAGGCAGTGATGGATGAACTCTAGGGGACTCGTGTCAGGAAGCCGCCCCTCCCCCCGCCCCCTTCATCCCCCCGCTGACATGCTGTGACCACCTCACCCACTCTTTAGCATGAGGATGAGCACCGTGCTCACAATCCAGGAGGGATTACCGTGTGTCTGAGAGCAGCCTGACTCAGCTCTGAACGAGCAGGACTGTAACACAGATGGAGCCTGAAGTGCTGTCACGCATGTTTCTCAGTCTGAGCTATACGACTTTATTATTTTAATCAATATTTAACGACATAAACGCTCTCGGAAGACTACACCGTCATCCTCTGGAGGGTTAGCTTTAAGGCACAAGATGTCCTTGAATCACATGACCTCACATAAGACAGCGCAGGCTATCTGCTGCAGGTGGTGCAGGGGCATGCAGTAGGCCTGCATAACAACGCAGCATGCACGCTGCATGTACCATCACATTTCACTTCTCAGCACTGAGATCAGCTCGCTGCAGCTCCGGCTGCTGAGGGCCTCACTGCCTCTTCTGTAAAGTCTCCTGATGACATTTTCATCAGAGCATGTTAGGGCCTAAGATGGATGAGGATAAAATATTGATGAAATGAGCCATGAAATGTAGCTTTGTATTCTTACAATGCACACACACACACACACACACACACACACACACACACACACACACACACACACACACACACACACACACACACACACACACACACAAAGAATGAAATTTCTTGCAAGGCGTTTCACAGGCCTGTGGGTAAAGCTGATTTGATTTTAGAATAGGTCACTGTGTCAAAGCAGATATGTTACATTTGAGATAAACCAGCAGAGAGCAGGGCAGCAACGGCGTTCTGTCTGCACCAAGAGTTTGTTTATCTGGTCTTTAACCTGATGATTTACACACAGTTTGAGAATACAGTGGAGGATGCGTGCATGTCTGCATTTGATTGTGTTTGTGTGTTTCGGAGAAACACAGGAGAAAGAACCTGCCTGCAGGTATCAGGATATATTGGTGTGTATGTTGGTCGATATTTATGATAGAAATAAGGCTGAAAAAGATGCTTTAGTATCTCAGTTCACAACAAAAACAACATTTAAAACTGGCAACAGCATATTGTATGTTTTCCATTATTGTTCCAGTTTAAGGCCTTACCGAGCTAAATCCCCTTCTTCTTCTTCTATCCTCAGGCAACCCCAAGGGCACCCAACCCCCAAATTCATTCATTTAATTACTTCACCAATTTCTATGGCTATCAGGAGCTAAATGAGGTCAAAACATGAGGTCAACCCGTCCCTGGTGTCATTTTTTTAATTAAGTAGTCCTACACAACATGTTCTTGACTTAGATAACACACACAGGCTGTTCTAGAGGCTGGTTTGTGTTGTTTTTCACACTACAGCATAGTTTGTACAGTCAAATGTTAATGAAATCAGTGTAGAAGCAGAATAAGGAACAGATATGAACTGGCACATTCATATATGGCCATACACAGAGGGAAACTGTAGAGCTGATCAACTACTGCACCAGTGAGATTCTCAAACACTAAATACTGAAGACACAAGCAATTAAAACCATGTGAAAACCTAGGAGGACCTGGTTGTCATGTGACAAAAGCACGAGGACCCGAGGACGAACAAGTCATGAACTAATCATTTCTGTTTTCTGTCCTGCAGACTGAGCTTATTCAGCTGCCTGCTGTGTGGCCAGAGAAGTGAACGAATCACTCACTGAGATGACTCATTACTCCCGAGTCATATAAAAGACTTGCAAATGACACATTACTATTTGCTTCACTGACCTCACTAAATCAAGACCACCACAGATAAAGAGAGCCCTGTTCCCCACAACAAGCCGAGATCCTGTACCTTATCCAGCAGACCAGTTGGTTGTTGGAGGACTATTGTAACACCAGTAAGTCTGATAAACCTTCAGCTCCTTTTGGCCTGAGGGCGGAACAAAAACAACAACGTCTACATAGGCCTCCATAGTAAAAAAAAGTGGTATTATGTGAGGCTAGGGACTGCAGCTACCTAGTTAGCATGCTAAATTTCATAAGATAGAGGCCTGAGGTACAGGATAATGAAACAGCTGTTACATCTTAATTTTCTGTTGATGAATATATTCGATTTTTTATTAAAATAGATTCAGATTAAAATATCAGACTGTCTCCGTCTTTATCATTCATGCTACAAAGAAGCTTCTACAACTGTTTCCTCCATCTTTTTCATTACTTTCATCTCCGTTATAATAAAGTTTTATATATATATATATATATATATATATATATCTGCTTACTTCCAAGTAAAGTGAGATCATTTTATATGAGCAGCATGTCAAGCATCACCTCAGATAATCAGCTGATAGGCTTCTGTACCTTGACAGCTTCTATTTGCAGAACATGACGTATCCTAGTAGACACCCTTCAATACAGACACACTACACTGTTGGAATTAGACACAGTGAGGGGCCAGTAATGTGTCTTTGTAGGAACCAAAATCTGAGTGCCTGTGTTTCCTCTCCGAGGCAGCACTCAGGAGGGTTGTGTTCACAGTGAAGGCAAAGTTTGGAGACTTTGGTGATCTGAGGAATTCCAGGTTTACTTGCACAGACATCAAGACAGATAAAAACAATAGAGGGCACACGGCACTCTGTGGACTCAGCTCATGAATATGTATTACAACGCTATGAAATGAAACGCTGTTACACAAGAAATGACACAGCCTGTTTCATGTTAGCATAGATATATTCAAACATATGGCTGCACCACCTGACTTCAGAGCAGACTACACAATCCAACCTCCACACTGATTATTTATTCATTCATTTCTAACTTTTGCTTTTTGTAAGTAGCATAAAGTGACTTCATGTGAAGCAGACACATTCTTGGGAGATTTGTGAGATCACAAGAGCATACAAAAATCCAGCTTGTCAGGATTCAAGCTGCAAGCTTGTCTCTGAACAACAGCATTTGGGACCGATCAGCATGCTACAAGGAACTGCTGGCAGCGTCTGCTCTTTCTAAGCAATTTCCTACGATGACTTCTAGGTCAGATTATAAAGGGATGACACTAGAATTAAGTGGTGCACAATTAAATCTTTTTTAATATGAGTTGTGTAACATTGTTACAGAGCCATTATGACCAAAGGGATGAGGGTGGATTAAAGTGGCTCCTGTGTTTCCTGTTTTCCACCGTAACCATGATCTTTTCAAATAGTTGGGTTGTTGGGTCTACCAGAACCTTTGTAACAGTAAAATAGGGCATGGTGCTGCGACATATCTTGTCATTTATTTGAAGGACTTGCGTGGGTGCACTTGTTGTATTGTCAGTATACATACATCACATTACACTGTTGCTGAGCGGATTGGCCTTCAGTGGCGTGGTACCACGTCTCTGCACAACATAGGCTGGGTCAAATGGGGTCAACACAGACAGGTTCAAAACATCCAGTGCAACACTTCAGCTACATTCTAACAATCAGCGCTTCATGTGGGGGAGAGCATTATCCAGCGTCCATCATTGAAGCTCACATACACAGTGGAAACAGCAAAACAGTTAGCAATATCATTTTTACCATCACAGAAGTCCTGCTTTGAAACATCGGAATATTAGATTTAGCAGGACTCCTTCAAGTATGTGTGAGGGCAACCTTACTTTATGGGCCCTGAGCCAAAGCTCCTTCATACAGGTCAAACAAGTGCGTGACAATGACAATGTAATGCAAAGAATGCCAGCAAAAGAGTGTATTTTGTATCACCACATGTGCCTAAAGGTATTTGCATTGTAAACTAAAGAAAAATTGTCTGCACATTACACTATTTAATCAACTGTACCACACAAAGTCCTCACGTTTCTGCACACTTGACTGATTTCTCACCTCATAACCACTTTGCTGAGGTCTAATGTTCAGGTGTTGGCTGGACTACAGCCTCCTCTTCACAGTCTGCTCTCCCTTTTTACAGACTCTCCCCGCCTCTCTAATCCGACAAAAAAAGTTGAGAAAGCACATTAAATGGAAGTGAGGGAGAGTTGCTACTGTTGCTAATTGGATTGGAGCTGGTGGGCATTGGCTCTGCGGCACAATGAGAGTGAACAGGCTGAGGTTATTATTAGGCGCAGACAGAGAGGTAATTCACTTAGATCTAACGGATTCCAGACTTGTTTTTTGATTTTTGGTTTTAATCTATGGACTGTACTGTGAGCGGCGGCCCGGCGGTCGGCTCATCATAACGACATGGTTCTGGGATGGATCCCCAGTTGGTTGGTGCGCTAGAAGCTTTGTAGTTGTGAATTTTAACATTCAAAGAAGCAGTACCGCATGCTAGACACTGGATCACACTCACTGTATTGAGCCAAAGGGGAAGAGTTCTTTGTTCCAACTTTTCCTATTACTCTGCTTTTTTTGTTTACTTCTTTCTTCTTTTATCCTTCTGTTTTCATCTATCGTGAAATCATAAAACATTCAGAAAGCACATCTAACTTAAACCTGATTCGTCACGATCAAAGAATCTTCCTTTTAAGTCAAGAGTAATATTGATTAGAAGAGTAACACCTGGCAGATTATTAACTGAACTTCAAATATGAATGTAACAAATAAAATATTTATTCTAACATATCCAAAATGCAGATAGTGTTGATTTTATATTTCCAGACAGACAGTACATTCAAAATCATTATGACCACCATAGGCCAATATGCTCTTGGTCCTCCTGCTGCAGCCAGAGAAGAACACGAAGTGCCTCATTTTCTCTGCTGGACATCAGTGGCCAATAAGCGGACAAAACCTGCTCACATCAGTCCGTTTCATCCTTTGTTCAAGGGAAATGAAAATGTTCTCAACATTTTCACCATGAATTGTCCCAGACTATAGTAACTATGGATGGTACAGTACTATGGTGGCTGCAGTCCACCTGAACAAAAAGATGCATGCAGTGGACTGAGGGGTTACATTTGCAGCCCATTTCCTTGCCTGTATTTGGATTAATCAAGGATGAACCCAGACACTGCAGAGATGGTGACTGCAGCCGCTTCTCAAGACATCACCCCTCTGTATTTACAGTTAATGAGAAGTACCTCCACCATAGTTTGTACCCTTTTCTCCACTTAAAACATCCACCTGTAGTACAACAAGACTTTTTAGGTCTGTATACAAAAATCAGATGGGTGATCCTAATCCTTCAAGCAGACTTGGGTCACTTCAGGATGTGATCCTAAATTGCTAAATTATGTATATCTGACTTGTGGCCATTCGTTATTACTGAGAACAGATGTGTCAGAAGCCCTGCAAACTGATGACACCTGGAGTTATGAATGTGAATCACCAAGACGGGCAAATCTAAAAAACAACATAAAAAACAAGGAAACTGAACAATGCAGCTTGAGGTGTGAATGTAGTCCAAGTTAGTGAATTTGTCACCTTTACTGCATCAAATAAGCCACTGTAGCCAATAGCAGTGTAAACAAATTTAAAGTCTTTATAGCTTCCCAGCTACTGCAGAGTCACATTTATTAACCAACAGAGAGACTATATTCAAGACAAAAACTTCTGTCCTACCTTTAGGTGAGAATACTTTGAATTGTCAGTGTCTCTGCTTTGTAACAAGGCACTGGGGAGCCAGATGATTCATAATGCATACCCTCCTGACAGTGTTTAAAGCACATCTCCCTAAATTACAGCTATTTGCATGAATTATCAATAAGAAGAGGTTGGAGAAGACTAAGGGCAGTGAAGGATGTAACATACACCAAGCTCACCACCTCCCGGGTCACTTAACATGCTAGGCGGCATGCTGAATGAAGAATGGCTCCCAATTTCTCTATCTGCCCTCTCTTTATCTCCCTCACAGAGGTCTGTGTCGGAATATTTATGCAAGCTGCTCTCCAGTTGCAGGTCTGCCTGGAAAAGTTTGTGTTTTGTCCATTATATTCTATTTACACCATACTGAAAGGACCACTATGAGTGAGCTGGGGATATGAAATCAGCATATGTGATGTTTATAATACAACCTGGTTAAATAAATATATGTGTACATTTACTGTTAAAAATATACAGAGATAAAGATAAATTAGAAATTAGAATGAATACAGCTAAGATGGACCCACATATTTGAAGTAAGCAATACACATGTTTCTGCATAATGAGTGACTGCTGCTCAGAAGCTATGATATTACCATGTGGATTCTTTGCCATCCTTATCTCACTGATCTGTGATGCAACACAACTAAACAATGCATTTGGTCAACACTCCAGAAACAGCACTGCATGCTCTTGTTTATGCTGGCCTGGCCATACAGCCGAGGTCATCTCCAGAGCTGCATGGGGAAAGACACAGCTCTCCAAAAGGAACACTGCTAAACTACTCGGCTTAAACAAGAAGCCTAATGTTGGTAGACAGAATGACACTGCATTCTAGTAATAAAGACGGTGGTATCATGGTTTGGGCCTGTTTTGCTGCATCTGAACCTCGGTACCAGTGAATGGACATCTGTCTGTGAGCTTAAGACAAGGTGGGTCATGCAGCCAGACAACAACAACCCCACAAGTTGTTTTAGAAAAGAATCATGTAACCAGGAAGCTTGTGGTGTTTCTGCTGGAAAGTACAGTAGTTAGAGGTCTATGGTGATGATGATGGGATAAAGTGATGACACTGCTTGGTGTTTCAACGTAGGGAGGGACATATCAGACAGGAGTGCTCGTCACCTCTTCTTTCATCTGAAGAAAAGTTCTTTTCACAGAGTCCATATCTGATAGAAATACACACATTCATAGTAAAATATATTGCAGGAATGTTTTCTTCCTCCTCAGTCTGGTGAGATTCCCTATTTTGAAAAACCGTGTCTCGCGGAAGTGTGAGTGTTTCTGTCATCTCAGTTGGAGGCCGTCCACATGATTTTCCACTTGTTCGTCCCCATCCCAGAATTGTTTTGTTGAGTTTTTTTCTAGTCACAAACTTCGCTTTCAAGGTCTTCGTCTCAGCTGGCATCCTGTCAACTTCAGCGAATAAGCCCCAAACAGTGTGGACATAAATCTGTCTGCAGCCATCTGATGGACTGTCCTGGTTTTGCTGTTTAGGGAGGACTATGGTCTTTATTGTATTCTCATGCTGAGAAGGACAGCAACAGACACCACAAGCACAGTAGATCTGTGTGTACAAGGCTCTGTACTCTGTGCTTACACATACCTTCCAAAAGTCTGGGAAATGTTCTGTTCCCATTATGTAACATTCATTGTACATTCATTTAACATGCTGCTTATCTATCATGACTTCCTAGATGTGGACAAATGCAGATTTTTATAGTTTTATAGTTACAGCATCAACAGATTATTTTCAGACAGGACTGGACATCAAACATGGTGCATTCATGGACCATTGCAAGCTTCAATGTCTGCCTGTTCCTTCTAATAATGAAAGGCAGCACCTGACCTCCACACAGCCTCTAAAGTGTCAAACGTCTACAGACACGGTGACCTTTAGATGTGCAACGACAGCTCTATTCTAACTCTTGACTGAGTGCCAGTCACTTTGCTCTGTCAATGATGGTTCAGTTACCTTCCTGCTGCTTGGGTTTTATGTGGTACTTGGTAAATAGGTTTATGAACTGATGCAATGCTTTGATATGTAGCCTTTCCAGGTAACCGATGATGACAGAGAAGCTCAGTGGTCGCCATGTTGACAGTGATGTCAATGAGGTAATTCCTGCAGTCTGGAGGTCAAAGATGCTGACATATGAATTTATATCTTTTGACAATCATTGGTGGTCAGTGTGGTGTGTAGGATGGTCCTACACACCATGGTTTTCAGAGGGGCCAGAACTTTAGACGGACAAAGAAATGAATACCTTCAGCCAAGTTTTGTACTGCTTTCTCCTGCCAAAGTGTTTGACCTACAATCAGTGACCTGAACCCACAGACTGGAAGCAACCATGGCATGGGCCCAGAGCTTGCAGCAGGAGTTAGCTGCTAGGGGTTCCTCAACAACACAAAGAGCTTAATATAAACTCACACTTATAGAGTACAGCAGGGATTGTGGATTTTTGTAGACTAACCTGGAAATTAGCATCATTTTCTAACTGCACTAATGTCACACTACAACAAAGTGAAGCATGGTCTTATGACTTACTACTGTATTTTCTGTGTAATAAGATGCCATTCTTCTGAGCTTACGTACAGACCGTATTATGTATTGAAAACCCCTTTGACTCAGCATGAGGGACCCGAAGTGTTCCTGGGTTTTAGGACTCCTTACAATAACCATGTCAGCAGAATCAGGGCCACACTTATGTGAAAGCCTACAACAACAGACAACCAGAGTTTTTACAAGTTTTGAGGGATTTGTATTTTCAAGAGTGACACTATGCTGAAAAATAAATGTGCTACATTTCTATTATTGATTCTGCCTTAGACCACAGTCACACTGAGAGCCGTCTTTGTCCACCAGTCTTGGAAATCAACTCGACAACTTTACAATCAGATTGTTCAAAACTACACAACCTTCCCATTCAGACAGATGAGGAAAGAGGAAAGACTAGAAGGACACACTAACAGGTTTTTTATAATGATGGGGGTCACACACTTAACAACTGCTCCTGATGAGGGATCACAGACTACAGGATTTATCAAATCAACTAAAGACAACTGTACACAGTAAACTCTGGTGACAGTGACAGTTTACAACCTACCAGCTGGTAGCGGGAATGTGTCAAATTGTTGTTTGCTTACCGCCAACAAACTCAAAGCAGACGAAATACACAAACATGGACAACAATCAGCTAGCTGCTGCTGTTGTCTGTGTGGATCAAGAAAGGGAGGAGTCCATCTTTGTTGTGATATTCCCGCTACTTCCTGTCATCTTCTGACACCATTTCCTGTGTCTCATCCGCTCTTTTCATTGGATGTTGACAACGCGTGTTTGCAGTTGGGTCAGTGATCAGTTCACACTACCCAACTGTGCCCGCAAAATCCAAACATGCTTGAATGACTGCGACTGAGGTCGGGTCTGTTTCCCTCACACACCTGCAGATCTGCGTCTTCACCCCCTCACACACTAACAGATTGACGGCTGTCCCCAACTAGTGCAGACTTGCTTGACAGGAAATCGTGGGGAAAACCGGGTGAAAACATCATGTAGTGTGTCCCCGGCCTAAAGTTAATTCCTACAGACTCCTCACAATTAAGACCAAGCTGGCATCTGGAATCAGCCTGAACTCCACCATTTATCTTACTTCTTCTTTCTCCCTCCGTCCCTCGGGCGAGCCAGCACTGCGAGCCGACGTTATGCTGCTCAGGCCTTCTTTTTGCTCCTGGCTGGCTTTCTCTGCCTCTTTATGCTGCCATTGTTGCCTCCACTTTTTCTTCTGCTTATTGTAGTGATGCCTGCTTAGGACAGCTCGAGGTCATCTGGAGCTGAATACTGCAGGTGTTCACTTTCCTGAGCCACAATAAACTCCTGCCTCGCAGAGATGAAATGTATGCATGTGTTGTCACTGTAAACACGCCATTCATACTGTGCCTGGGTTGATTGAGGTGGTTGGAACTTTGCTTTGGAGCCAGTGCACCTGGTGTATAGTTCAAAACCGCCCACATAATGAACAGGGAGCCAGGACGCTGCATGGCCAGTAAGAGCATCAGACATCAAAAGAATGTGTTTTAATCCAGCCTCAGGAAATATCCTCACTGTAGGACTGCTGTATAAATGTCTTCATAGGGGGTGATCTTAATCACATAATTGTGACCTGATTAATGCACGTTATTACACTGTGTGCTCACTCTTTTGATTTATTGCATCAGGAAAGTGGCTTAGATTTCTTTTCATTTGATTTCATCATGAAAATGCATTACTAAAATATTTTTAAAATTAAATTTCATCAGTGGTTATCAGATTCAGACAGAAGATAGAGAAGGACTGTAGAGATATGTCACGTTGCTTCTGAAGCTCATTTTATTTCACAATACTAGAATACAGTCAAAATATTTATCCAGGAGCAGCTCGAGCCGCTGCATGCGTCAGCTTCATTAACAGTAATGTCACGATTCTTTGTATGTTGCCTAATGTGTCCCTGAAGGGCTCTTTATTATGTTTTACTAATATTTTTGAGATTTCAATGCCAATGAAAGGTTATTAAAATGAGAAGAATACTTACAAATCTCTTTATAATGCAACCATGTACAGTTGACAGAATGTGAATGAAAACTTTGTATATATGACACATACGGCAGCATCGGGTGGATTTTTAAAGGAAAGCAATTACTCCTTTTTCAAGTAGGTGTTATCTGGAAGGCTTTTCAATTTAATTATAAATATGAAACCATATTTAATCAACAGAATGTGAGGAAAAATCCATGTTTTCTGTTGCAGACAAATACAATAAAGTTAGCATGCTAACATCAGAGCCGTCGCAACACAGTAGGCAAACCGGGCAATTGCCTAGGGACTTGTCAGTCAAGTCAGCTTGTTTTGTCTCGTTCACAGGATTTAGCATCAAGCTAAGTGCTGCTGTTACAACTTACTGTTAGAGTAATGTAATAAAGGTACCCCAAGTCTCACTGATGATCCTGCACTGTGGACAAAATTAATTGATGACAACACAGAGAGTACATATTTCTATGATATATTCTGATGATTTTGTAAGTTTTCCTTAATATAATATTTTCATATGTGTGCTCCACATTATATAAAAAAAAAGGTTGCTTATATAATCATCACTCTACATGTCTTTGTGTTTGTGGTGGCATTTCCATAGAGTCTAGTAGCCCGTAGGGCCCCAGTGGTACCTTCTTGCCTAGGGCCCCCTAGTGTCTAGCTATGTGCTTTCCTGTATTGGTACTGTCACAGTGGGACATGTGATAATAATAATAGTCATGACAACAGAGGTTAATGATGTAACATGTTTAACACTCAACATCCACGCACATACAGCCTGTTCATTGTGGCTAATATTCTATGAAAGAGTCCATGTTAACCCAAATACTGTGCGCAAAACCTCCAACTGGCACTGATCCAGCACTGAGAACAGTCCCTCCTAGCTTCCTTAGAAATAAGACACAATCACATCTACAGCTAACCTGAAGCAGCACATGTCAAAAATGACTTCATCAAGCTCGTCATCGTTCACTAAATGAGCCTCTTGAGACCCTGAGGGAACCACCTGGCTTCAGCCGATCCAATTAAAAGCTTCAGCCATGACGGACGGGACATTATTACAGGCACTTTGCAGTATGAAATGTTAAAGCAATTATGTTCAACTCCAAAAAACTCAGAGAAGCTCAGTCTTGGTGACGACCATGCTGGTGATTCAGATGACCTACATTTGTAATTACATGAGCATTCAGCCATTTAATTTCATGGCGCTGTTCTCGCCGCTGCTTTTAATGGCGTGAACGTTCAGATGTTTTTACTGCTGCTGGAGAGAGCCGATAATTTGATGACTGATGGGAGCTATTCACAAAGCACCGGGTGTACCCCCCTATATTTGACGTACAGAGTTCGGCTGTAAAAGTTCAAGCTGCCGCTGCTCATATTAAAATTATATCTGATGGCATTCACCGCATCTGTATTACTTTCACAGCTAATCTGCCAAACTGATAAGGTGAGGAAGTGAGTGTCTTACAGACAGAGAGCAAGTGGGACGACACTAACAGACTCTCTATTTAATCAATGATCTGTACTATCTCAGCCTCCTCATTCAAACAGCTGCTGCCGTGCCGCCAACAAAAATCAGATATATTTGCATAAACACCTTATCATTTAATTACAGCTGAGAGTTCTCCAATCATGCCCCAAGATTACGCTTCTGCAGAGACCTCAGCGACGGAAATGATTAAAAGCTACTGTAGGACACAGCAGAACATGCAGACAGTAAATACGCTTTAATGTAAATTATGCTGCATGTTTTTTTTCCTGCCGTCTACATTAGCTGGCACATCACTTTGTAATTACATAACCAGGGTTACAGTGGAGGTTAATGCACAAAAAAAGGTATTTAGCAACGTTTTCAAATTTTCCTACTGTACTGCAGCCTTTTCGTTACACCTGCCGCTTTTTTATTTATTTTCTAAAAACATTACACCCTCATGTCCACACAGCTGCATCACATTAACACTGAGGGTAAAACAAATGCGCCTTCATCCAGGAGAAGTTTAGACAGTGATATGAAAATTCATAACGTTGTGTTTGTTGCATTGCTATCAGGTACATATAAACGTTAGGAAACCCAATTCTTGGCCATGTGTCAGTGGTCGGTCTGACAAAAACAACAACATTTTGAACAATAGTTTTAGAAATTAAAGCATTTTTTTACATTTTGTGTACATGCATTAATAAAACAGCACTTTCTAAGTTATTTGGGGGCTTTTCCAGTCTCAATTACACTGTGACCGTCTGCTGTGGCCACTTGGTTTAACAACAACAATCTATTAATAATGTATTTATTCAACTATCATCACTAGCTGAGAAACATCTATTGTGCTTTGATTGATTCCACCTGCCTCTCCATGATGTATTCACATCATTTAGTGTTCTGTCACCACAGGATGGAAGGCAATAAACTGAATTAAGGACATAAATGTAAATCATTCACACAGATACTTTATTTATGATTCCTTCCTTCATAATAAATGAAACAATATTTCTGAGATGTTTTCTACGCAGTACGATGTTTTTTTATTGCTGCAGCAGGACATCAGTCATACACATGTTTCTCATGTAAGCTCATAAATAACAGAAACATATTTTTAAGGTTTTTTTTTTGAACATATGGTTTGTGATGTCATCTGCTGCAGATTGCTTCTCTCTGTAAGCATCAGGCGCTGGGACAGACATGGAAACTCACTCACTATTGAGCTGCAGAAGATACAGGCCGGCCTAGTCAGCATCACAGATGTGCGGAAAAGTGTCACGTTCCGAATCCTTTAGCTAGTCGGCACACATGAAAAGCGCCGGGTGTTAAAGCTGCCTGAAAACCAGCAGCATTATATTACTCTTTACATTCATGATATGCAGATGGCTGCCGATACAGAAAATATATTTTTTTTATTCCACGTCTGTGTGTGAAATATAATGTTTTTCATATATGGCAGCAGCTGCAGTCAGTCCTCCTTCAGTGGTGCACACGGTGTCTCTTCAGCTCTAGCACCGCTCTGCACTCAGTGGTGTTTTGACAGAGCTCAAAGCCTCAGACGTAATTATGTACTTATGCACCTAAGTGGATGAAAAATACATCTGAAGCATAAAGGAGCTTCTATGAACCCAGTCCCCTAACATTGTGTTTACATAGAGCATGGTGGCTAATGCATTTTGATGGAAAAACCTAATTACTGCATGGATTGTGTGCTACATTTTGTACCCTACAGCCATAGTAAGGTGTTTATAATGCAAACATAGCTGTAGGTTTAATGTTTAAAGGTTAAAAAGTTAAAGAGCGGTTCGGGTTTAAATAGATGTAATTAGTAAACACCGACCTTTACTTAACCTAAGCCAAGTGTTTTAAGATGGGTAATGTCCAAAAAAAAATTGTTAACCATCACTATGTGTTTATGTATTTTGCCGCTGCATGCTGTAGGAAAACAGGCAAGTTGAAATGTTGTGGTGTTGTTTCTGCTGCCTTAATATGTTCTGTTAATTCATACTGAGTTGGAGACAAAATTCTTAAAATGTATGTAATTCCCGCATTCCCGCAAGCAAGTAAATTTTAACATAAGGGTTTACCGTATTTAATTTCAGGAAGTCTTAATCATAATAATAATTTGCTCTGAAATATTTTGGTGGAAGAAACATTTTAGACTTGAGAAAAAGGACTGTTAGTGCCTACAAAGCAGTGGAAGGATCTACAAGTTTATCAAAGTGCTTCTGTTTGAAGACCTGGTGTGAAAGGTTTTACCAAGAGGTTCAAAGAGAGTCAGACAATGCAGAAGAAGAGTTAGGAAGAGAAACATTTGGAAGAATCTGAAAAGCTCTTTGGACAAAGAAAGGTGTGCAACCCAAAGAACAGGGTTCCTACAGTCAAACACGGGGGTGGCAGTATAATGCTGTGGGGAGGATTCAGCACATCTGGAATTGGGAATCCAAAGCAGACTAAATATTTCGACAGAAAACCGAAATCAGTCAGCAGTGAAACTTGGTCATGGTCATCATTTTTTTTTCTGACATGACAACGACTCAAAGCATGTCTCTGTTATGGAAGAACTACCTCCAAGAGAGCAAGTTTATTGTCCTGTAGAAAGCCCTGACTGAAGTTTGACTGAAAATCTGTGGAATGTACTAAAGACCAGGGTCCATGCTAAATCTGGAGGAGATGGGAGTGGCTTCAGTCTACACTTGGTAGGACTGTGTTGTATGAGCGTCTTTTATCTACATCACAGATCCATTACAAATTTAAGGTCCCCTGTCTTGTAGTGAGACACATTTCAAATACGGCATCAGTTGTATGACACAGTAAATGAAACAAAATAATTTCACACAACAAAACAACACAAACACTTTAAAGGTCAACCTTGTGTTTCTTGTTGTTGTTTGAATAATATCTACTGTATTCTGTCTGAGTTCTTCATCACTTCTAAAAATCTGCGGCCATATAAATGATGAATTTCTTTACTTGGATGAGTTTACTCTCTGCTGAACTGAGTGTTCTTAAAATTCCAAAAAGTTCTATACTCTGGGTGTGCATCGCCAATAAAGAAATGCAGGATTTATGGTCATTTTTAAATTACTAAATGCTGACAGTTTTGAAATATATTACACAAGTGTATGTTTTATTATTAATACCTGGATTAAAAGAACATCAATAAAGGATTCCATATTATCTCTGAGATCATCTGTGTTACCTGGACTTCTTTCTGCTAGAAACTTGTTCCTACTCTCCCCTCATGACGACTGTATCCCTCCGCCACATCTTTGATGCTAAATGTGCCTCCACATGGACATGTTTTATCAGCTGAAATAAACTTAATCAACTAAATCTATGAAATGAAATGAAGTCATTGATTAGAGCACAGTGGATCTTCCAGCCTACAGATCATTCAGCAGATTAGTTCAGTTGTCCTTGATTCTCAGCGGAGGAACCTCAGCCTTGATGTGGTCATGAAAGACCAACGTTTTCCTTTAATATGTTTGTAAAGCAACCGCTGTGCTTAGCTCCGCCCTAATGAAGGACCAAATATCTACATACGCAGACTGAAGCTGAAGCAAATATTTTGGCAGTCTCTCCGCCCCAAGGAAGATCAAGCAGTTTGTTGCCGACAGTTTTACACCAGGAAGTCAATTCTGAGGGCTGTAATCTAAATTGTTGACCATTTAGTTTGGGGAATTATCTCAGCTGGCATCAGCCAAGTATTATTTCTGCAGAGAGAGAGCCTCAGATATCTCCCTCTCTGATCAGTGCCTACTGTGCATTCAATCATAAGCATGCGTCCATTCCACTCAAGGCACAAAGCAATTACAAATGGCTGCAAGTGATTTGACACAGGGAAGAGCTGTAGTGGCGGCTGCTGCAAATGGATTCACTTTTAAGCTCAAATTAATGGACCCTTTGGCTCGATAAAAATTATATTTCGTGATGTATTTTCATAATAACCTCCCGTGAGCTGAATCCAAAGACGTCTTATTTGGCAAACATTGCTGGCAGCCTGAAGCTCCGGAAGAGCAGAGGGAGGAAACGGGAAAAAAACCTTGGGTTTCTGAAGTGAGGAGTGATGAGGAGAACTGCAGAGTGTGCAGATTTATCAGACTGAAACAGAGGAGGAAGGAAGCGCTATTATTCTTTTTGTAACTCAAAAAGAATAATGTCAAATGTTGGACAAAACGTTTCCATTTAAAATGCTTTGCCTCTGCACGTTTCCTCACTATAGGCATGAATATTTTGGCCATTTCTCCAAAATATATAAATGATTTAATGACTAAGCACTACAATCATCAGAATAAGCTTCATTTTAGTGTGTGATGCTCTTATAATGAGGAGTCTCAAGCTGGCCTTTAGATAATTTCCTGAGTATAAGCTTAAACTCAGAGCATAAGTACCTTCTGAGGCAGCAGTGCGTGCATGGTCCAAACCATAAACACAACACAACCTGGGAGATCAATACCCTGTGCATGGGGATAGATAAAGGAAGCTGGCATTTTAAAATGGGCTGGCGTGTCTTCTGCTCCCCTCTGAGGAGAGGCACACAGAAACGAAATATACTTCTATTAAGAATAGCATATTTTGTTCCATACAGCCCTCCAAATATGCAGGGCCTGAATATGAAACCACTGCAGTAGGCTCTGTTTGACCTAAGTGGATGATTTAGGTAGCTTCATCCAGCACTGCTGCAGAATTGTAAGACATCTGTGCAGGCCACACAACAAAAACATCAGGCACCTACTAACCAAACCTAACCGAGACTCCAGTAAATCCCACAGGAAACATGAGCCACAGAGCAAGGTTACACATTCCAAGAACCAGGTTTGGGTGACAAGCATGTACAAGCTGTGTGGTTAAATGCTTCATAATGTCGTGCACCACTCAGCCTTTCCTCTCTTCTATGACAGCCGCACAGTGAAAAACAGACAGAAGAAGTGATAGATGCACAAGCAGCTGTTACAATATGCCAGATATTGTCCTTGACATCACACAGGAGACATGTCGGCTAAATCAACAGAGGAACACGAGGGGTTCTTTAATCATCCCACCACGAAGAAAAACACCTCAAAGTTCACTTCAGGATTGATCTTTGTATTCATCTGCCGGAGGAGCGAGGCACAGAGTGCACTCGCACTTCCACCTTCATCTTCTGAATTAGTAATCAAACTTCTGCAGCAGAACCTGGATTTCATCTGTGTTTGGAGCATAATGTAAGAAAAAAAAATGGGCCAAGGCCGGTTAAGTCTTCCTGGACATGCAGAAACTCTGGTCCATCACTGCATATTTAAATAAACGACTGATCATGCCTGACTCGGTGATCAATACTTAAACTACCAGATTCCAGATCAGTCAAACTTTCTTCCTAGACAACAGCCGTTTGATTGGCACTTAAAGGACCCTTCTCCTCCTTAAGCCAGCCCCCGATAGTTTCAAAAGTATTGTGTCTAATTAGCAACACGTGAATTTATCATGGGATGCAGAGAGGCCTCACGCATCATCCACGATTGGCTTCTCTTTGAAGAACACAAAAGAGGTGGTTCCAGTGCAGAGGAGCCATTCAGAGAACTAGGGGTATGCAAATAATGCCAGGATACAGTTGCATGCTATTTCATCAACAGTCACTCCACATCAAACACACTGATCCCTGTGATAATGAACATCTCAGCAACAATACATCATCTCAGGGTCAAAAACTTCTGCGTGTTCCTCGTTTGCTTTTTAAGGTTTCTCCTCAAAAATAAAGTTCCTGTGGGAGCACGTTAGAAGCACCTTATGTATACTAATTTAGTCTCCGAATCCTAAAAAAGGGGTGCAGCTGAGGGCAGAAAGAGTGCAGTCAGGGTGACAGTGTAACCTGATGTGAGACAACTGTTGAATATTCCTCCAGCAATCTGCAACATTTTCAAATCAAAGCGCTCAGAATTACATCAACAGTTTTAACAACCTGAGCGAAACCAAAACTCACACCATTGCATAATCTGAAAATTTGAATAGAGCTGATTCTCGCAGTCTTGGCAGGAAACCCCCTCCAGCTTTTTTATTTATCTCTCAACTCCATGCACCCCCCCCACCCTCCACCTCCTGCTTCTCCTTGAGCCCATTGATTAGCATGATTAAGTCTCATCAGCCCAAATCAACAGCTCCCCTCCAACCCCGCCCTGCGAGCTGGAAGAAGCTCATCAGACATCACTAATCAAGTACAGCTTGATGCTAGCTTTCAGCCAATCATGCGTAGCCTCTGGCGCTGTGAATAAATAAGGCTGATTTGATCAGTCTAAATTTTTTAATCAGACGTTTGAACTGCAGCAGTTATTTCCACAGTTGTGCTGCTCTTTGTTTTGCCGAGCAGAGGTCAAGAAGAGGTCAGGGTGACTTTGGCTGAGAGAGAGAGAGGGGAGCGGGAGAGTGTTGGGGGGGAGGTAATCGTCACCATGCACCACCTTCTTAGATATTGGTTTTCAGACCACACTTTACTGAATGTTATGAATGTTTTATGAAATTGGAAGGTGCAAAAAGCTGCAGTTTTTCATCACAATGGGTACATTTTCACTTACTGTGGGAGTGATTCACTTAAAGGCCCATTCCTTCTATTGTTTACCATCTCTCTTCTTGTGATAGCAGCTCTGCACTTACAGTATATAGCAGCTTGTCGTTAACTGCAGTGTTCTTTGCTACCACTGTACAAAGCCAGTTTTTCATGTCACTGAGTGACAGTGACAATTTCGATTCTCCATACAAATCAGTCATGTGAGGGATAAAAGTCAATGTTCTAATGTAGATCATTGCAAGATTAATAAAAATATAGATATTTAGTCATCATCCTGTCAGTATGGGGCATGTGCACATGAATGTCACACACCACAAACATAATGGGAACAACTGCACTTCCTATGCTAGCCTTACCCCGGATTTATACGACACGTAACCGCAGCGCAGCGTCAAGCGCTGTGAAACGCTTCCATTATAGTCAATGAGAGTATTGACACCAGCCGCGCAGCAGCGCGTTTTAGAAGCGTCCCAGAAGCGTCCCAGAAGCGTCGCTGCGCACTGCTCCGAGAGTGATACGCGGCAGTTCTATTTTGGAGATGTGTCGCGCCCAACACGCGTCTATTTGCACCAACTACATCGAGCAGACAGGAAGTCAGTCACCAGAATAAAAGAGTTTCCGGTGGATTTTCAAAATAAAACGCTGTCAGACTGAACTCTCGCTGATTTAACATCACTACCAGCAGAGAAACAGCCACAGCCATGTATGAGGAGAAATTCCATTTGAAAAGTAGAGAAACGGCATTTTATGATAGAACATGCTTTTTAAAGGACAACATCAGAAAGGAAAAGGCAGAGAGAGAAGCAGCAGCTGTTCTCAGAGTGGAAGGTGAGGAGCTGCCCTGTGTGATGAGGGAGTAAACTGAGTTTTTAGTAACTGCTCTGTGACCAAGCCTGACACATAGAGAGGACATTAACCATCAGATAAACAGGCAGATTACTACGTGACTTTGAGAGTGTGGAGGCAGCGCTACGCTTCTGAAACACTCCTGGTGTAAATTGTTGTTGTGAGACAGACGGGCGTATTGCGTCCGTAAAGCGCCACGCAATACAATGTATTTAAGAGTCAGTACTTAAAGACCTCCATGTTAGAAGTCCAACTTTACTGATCCAAACAAACATGCTGCTTTGAGTGGGAAGTGGATGCTGGTTTAGATCATAGCTTCTACTTGTATGATTGTGAAATACTTCAGAGGTCTACCTGCCCTTCAGAGATGGAAGTCGGAGCTTGCAGCAGCCAATGGGAGATGCTATCAACCAGACATCGCATGCTAGGAAAACAGAGTGGATAGGGGGGCCAAAGGCCCACATTCAGACACAAACCGAAACCGTTTTTGACAGCTACTCAGTATCCAACTCTTTTGGTGCTGTTATGCACACACATCACCTTGAAGTTCTGAGAACAATGGCTAATTCAGCTCACTGAAAGTCAGTTTTCCTGCAGACTCAATGACTTATGGTATAATCACTGACTCCCTGAGACCATGCTGCCGAAGATACGTGCCAGAAACTGGCTTTATTACAAAAAGAAGAGTTTTTTTTTTTTCCTTTCTCAATCTCGTTTCATAAAGTGCCCCCTCAGAACATGTCTCCAGGTGACACCTAAAAACAATTGCATTAAAGCACCAGTAAAGGGAAAAGAACATTTCCTTTTGAAAGACAAGTGTTCCTTCGATTTTTTTTGGCACCTCATCAGGTTTAAAGTGATTCTGAAAAGTCACTCCGTTACACAATTTCCCCTCGAGGTTCAATAAAGTTTCTTTTACCCTTAACCTCGATGATGACGAACGGTGGACCCCATAAATGCGACAGAAATAGAGACCAGTGACATTTACCCTGTCATGTCCAGTCCCATTTGATGGCAGATTTCACACCAGCCTCTATATAGGTTCTTATTTTCCAGGAGTCGGTGCAATCTCTCTTCATGCCGGCAGTGGAGCGGAGTAATAACCCATCAAAACGAATGAGTGAGATAAGAATAGCATTAGGAAATGGATTGTTCTTTATCTGAACATTTGCCTGCAACTCTGGCTCCAGTTTTGGTGACATTATTTTGGCAAAGCAGCCCAATTCTTTCATTCATTCCTGCTGGTGTCGTCCATATTAAGCAGTTTGATGATGGAACATTAAATAAATTATTATTACGCAGGCAGTTTCTGAAAACTGGCACAGCTCATGTTTACTATTTGTCTCTCAGATATTAAAATCCTACTATTGAATTTCGCCTCTTCAACTCCTTCTTCGGGCCTCAGTGTTTTATTTCATCTGTTTGAGACCAAAAACACTCCATTATGTCCTCTGCTGTATCTGTTTCATGTGTGTGCAAGGCAGCCAGGTTATGAATACAAATTCAGGCCAAACATATACTGTTTAAGTTGCATCTATTTCTCCTTTTGCAGAACAATTGTAGAAAAGACTTTATGGTTTGGCACCCGATGCGTGTCTACCGCTTGACCTTTCCTTTCCATCACACAGTTTTATGAGATGCCATCCCAGGTTGCAGCAAATTTGTGGGCCAGGTAAACGAGGCAAAGCGGAGCCAAGCAAACCCCCGTGATATGGAGATGAGACTCGGTTTCATGTCTCCGTGGGCCAAAGGGTGAGATTGAAGTCTTGGCTTTGAGAATGCATTTAAAATGTTGATGCATTGTCTCTACTTCTCTCTTCCTGCCTTCGGCAATGATCTGCAAGCAAGACCTAAATCAACCTACACAAATGAAGTGAACAATGACTGACGTTGAGCAAAACGCTGCTGGCTTCCGATCGGCCGTTTATCACACTGCAGGTCACACACGGATACAGACAGCTATCATCTATATTCATGCTGGACAACCGTTTCTATCAGCGATAAGCTGTGCTGAGGTTTTATAACACAGAAAAACACTCATAAAGGATGTTCAATTAATTAATTGTGATCGTTGATTTCTTTCCTGTGTCTGTGGATGCTCTCATTCATCCAGGTCATAGTCATGTCCAAGAGTTTAAATCGAGGCAAGTGGACTCAAGGTGCCTCGTTATTAAAGCTCATTCTTTGTCCAAGAATAAAATGTCAGCTTGTGTTGAACAAAAGGAAAATTTCAGCCATCTAACAAAAAACATGTTCTATGTTCTACATCTGTTATATTCTATAGATGTATAATAATGTATGTAAACACGCACAAAGTGATGTCAATTGAATTGTCACCAATAGTGACCTAAAAGTGAAATATATAGTTTGGTTCATCAAAACATTCATTCCAAGATGGGACAGGGCGGCCATCTTGAAAATTATGTCTACATAGGTTGAATTAAACCCTCTATAAGTTTGTTTCCCTTAATAAGAATGAAATTAAACTTGGCAGAGATAATGTCCACAAGCCTAGCTACAGCTTGATATAATATTGATATTGATGCTGCAACTGCATCATTTTAAGAATAAATTCATTGTAAAAATGTGAATTTTCAACAGACAAGAAAAAAAAAAGTTCATTTTTGCTGTGTGCCAAAATTTACAAAGAGCCAGAGACATACAAACTAATATCTACACATCTGAGCAAATCTCCCAGGTTCCCATATTCCACCAAAAGAATTCAAATGCACCTTGTGGTTGCTGAGATATAGGCTAGTCTATTCAGACTGAGCATGCCATTTTCAAGCTGAGGTCTTTAAAACCTTCTTACTTTAGGCTGGGAGAGACAAGCTGGGGATCAGGTCATGTCCCTCTGATGGTTTAGGGCAAGTCAAGCCCAATGATGGGCCTAAAACTGCTCTAGTGTGTATCCAGTCTTGGTTATGTGTAAAAAGGAAACAAGCTTGTCCAACATTTTCTTGGTAAGGAGTCATATAATCACAATTAATTTTACCACAAGACAGTAGAATAAGATCCCTGTTTAGGACCCTCTGGTGCTGGTTTAAGCTTACTTAGTATTGTAGTTAGACTAGGCTATGTTTAACAGAGCTGTGGTTTTGAACATGCTCCCCGTCTGCAGATCTGTCATCTGTGAGCTGTGCCAACATCTGAAAGAGCGCCACGGCTGCGTGACTGCAACAACTAAGGGTCGAGTGTGACAGGTAGAAACACACCCCTCTTTAACTAAATGAACTCTCAGGCAATTATTTTGGACACAGTAAACCATCTCACATTTTAGCAAGCTCCAAATAAATGTGTGTGTCAGGAGACTGTGGTTTCATTACCACACTGAAATTAATCTCCTCTTTTTTTTTACACTTGTATGATAACAAATAGACAAAAATATGCCTGTAACCTCAACCACAGTCATTAGTTTTCCAGAAAAAAGGGTCCTTCTCTCTCTTGTAATGGGACTTTCATATAAATCATTCATAGCACCAAACTAAATTAAATGCAATAACTTCTCAATGGTTGCTTTTAACCTGCAGTGCAGATGGAGTAGCCCATTCCATTGCTATGGAGCATTTACTCAACAAAATGTAGCTATAAATGACATCTACACAATACTGCTTTTTACTTAATGATTTTCGGTTACAGTTTCAGTAAAACAGCCAGGGAAAATAGACACAGCTTTCCAATGAAGGTTGTTCCAGCTTCCACATGTACAGATGAAGGATATATGCACTATTGCAGGTGCCTGATCTCAATGGAAATTGCTCTGCTTTTATTTTCCCATCCTCTCTTATTTCCTTTTAGAGCCGTTGTGTGTGTATGTGCCACAATGACAATGGGTACAGCTGCATTCTGATATGCGGCTTCCAAGATTGTCATAATTCCAGCCGTTCCAGCCCACATCACAGATTACTGTTGTTTCACTGTCCTCTAACCTAAATGTATATTTCTGGCATATTTGCATGCTGATGTTTAAAGAAGGCTGTCATCTTTTTTCATAGCTGAGAGTGCTGATGAAATGTCAGTTATTCCTCTAGCCTGTGAGTGTGTGCAGATCAGGGGTTGTAATGTAGCACAATAGGTGCTTTTACACTGCAGGAACTCAGTGTGCTATCTGCTTAGCATGTATTTGCAAGCTGGTTGTCTGCAGGGAAACATTAAGCTGTGTTTTGGTAGCACTGTTTTACTCAAAATTTACAAGTTAGAAATTCTGTAAGGCAGTCTCTACCCCTAATTTCCCAGTTTGTTTCACTTTCCTCACTGAACAGATCCTCCCTTCACATTAGAGATGCTTGGATCAAGAATGCTGGCAAGGAGATTCCAGAAGAGCTGTGGGCAATGGGGCTAAAAAGAGTTAAAGCATGCTCTATCAATGCTAGACTTCAGTATGTTGATGAAGATTCTCAGTCATCCAGGTCATAATACGTAGAGAAGATTGAAGCAAGGCGTAGACTTCAGTATCCAGTATAAAATAATGTATTGCTTACATTACTCCAAAACTAAACTTAATACGATCTTCCCCTCTGTCTCAAGTACCTGTGACAAGTGCAAATCAAGTGGCGGGACCCTGGCTCATCTTTTTTGCGCCTGTCCCAAGCTCAGAGTTTTTCAGTTATACAGTGTTATATATAATAAGCCATTGCAGTCAGATGGTGTCTTTGCAATATTACATTGCTCCGCCTACTCTATAACTCTCCCAATAGCACTGCAAGAAGCTTTAAATGCATCTGGATGCCTCTCTGACCACTTGGTGTTCACCTCACAGACAGTTTCTGACATCTAAGACTGACTTATAGATGATGCGTATATTCTATGGACTGGCAGTGTTTCTAGTTTATTTGGTGTTTTGTTTTGGTGTATGACTTGTCTGAGTCTATTGTGTGTGGTTTGTGCCTTATGTTATCAGAAAACGTTCAAAAATGAAATATTTAAAAAGTTTCCTTTTTATGTTTTGCAAAAAGCCGTCGAACTTGTTGACAGAGTGAGAATAACAGCTACGTACAGTGGAGTCCTTGGCTCACTTCATTATTTTTAAAGTCTGGTTGCTGCATTTGGGATCAGCTGCAGGTTTTTTAATGTGGACATCCTAATGATGACTTACAATGGTCCAGCTTTTTCAGCTCACGATCCTAGCAGCTTGACAGAAGTGAAAGAAGAATTCAGCCTCATGGATTTTTCCGATACGATGCTGATTCCTCATGTACCATGGTAGTTTTAGGCACAGCCCTTTTCTGCTTCCAGAATGGGCCTGTTGTTACATAATAAATGTGATGTTGCCCCTGTGACCTGCCATTGTCGAGCTATCAGCTCAACAACATGCTGCTGTTTATTCCTTTCAGTACTTGTGTCAACGCTGTGAATGCGGCATCTCTGGCTTTTTGTGGTTTTGTGAATGGGAGTCTTGTGGGATAGGAGGATGTTATTTCTATTTAAGTCACTCTGAAGTGGGCACCTCTGCAGCTACCTCCGGTTACCGTGGTAACATAACATCCGACACTTTAGTTTACTGCTCAGCGTAGCCCTCTAAGTACTCATCCAATTAACATGAATGACAATAACGTTTTTATGTGCAGATTGGAAGCTGAAATGCACGTTTAAATGCATTCTGGAAAAAACACCTGTGGATACTCTACACCCAGTTCATCAAAATCTAATGAGCCATAGCATTTAGAAATGCGAATGAAGGACTTTAGGACATAACACACACAAGACATTTCATCATCTGCTCAGCAAACTTTGATGGCACGTTGCATCATCTGTGTTTGTTTTGTCTTAATCCTTCTGTGTGCTGTAGTTAAAGTTGCAGCCTCTAGGAGACACTGGTGTCTCTCCCACTGTTTGCTTTTATCTTTTTGGGCTGCTGCTTAACTCTAGCTTTTTGTATTTCAAGCATCTTTCCTCCTGCCTGTTTCTCTGGCCGTCCTGCCAAACTCCTTTTTTTTTTTCACAAGGACCACAAGAATAGCCCCAACACAAATTAGCATGCACTGCACAATAAAGGAGAAGTTGAGTGTGTGACACACAAATTACCCCTTCCATGTGCTGCCAAGAGCTAACTGGGTTTTTTTGCATGTGAGTGGAGAGCAGTATGTGTCTGTGAGACAAGCTATGCTTCAAAGGTTAATGCATGGCTGAAATAGAACATGAGTGGGTTTGATAATCACAGGCACACAATAGACTAGTGTACACCACATCATCCTGAGTATGCAACTGTGTGTAAAACTGGAGAACAATTTGTTCGGGGCATGTAAGTTGGTTTTGTGTGTAACTATTATCTTCAAGGATGTTAGCACATCTGGAATTTCATTGTATGTAGTGTAGTAATGTTTTGCTGACATTCAACATACCACAAAGGCTGAAATGCAAACATGACCTGTGTGCTCACAGGCTGCGTGTTAATGCTGTAGACTTATATAAGTGGATAACATGCAGAAAGTAACCCTGTCTCAGAGAGGACAGATGATAAGGTCTGTGGAATTAAAACTTCAACACCCAGAATGCACTGGTGTTGCCCTTTTAGCTTGTTGCTACGGTCAACAGCAAATTATATGCACGTCAAGTCAAGATGCACACAAACCAGAACCCGGTCAGGCCAGAGGCACAAACTGCAGCCTCCCAGGACTCACCTAAGGAGCATGGGCAACAGGGCCCCTCGCCACCTCAGAGCGCCGGTGGATGCTTTTCAAAAAAGGCTTAAAGATCTTCCTTTTTAAGAAAGTCTATTCTGTCTTTTCTTTTTATCTTCTGTGTTGATTGATCTTATGCATGGTTTCTATAGCTCGTACGCAATGCTAAATTGCTATATCTGTTTTAATCCACTCGCTTTAAATGTTTTTTTTTGTTTCTAAATTGTGAAGTTGGCACAACAGCCTCAGGCTGGCTGCATGAAGACAGTTTTATTTATACATATCAGACACATTACCAGGATCTTTTGGGCTGCACATGGTTCAGTCATTGACCCTAAAAAAGCAGCAAACAAGTTCTGAATATTTAAGGGAGCGCAAAGCAATGACTGTAGAGGCAAGAGCAGAGACATCATGTAGTAACTTCAGTGTGACAGTTCTATTTAATACCGTGTGAGTATTTACTACAGAGGATGCTTTAATCCCTTTTTGATGAATGATCCTGTTAGTGGCTAAGATCAGCAGGAGTTCTTCAAGCCATCAAACATCATTTTATTAAATTGTTTTTATTTGTTTCCAGCAGAGCCCTTTTCAAAGTCAACCATTAGAGTTTTTTTTTTAAACACTACCTGCAGCTATTACTGAGTGAGATGTCAGAAGTCCTCTGCCTGCCTGACTTTTCTCAGTTTTTTGGACCTAATTTTACTACAAAAATATTTTGGGAATCATTCTGAAGCCAAAGACTTTACAGTGCCAAAGCTAGAGGAAACTTATTTTTAGACATTCCTCCTGTTTTGACCAGTTAGGAGCCACTTTCAGTGTTAGGGTTAGGGGCTGTATTTATCAGGAATTAAAAACTAAAACTTTTTCAAAGAAAAAAAATCATAACAAAAACAAAACTTTAAGTCCCAAATATAAACCTTCCTCTTGAGTTTCAGTCTTAAGTGTTGCATTAACTCACAGTCACCCAGTGTTTGGAGAACTAAGTCTTAAGTCTCCTAAATGCACCTATGTGCTCATATCAGTCACTTCAAGAGGTTACCAGGATTTAGACTACATGTTAAAGGTCGGGTAGGAGATTTCCTTCTGATGCACGTTTTGTTAAATTAGTGTAACTTCTCTTTACAGTCTGATAGCAACCAATTAGTTCGGCAGTTTCACGAAAAACATCAGCCAATCCTCCGGGTGGACCCTGTAGGAGGATTGGCTGGTTGTCACTCTCTTCCTGCTCTGTGCACCAGAGAGGTACGTGCATGATGGCCGAAGTCACAGACCGCAGCTCGTCTTCAGGTGATGCGCGTCCATGTGATTGGGAGGCGTGGCTTCAGGGTGAGCTCCGAGAGAAAGGGGCGTGTGTTTACTTTGAAATCTGGCTGACTCTCACTGAGTTTTCAAAATCTCCTACCCTACCATTAAAGGGAAATTCAAAGAAAAGGCCCTTATTGTATTGCCACCCAGATTTGTGTACATCTGTACACATAAATCATATACATGCTTTTTGACAAGAAAGAACAAACGTGAGCATACAAACCTGGGAATCGTACCAAATGCCGCCAGTTAAACTACTATGCTCACTAAATGGCACAGGGAGTGAACCTAAATGAACTAATTTCTGTCAAGTAATTTCTGCCAAGAGTTCCAATGATATTATGAGGCAGATTGCTGTGTGTGTGTGTGTCTTTGATCTCTTTCCTATAGGGCCAGCTCTAACTCGCAGTATGTGGCTGATCCTCTGTACATGTGATGCTACAGGCCACCAAACCTCTGCATAAATCAGCCTGTGTGTGTGTGTCTGCAAATTTGTGCCCACTCTATTATCTCATCTGCTTCAAGTACCCCTTTGAGTGCAGGGTTTGGTCTTCATGCCACCCATGCCATGCATTATGCACCGTTTCACTACATATATTTATTTATTACTCTGTCTTTCAAGATCAAAACGAATGGCAAATAGGCTTCGGCGAGATAAATATTGCAGCAGAAGTGGGAGTCAACTGAGGCCATGAGATGGGAGGTGTGCCTGAACGGAACAGATTGTATCAAGGCAGATTTTGTAGCTGCTTGTCAGAGGCTCCGCAGGTTATCGGGAGAGCGAGGTCTGAGAGCGAGAGAGGCAGACAAACACAGGGAGGGAGTTTTATGCAATTCACTGGAAGACTTTCACTTGGAATTCTTTGTCTTTTTTTCCTCTTCTCACCTCACATGTAGAGCTGAATTCTCACATACAGAACATGCGAGGCAACGTGCAGTTCTGTGGCAGATATCTACATTGACCCAAGGCAAAAAACAAAACAAAAAACGCCCGGGGCTTCCAATACGGCTCATATAAAAAGGTCAAGTCTCCACAGGTAATCACATTTCTTCTCCACAAATTATTCAAATTGTACTACAGTAAAAGCCATTCACTCAACAATAGCAATAATGACTGCAATAATAAGACAATTATCCTCCACATGTCAGCACTACAACAGGACTTTGTTCCACAGTAACCACCTGAGAAAAGTCAGTGACAGATGGTGCATTTCCTTAATGTGTTACTTAGCTTGGTGTAGGAAGTGAGGAAGCTACCGGAGTGAGATACGACATGTTCTCAGGGTATGAAAGACAGTGAGAGACGACTGGATAATGAAATCATCTTTTCATATAATAAAATGCATTTGATTGATCGATAGCATGTCAAGTTTTGTCAAGTGGCTCCAAAACATTGACTTCTGTCCTCAGAGACAAGGCTAATCAGACACAACTCTAATCCCAGGAAGCTTACATACATACAACCATTGACAGTAAAAACTATGGACTGAGCGTCCATGATGTCACACGTTTGTTTCTGAAGAGCCGTTTTGAAGCTCGGTGGGAGGCTCCGGTACGCTCTGACAGCCGCCATTGTTGGCAGAGTCACAGTCCGCCAAAACTCCAAATACGGACAAAGAGGGGGAGCACGAGCGGAGCTTAGGGGGGAGGGTGATCACAGAGGTAGGAAACTCACGCTGTGATACGGCAACCGTCTGTCACTCATAGCGGCAACGCCCACACTTATGTTACATTATAATCAGAATCAGAAATACTTTATTGGGGAAATAATTATATATTTAAGTAACTAAGTCCGAATAAAATTTAAAACGAGTGAGTTAACCCCCTCCCCCAATAGAATTGACACTAGAAGAGAACCTATCATTTGAGACCAGAATGCTTTTTGTACCAGACTGTAAACATGTTCATTTCTGCTGTGAAGTCGGCCATTTTACAATTTTTGACACTTGGGCTTCAAGTTTGAGCCCCAAAGGTTGCCACTTGCATACAACACATCCCTTCCTGAGGTCGAGCTGATCAGGTAGAAACTCACAGGTCTCAGGTCTCTCCCTGGTAAGGGGAAGCCAGTTTTCCTTATCTGGGATAACACATGCTGAGCAAAATTAAGACACATGTTCATGTTTACACACTATCTTAAAACATTTTGTCGCCTCCAATTTATACTGTTTAGACTTTCAGTTACCCACGGACCAAAACTTCAATTAAGCCAACACAACTCCACACGACGCAGCTACAGAACAGTTTTAATTTTGGTGCAGGAATGATGCTTTGTTACATTGGAACGTGTGATGACATCTGTGCAGGAAATAAGCTACACCGTAAAGCAGTATTTAGACTGCTGTCACCTCCGGCGTCGCTACATATTTCAAGGCTCAGAAATGCATCTGTTTGGGAATCAGCATGTTTCCTTGAGCCTTTAAGCCTCTGCTTCATGTTTTTGAGCTCACTCCAAAATACTGCACAGCACTGCATTGTTCAATGTTATTTTCACATTGGCACAAATTGTGTAGCAGTCCTCTGGGAAACCTCCTGGCCATCCAGATGGTCAGTCTGCCCTCAGGTCATGTAAACGATGAACTTTTGTTCCAGAAGTGTAACTCAGCTTCCACTCTAAGGCAACAGAAGACATTGTTTCTGTAGCAACATATTTCAAACCTGCACAATACTTGACTTTTAAATTGCTATTGTCACTAAAAAGACGGTCTTTTTTTATTTTTGGTAACCTTTGACCTCTTAAACCCAGATTGGGAGGCATTGGCTCTAAAAATCAACCACATTCTGGAGAAGACACAAATTATCCGTCAACTGGATAGAACACAACAACCTGTCGTCATCATGGGAAGGACATGTTATAAGATAACTATTTATCTAAACTAAACATTTAAATAGAGTGGCCTATCAACTGCTTGTCTACATATGTTGTGTTAACCGTTTCTGCTTCAGCTTCCCGACCATAGACCATAGTCAGAGAGCCCAGAGGAGCCGTGTGCAGCCCAAGGACGAGCGATGATGCTCGTGGTAAGCCTCCATCACAGAACAGCAGGGGTTCAGTGCAGACCCAGAGCACTCGCTCTTCCTCGCTGAGCTGCAGCTTTATCGTTTCAAGATACAATAAGATAAGATAAAACTTTATTAATCCCGGAGGAAAACATTTTGCCAGAGGTTTCAAGTTACTCCGTACCGTGCATTTAATTCCTACTGATTACAAACAACTCACCACTAACGGGTACATGACCTCGCTCTTGGTCTGCATACACACACTCTTGTGCACACTCATGCAAGCTCACTCGCTCCCAGGCACGTGTACACTCACTGCCCAATTCTTAAAGGAGACATGCCACTCTTATAACATCTGTTTTTAAGACAGGCTATATGCAATTCATTTATTTTCCTATCAAGGCTACCGATGTGTTTGTGTGTGCCTTTCTGCTGTGTTTGACAATTGCACATGGTTTCTCCAGTGTAAAGAAATTGGAAACAACATGTAAAGAATCCTAAAGAATCGTTCTCCAGGATGAACACCTCTGGTCAACAGCACTTTGTAGCACTTGTCCGAGCAAGGATGCAATAAAAACTGAGCAGCCTGTATGGGTTTTGTTCATTGAGATGTGAGACATGATGCTGATTGGCATCCTACTGCCATCGCAAGAAAAAGACTGATATTTCCAGGCTTTGGAGACAATCACTGTTTATCTGGCACCAGCTTGTGTTGGCATTTATACTGTGCATGTCATATGTGTTGCTGGTGCTGGTCACCATGGCTGCAGTAAGTGGCAGCTGCAAATGGGACTCTCAAATCTAGAATCTGTCCTTAGCGCATGACAAAAAAAGCTGAAAGGCACTGCTGCAGATTGAACCTGTGTGACACGTACACATTCTACCTGACTCGTAAACCTTAAAACTAACACAGCTTTGCTCTAAATTACATATAAATTAAAGTGTAAATGGGCTCTAACTGTGGAAAAGAAAATGGAAAGAGAATATGCATAAAGAAATGATCTCACACCCTCAACAAAAGCTCCCCTAAGCAGCATGACTATGTGATTAGATGTCACTTCAGACAGCTCATGTCATTGCGAAGTAAGTTTTCATTCAATGTCGAAAAATCCAAGTGGAATCTCTGAGTCACCTGCTGTCACTTGTGTGATTTCTCTTTGTATCCCAGTGTTTTGTTTGTGAAAGCATTTTCTACCTGGATGTCACGATCCATCAGTAGGCCGCTGAGTGTTTGTGTGAATGTCATCACACAATTTAAATACGGTGAAAAGCAGACGCCTCGGAAGAATGAATCAGTCTGAAAAGGATTCTGCAAGGTTATGAGCCGCTCTTGCGTAACACACTGATGAAGCTGAAGCATCTCTCTGTGGCGGCGTTTTAGCTGCTAACCTCCTATCAGCAGGGATTAATGAGGCTGCTTTGTTTCCCTGCTGTGCTGCCTGGCCTGTCACACCCAGCTGTGAACACACACAATGGCTTCTGTTGCGATCCTGCATGCATTACTTCAGGCAGACAAACATGTGATCCATAAGACTCATATTGCATGTTGTACACAGTGACTCACAGGCTCACTGTGAGGGCTTCTGTTTCGTCGAATTATCTTCCAACCCTTACTCGACTCATTGTTGTGTATAAATGAAGCTATAGGATGCCACATTTGATGCAGCTAGACACGCCGTGTCAAATGGATGGAGAAAGAGCCTGAAGCACATCCATACACATGATGACAGCTGAATAACCTGCACGAGTAAAAATATGATTTTGCTCCAATTAACTTTGGATGCATAATTCACTGTTTCACTTCATGCAAGTCTTATTCCTGCTCAGATCAGTACTTTTTATTTTTAGCTACATGTGTGCCATGGAAAATAAGAAAAATACTATCCAGCCTGTTTCTTCATAATATGCCAATATTCATGTTAAAGCTGCAGTATTTTTTTTGCTTGTTTCACATACACAAGATGAACTCATAGTTCTCAGTTTATTTTGGTTTGGTCTCACATCTTAACACATTTCCAGCAGAAGTGGGCACTCGGTGTCACACAGCCAACAACTAAATGGACATAATGGTGGATTTAGCAGCTCTAAAGCGACACACAACAGGAGATGGAGGAAAAACCCCAAGCTAAAAAAAAAACATCTCAAATAGCATTCTAATACTTTCTGTTGCACCCCCTGAAACTTCATAATAGAACCCTTGGAGAAAAGCTGAGCAGTACACACTGTATCCACAGCACTGTACTTTAAGCCATACCAGCTGCTAAAGCAGAGGCAGAGAAGATGGAGACATGTTCAAAACCAGCAGAGCGTGTGTACCACTGGCCTTTTAAAATTCATGAATAAATGCATCATGTGAAGTGTCCCATCGGGTCTCGGGTCTGGATCAACATACCAAAGGTTTGCATTGGTCACAAAGAACGCTTTCTTAGCCGTATTTAAAGTGGCTACAACTAGTCCTGATGTTCTAGCTATGACATGCATTCACCATAATGCCTACTCCAGGAATACTTATGATTAGCAAAACAGAAAGCCACTGTGGAAATCATCCTATGTGTTCCATGAATGTCTTTTAGCATATTCCATGTACATATAATCCATCTCCAGAAGACAATTCGCTCTAAACTGAATTATTGGACCAACCGATGGATAGATCACCAACACTGCTTTCTCTGGAACTACTCTGGCTATTAATCAATTTACTGATAAATGTCAAGTAATGTCAGGTTACTCATTTGTTGCTAAGAAGAAAATTGAAATTATAAATTGACACATTTAATTAACATTCTATTGTGTGTATGGTGGTTGTTTTATTAAATGTCGGAATTAAATGTGAAGTTAATCAGTCACTGTATGCATGTGTCAATAAAACTGGTATAAAGCAGCTCAGGTAACATGAGGCAGACATGTCAAACTCAAATTTTCTGATGCATCATGTGTGACATACAAACAAAGAAAACATAACAAACAAACAGCTAGCAGTGAAAGTCCGCCACATTGCAGAAACCCCCACCAGCTCCAGCCTAGCTTCTCTCTGACTCGCAGCTTTATCGTTCCGGATTGTATGTTTCCTTTAACATGAAACATGACATGATGTCGAATGTCATACATCTATATGATCTGTTACCATCAACATGGCCATGTATAATCCAGCAGATGTATTATCGTCTTAATAAGGACGTGTTGCACGGGCAGCTGAGGAGTGATCACACAGCTCCTTAAACACAATTTGAACAGGACCTTGGTGATGAAGTCGAACCAGACACACTGAGATAGGGGCGGAATTCCTGTGAACATACTGTGCAGGGTGAGTGGTGTATAGGCAGGCAGTGGTTAGTTTGAGCATGCTCTGCCACACAGGAGCTGAAGAAGAGCTGTGGAGGTTACAGAGAGTAGAAGAGATGAGAATAATTGAAGACTTCACCATGGGGAAAACCATTTTATAAATGTATATAATTCCTTTCCTGTATATTGACTTTTCATATCCCACATTGATATGTATCATTCAACTAATGCAAGACTAAATGCACAACCATTTCTGGGCTGAGCTGAGTGAGATTAATGGATGATCCTAATCAATAATGTCATCCACCAGTGTTTGGATGGGAGAATCCATTAGGGCCTTTCCTTTCAGTTGATTAAATCCCCCTGCCCTCAGGGTCTGTCCTGAGGACGAAGCTGCCTGTGCTATAGGTTCAGGGAACATTGGATTTCTCTCTTAACATCAAACTCTCAGGAAGTTCTCTTCAAGTACAGTACAGTCCTCGCTCAGCAAAAGGACGACAGGGCACCTTGATTTCCTGAAGCACTGCTTTCTAAACTGAAATTTGATGGACAGAAAAAAACAAATAATTTCCCACAGCAAATAAAACACAACACAGCTACTGAGCATTATCATCTACACCCCCACAATGCAACTGGATCACCTACACTTTGTTTGGTTCAGCTATAATTGGCCCCTACTACAGTTACTTGTCAGGAAAAGAACATTGTGTCAGTGTACATGGGATAATGCGGCTCAGTGTGCTGTTCTTGATTCTGACATGGTTGTACATGTACAAGAATAGCTGTCAGACTTTGAGCTGGAGTGCTAATGTATAAATTACAGCCTTCAGTTTCAACAATTGCTATTTTCCAGTCATTATTAATGATTTCCATGTGGCTTTTTCTAGTGTTTCTTCAGTCAGCTGTAATGGAGCAGGTCATGCTAAGATTACAATCACCAAGTCCACAATTTGCCACATTTAACCAGAGATGCTGTGGATTTTCCAGGTGGATAAACAATGAGGAAAACAGTACAGCTCTAAACAAGATGGGTGTGATGAACAAGAGTGCTAGTTGTTCTTAACTGGGCTAAAAAGTTAGCCCTACATGACCAAATACAACTGACAAAAGGACTCTTCTATGACCGACAAACAAGGCAAACACAGAAAGTCAAAACCTGCAGTTCACCCCAAAAGCGTTAAGGGGGTGGCTACAAAAGAGAGTCAACCCCCTTAGACCTCCATGTTAGTCTGGACTCAAGTGAGACCTAAGCAAGACAAAGGAGGAGGATGATGTGTTTTCAGAGCCACATCAGCCATTAGCTTCTGTGCAGCGTCCTCCAGTGTCCCTGGTGTCCACATAACCAGCATTCTACTGATGTATCTTATGGCCTAACAGAGTCTTTTAACCAGCCTAGTCTGGTCCTGACTCGCTGAGGGAGGCTCAATGGAAGGTCTTACCCTCTCCACATAGATTTGTATCCTCTGGATTTACACCCAAACATCTCTGAAATATTAAAACATATGTGGCATCATGTACTGACAAAAAAGCAAATTGCTGCATCATGTGTGTATCCCAGTGTAGTACTGTATGAACTTCTATTTTATTCATGAGTTGAAATTTCTATACTTTAGGCCCATGTAACAGTCTCCTGGGATAATTGTAATGCTCTCTGGAATCTACCTTTGTGACTACATTTAAACCATGACTAATCCCTTTCTTCCTGAATGAACTAATGGCTGCAACTCCAGCTTCCAACATCCCGAGGGTGACCGCGGCCTTCCAGCTATGCTGCTTCACCTCAGCTGCTTAGTATATCTAAGCTCTTTGCTTTCATACGCCTCATCTGCTGCTTTCCCATGGTACTGCTACTGCAAAGTAAGCAACCACAGAATGTTTAACCAATAAGGTCAAAGCTGGAAGGCAGCTGTGGACTGGGACTTCTGAAAGCCAATAAAAACAAAGTTGACGCTCACTATATTCACCATGTTAACAATCTTATTGTCACAAGAAGAAACGTGCACAGGTTTTGTACTGATAATGCAGGATTTGTTACTGTCTTTGTCTCACAATCTGTAGACTGGAAACAGCTGCAGCAGGGCTAAACCCTCCTCTGCCCAGAGACAGAAGTTGGAGCTAGCAGACGGTAAAGTTATGCATAATTAAGGGTGTGGCCACTTTGACTGACAAGCGGGTGCCATCTTAGTCTCTAAGCTGCTTGCTTAGGCAACCATCCGCCCACCTTAGCTCCAATCATGCTTCACTGCCTTGCCTCTATTTGAAATAACCAGGAGAACACAGTCACATTCCAAAGTGTGGAACAGATTGACGGACAGCCCACAAGCATAATGCTGCAGGTATTGCTGTTGGTGGCACAGAGACATACAAAGACAGTACATCAATTTCTAAATAGTTACACAATTGGAATGATACATTATACTGTTTATATAATGGAGATATCAAGCCTTGAACTATGACAGACGTCAATTTACCACAAGGTGTCCAGTCTGCCAGATTCTGGGCAGAAAAAGAAAGTGAGGGCAAACACAGCTGGGAGTGTTTGTCAGAGACAAGAAAGGCAGTAAAGCACACATGTAGTCAATCATTCTTATGAAGAGCTGGCTCCACAACATCATATTCAATTAAGTCTCATAATTTAATTATTAAATTGTCCTGCCACACATTTTTAGGTCACAGGTTAAACTCTGGTTGTCTATGTTAGCAACAAACACTCTCACAGCTCGTCCTTGTCCAACGACAGGTTACTGTGCTAGAATGGGCTTTACTGTAGGTGATAGTTTGTAGGGAAATGTAGTCTAATGCTCCTCCACTTCCCATATTTTCCTGAGGGACCTTCCCAAAGGGATTAATAAAGTATATTCCACTTCAGATATATTTACACTGTCCCTTAACTTGCACAGCTTGACTTTGGATCACTGTGAAATCAACATTAAGCCACAGAAAAGGTGCAGATTTTTCAATCAATACTGGTCCACAGACCACAGGCTAATCTGGGAACACATCAGTGTTCGTCTGCTGACTTGGACTCTGGGGCCAACGGACAATGTTGTGGGGCTTTCACTGTAGCCTCTGGATATCCGGATAACAGATAATGGATATCCAAGCCCACACTGCCTGTTCTGTGCTCTGGTCATTATTCTGGGCAACAAAAATGAACCTGTAGTCTTTTATGAGACAGTGTCTCCATATTATTACATTTAGCTGATGATGCCTCAAGAAAGGCTGTAGTAAACTGACATTTTGATGTGTGTTTTTCAGGGAGCCATCAGTTTAATATCTGGGTATTTTGCTTCAGCTGTTATCTAGCCATGTTTCAGTTAAAAGGCTTAAAATCCAGATTGTATGGTGTAATAAGGCCATTAACTGAGAATTACTCGTTGAGTAGAGCTTTGTAGTTTTAGTAAGGAAGTCCCCAGAGCAGCCTGACAACGATGTGAAACAGATAACAGCCTATCAGGTATATTCTGGCTTGACTGCCCATCAGTTGAGGAGGTTTTTACAGGCTCATAGATACATGTCTAAAACGTGTGATGGTCATGGCAGGAGGAACTCTCCCTTATGTATAGGTGCTGTCACATGTATGGTGTAACCTTTAATGAGTGTGCTGTTGGAGTAGAGAAGTGAAGAACATTTGTAAGGCTGCCCAGAACAAGGAGGTCAAGGGCACAGGGGTGGATTGCGTTGCCCATGCGGTGAAGGCATGTGTCACAGCTGGCCAAAGGATCAGTGCCAATGCTGAGGGTGGATGCCAAGAGGGAGTTTGGGAGACAAAATGGACCTGTGGTAGTGAGAAAGGCAGGGCAAGGAGCCAAAAAGAATTGTGGTACCAGTGCTGAGAACTTCCAGTGGCATATTGAGTACTGTAGGAGCCTCAGGCGAACTCAGGCATGTGGCATAATTTCACATTGAGAGCTGTATGTTGTACAGTGTATTGTGTTGTAAGGGGAGTGTAGCAGTACGGCCATGACTAAAACAAGTAACACAAATGTCATGAGTGTTTTGTGGCTCTTCCAGAGAGAAATTGCTATCTATCTACACTTAGAAAAAACATTTAAAAAAGAAAACAAATGAAGTGGCATCTGTGAAGTGATTGACATACACTTGTCTACAGGTCACACAATTCCAGTGTTTCCTGCAGCGCTTTATAATTAGGATGGCCGCCTTGACAACACATGCCCCCCACCTTGACTGCGTCCCACCAGAAAAAAAAAAATAGTGCGCATCCACACGTGCATAGACAGTATCATCAGGGCTGCAGCTTTATTGCTTTACTCCGTACCATACATTTAATTCCTGCCGCTAACAAACAACTCGCCAACAATTTCCCCTCGGGGATCAATAAAGTATCTATCTGTTTATCTCTCTCTCTCTCTCTCTCTCTCGGTCTCTTGCACATACTCTTGCACACTCACCCTGAATTCACAGTGCGTTTCAGGACAAAACCAAGCAAATTACAGCTCTTGTGGCCCTTTTATGAAGCATGGCAGTGATAGTATGATGCTGCGGGGACCAGGAGTCTGAATTAAGGATGAAGCATGAATGCTGACAAATACTGAGCGGGCCTTCAGGGAAAACATTCTTCATCGACAGCATTACAGCCTGCTAAATATCTCTTATAACAGCTTCCCACATGCATCGGAGACATAACTGAGCGGCCTGTGTTGTTTTTTTTTTTTCTTAATACAAGTGAATGCAATGTGAGATGAGATATGTCTGACTGTCACACAAGGAAGTGCAGGTAGTGTGATTCTTAGAAACTTTCCACTTTCAAAATTGCCTCTTTTTAAAACTTCAAATGAATTCAATAGAAGCCATACAGTATCTCTACTCGGTAAATTCCATCAGTCAGTGATGATGACTTTTGTATGTTTTCTCTTCCACATGTTAACATATAACATATGTGTCTACTTAGGCTTTCTTTCAGGCTTTCCATTATACTGGCAGCATCGACAAAGCACTCAGCTAAAATGACATGTCGACCACTCTCAAAGAAAGGTTGCATGTGGATGGATCATTCTTAACACTGCAGCTGACTGACATAGCAGATGACAGCTGCCTCTGATGTATGGACACAGCACTACCCCATGTAACCGAAGCTGACACACCTTCCTCAAAGCTTTTTCCTCTGTAAAGGGCGAGATTGATTGCAGGCATTCAGATTTTCTCACTCCCTCGCTTGTCTATGTACAGTATGTGTGTGTATTTGCTATTTCAGCCTGTATGCACATTTTGGGACATATGGATGAGGATGATTGTCCATCTGTCCATCCATATTTTGACAGCTGCGAAACAGTCTTCTTTGCTAGCTTGGAAGCAAACTGGTAGGCTAATTATACAGCCCAAATAAGCACTTTTATAAAACAATGCTTTCATTCTCTCATTCATTCACTCACATGCAGCTGGGAGATTGATCACACCAGCAAGCCCTGGGCATCCATGGACCCTCGCCCAGCTGGACAAATCTGGTTGGCATCCAAAGGGAAGTACCCCCTGGGGTCATAGGTGGCAAATCACCTCAACTGGCTCCTCTCAATGTGAAGGATATAAAATAGGCTGCACAATCTATACAAATAACCCATGTAACCACATATCTCTGCAGGGAGGCAGAGCCCCTGATCCAAAAAAGCCACATCACTCTTGGCCACAAAATGGCCAAGATGTATGTGTTATGGTTGCAAATGATGTTCAAAGTACATGGCCACTGTTAGTTTCTGTGAGGCGTTCCTAGACTCAAGGCAGAAGACAACTGCACAGTAGTTTAGTAAAGCAAATTTCAGAGATATAATATAAGGGCATGCAAGTGTGGAGCCACAGAAGTATGTTAGTATGAAGGACTTTTTAAGTGCTATATGCTTGGAACCATACTGTATTTTTATTTTCTGCTACCTGCAGCCAGAATCATTAGAAACATATTTAAAAGTAAAACATATATTGCGCATACGCTAAGGGCAACATTACGATGAACATGTGATGAGGAATGACAAACTCCAGACTGAAGAAGACTGAAACAATAGAACAAGCTTGACATATTTAAAGTGACCTCAGAATCAATATAATAAAGACTGTCCATTCATTATTTATTATCGGTTAGGGTTGACTGTTTTATTGCCTTTTTTTTGCAATACACCATTTTTCCCTGATCAATCCAGCTCTGCCCAAGGTTACTCCTCCACATTCACAAATGAAGGATCAGATTTTTTTTTTCTTTTTTCCATGTATTTCATGCCTGCACTGCTCTGTGTGTGTGTGTGTGTGTGTGTGTGTGTGTGTGTGTGTGTGCACGCGCATAGTAGGAGTGATGCATATTCATTCGTGCATTGCAGATTCTGGCAGGCTAGAGGAGAAAAGGAAGATGGAGAGACAGAATTGGGCCAACGAGTGGCAGAGCTCCCCACAGCCTCAGTCAGGGGGGCTGGATGTCTAAGGAGGGACTGGGGGCCCCTGGGCAAAATACTGACATCACCAGCTCGAATTCCTCACGTCTGGCAAGGCATGTGAATATTACATCCATGCCCACACACACACATATTTCCCCTGCACTCACATGCTGTGAGTCTGAATGAAGCTCTTAACTGCTGTGACGTTGTGGTAGACTGAGCTATCACCTTCAGTTACTCATCATTAAAGGAAAAAGAGCATCAGTGTGGAATAGAAAGGAAAGATTTCATGCTGGCTGAAATTGTTTGGCTACTCCAGACAGTCAGGTTAAGAAAGTCTCAGTGCCAGACAGACAGAACAGATGCTGATGAGTCGCAGATTTAAAACGATACATACATTACTGTGAATACACTCGACTGACACGATTTTACCCAACATAGTTTTGTCACATTAGCCCTCAGCTGAGTTCCACATTCACTCCCAAAGGACATGATGTAACAGCCATAATGTGCAATATGTATAATGGCTCAATATGTTTGTTTGCGGTGGAGGAAGGTGCACACAGGTAGTACATTGCAAAAAGAAGCCCAGTTTGAAAGCGACTGAGACAGTGGAGAGAGATAAGAGGAATAAATGATAGGCTTGTAGAAATGCATTATACAGCTCAATTGTTTCATTTGTGAAGACAGTTTAAAGTCAATATCTGCAATTATGAAGTCATCACTGTCCCCAAAAATCAAATGTCACCAAGCTGTAAGATGTACCTAGCCTGAATGTGACCACCATGTCCTCTGGAACTCAATGGAACCAAGCAAAACGGCGATTACTTGTAATTTAACCAAAACTGAAATACCACAAAATGTACTGACTTTTGACTACCCAAGAGAACTGACTTCTTAATCACCCTCTGAGGCAGCAGAGGAAGCGGTTTTTAGAATGACTGTGGAGAATGAGAAGGGGAAAAGGGCGAAGAAAGAGCCAGGGATCAGCTGAGTTGAAGAAAGAAGACAGAATATTGTAAGACAGTCACAGAGTGGTAAGCTCTCAGATGGCTGAGGAGCTAAGGAGAACAACACTTCACAAGACAAGGGAAACAAGCTGGGAAGGAGGTCGGGGTGATGAAGGACAAAGATGGCAACACACTGAGAAGCAAGGAGCTAAATGATTGGTCCAGATCACATATCCAGTGTAGAGCAGAAATGGCAGTGTACTTACATATCTATATAGCAATTTCCAGGAACTAGGTGATTACAAAATTGTAAATGTGATGATTAGAGAGCAACAATATACTGTAGGAAGTATATGTGGAGTCTTTTCCTTGAGAGTGCAATCATAGGAAGTCAGAAAGTGGATGCATTACATCTATATAGAAGGTGCAGTATAGCATTAGCCAGATGTAAGGAGGTTATGTAGCAGTATGTAGGATTGGTGTAGGAAATGTATGAGCACAGTGAGGCAGGAGTGACAGATGGATTCAAGGTGGTAGTGGGATTACACCAAGGGTCAGCACTGAGCCCTTTCTTGTGTGCAGTGGTGACGGATGGGCTGACAGATGAGATCAGTCAGAAGCCTCTGTGGACTATGATGTATGCAGATGACACTGGGATCTGTAGTAAGAGAGGGGAGCAAGTTAAACACGGTCTGGAGAGAAGAATGAAAATCCATCAGAGCAAGATGGACTGCATGCTCATCAATGTAAGAAGGAACAGCAGTGAAGGTACTAAGCTATGATTAGAGGGAGATGTGACATATTACAGACAGTGCCAAGATATGATGAGGGGGAAGGAGGGGGAAGAGGAGTTGAAGGAGTTGATAATATTTGGGAATAACAAGGAAGGTTCAGGGAACAAGAAGTTTGGGCATGTCTGCCGAAGAGATGCTGGTTATACTGTAAAAAGGATGCAGGAGACAGAGCTGCCAAGTAAGCAGGGAGGGCAGAGTGGATTTGCAAATCTTGTAAGAGATGACATGCTGGTGGTTATCACATCGTCAATCCACCCTTACACTACTGATCACCATTTCTGGTGGTCCAACGTGCCAATGCTATGTTGTAGTATTCCCAAAACCTCATCCTACTACCCTCATCTAGGAAGCCCTTCAGCTGCCAGCCGACTGGGCTTTCTGCCAGTTTCCAACCATCAGGAGTCACCCTACCTCACCATTCATTCATTTGCATAGTGTCATCAAAAGGGACACTTCCGTTGCACCTGGTTTTCCACAAGGTTTGGACAATAAGCGAACATTTTCAAATCAGCAACCATTATTCTATTAATCATCAGTCACACAGTAACTGCACTGAATAGATAGTTTATAGTATGTGAAAAAGGCCTCTGATCTAAAGGTGGAATAAACAGTGAAGGTGGGAAACATCACTGTTGCACAGCTTCATATGAGACAAGGCAAATGTGACCTCTAAAGGTAATGACCGATGGCCAATGGTAGCACTGATAGTTCTTACTAGCATTACAACTCAGGGCTGCATTCCCTGTTAGTGAAGACAGATCTTATTCCAGCCAAGGAACAAACACCTGTATGTGCCCCAATACAGACCAGTCATTTATTCCAAGTAGTTGTAAATCGCTGCAGCAGCATGAGCAGTTAAACCAGCGTAAACCAGGAAAAACATCTTTTAAGGGTGTTACTTAACATACCTTCTCTGCTTTCATACTTAAGTGTTTTTATTGTTGGTTCATGCACATTTGCTCAGGCAGCTCTGTTCAGCAGTTTGCATGCTTGAATTCCTCTGTCATGCATGCTTCAATAGAAGTGAATGGAAGCTTAAGGAAAATGGGACCAAACGTTAAGGCTATGTCCAGAAAAATGGTTGAATGCTTACTCTTTGGAGAGGTAGCTGCCTAGCAGTTAAGGATTAGACTCTAAGGCAGCGCCCCTGGTTTGCTTCCTCATTTCTGTCCTCTCTCTCCTTGCTGCCCTGCTGCTGACCTCTGACCAAAAGGCAAAAATGGCCCACAGAAAAAGAGTGAATCAGATTCTCTACGTCGGCTGCTGGCTCATAGGGCTTTAAGCAGAATAAAAGCCTAACCTTTTAATCCTTTTTCATAGTGGTATAAATCACTGTGAAGTGTTTAAGCATCTGATAAGACTTCAAGGTCATGGATCTTTGACTCTCACTGGACATCTTGGATCATGCCTTGTATGTTTCGGAAATGTGAGACCGGTTTAGTATTTCATACAGTGCATAGAGGAGAATTCTCATTGATTTCCTCTGAAGTACTTTCAGACCGCCCCTCCTTTTTTGTACCACATGTGAACATCAGCAGCTGACCACAGCACAAGATTGATTTAATCAGTCATACATTTCAGTCAGGTGGGTCATGTGTTGTGTTTACAGCTTGCCTCAGGCTAGCCTGAATATAGTACTTCCACAGAAGAATGTGTCTCCCTCACATCTTAAGCACAAACATTACACAAACAACACCAAATCAATACATAGATCACGTAGATCGAAAATGTTTATGTCCGCAGTCGTAACTCATCATTTCCCTCAATCGACTCCCTTTACGAAGGCAGCACTTTGCCTTTTTTAAGGCTGTCTTTTTGATGGTGCCAAATCTTAAAAACAGCCAGAGGAACAAGCAGAGAGCAGGGTGATAGATGATGATATGGCATGTAACGCAGGTGTCTGATAAAGTTTTTACAGTTCAGGCTACCTCAGATGACACTGGCTCGACTCTATGTTTTGTTGCTTTTCTTCTTCACTCTCAGTATATTTTTATTCCACTTCTGTCTCCAATTATTTCTTTTTATTTCTGTTTTGATGTTATTAGCTGTGCATTCTGCTGAATGTTTATTAATTTTAAATGTTTGTTGTTTCTTAAATACTCATCCTTTAAAGCAAAGCCTGAAGGAAGGTAGAGTTTGGGGCCATTTTTATTAATGTGATTTTTTTATTTTTATTTTCTAACAATTAAACTGCACTTATGTGCACATTAAGTTAAAAAAATTATTAGCTTAGCTTAGCATAAGGACAGATGGACATCGTTATAGCCTGATTTATGGCATGGCCTTGGCCTCAGTAACTCTAAATATACAGAATGAATTATTTCCCCTATAATTTGTCTGTCAGTGAGGGGATCTACACATAGGTCAAATGCTGATTCTTGACCAAAAGAACTTGCAGCCAAGAATACAACAAAACGGTTAAAAAAATTGAGCCAGTGTTGACACTACCTCCTTATGGCTACAACAGGTAGATGTGTGCTTGCAAAGCTCCACAAAGGACAAGACATCTGGGGATAATCAGGATAATTTAGAACAATACTATTTGTGAGTCACCTTCGACCAATCAAAATCAGACAGAAATGCAGGCAACACAGTGACAAACATTTAAAGCTAACAAGTAGCACTTAACATGTTGGTAGACATGACAGGGCTGTGTAAGTGTTTTTTTTTTTTATTTTCCCTGTATAGTGCTGTATATATTGTTTAGACCTTACTGATAAATGCAGATGATATGAAAATAATTGAATGTCTGTATGCAAGACTGATTTTATTTTGGTGATCTAAGCTGTGTCCCATTTAGGAGGCTGTATATGAGCTGTTCTTCAGAGGCCACAGACGTAGTCCTCACAGTTTATACTAACTGTAAAGACATTGGATGGCCTACGGCTTCCTGTTTACTGAGATCAACCAGCCGTCACTGGCATCCACTGAATCCGGAGATATGCTACGGCATGAAGGATCTGCTTGATGCATCTTTCATTGCCAGGAAAAAGAAGGAGACGTTCATCAGCCATATTTGAAGAAGCCTTCAAAATGGGACAGCCTTTTGTGATGCAATCGGTCTACAAATGCATCCTTCAAAGGATGCAGCCTCTAAATTGTTCATCTGAACAGTAAACCAACAACAACTGACATTTTTGATTATATGGGTGCAGGTGAGTGTAGCATTGTCTCTGTTATTTACTGCTTTGCTCTACAATGCTATGCTATACAGCATATCAGTTCGACTATATATGTATATACATGCTTTAAAAAAGCTTTAGGATCACGGCTCCACAGTGATGGTAGTGCAAACAGGATTATACTGGACACATACTGAGGTGTGGAGGTGTTTCGGAACAGATTTCAGCAGTACGACTTTCACTCTTATGTCAGCTTTCACACTGATCCTGGACCGACAATGAAATCAAACTGCACTTAGGTATTTTTACCTTACACATACATCTTTCCCTTCTGCAGCAGCACTTAACAAAATGTATATGGCTTGTAGCCTGCCGCATACTGCGCCATCGCTCTTTCTGTCTCTGTGGCTGGCTTGTTCAGTCACACATGGCCACATATCTAATTTCACATTACAAGTAACAGCACAGAAAATTCAATTTGTTTTTGTTTCCCTGCCATTTAGTGCAATTTCCATAAAATGAGAGTGGCTGACATCCAAAATCAATGGCTGTTTCCAAACCTCCAAGACTAATGGGGTAGATAGCTAAAACCGCAAGTTAATTGTTCAGGAATGTCCTTGAAAATTGTGTGTCAGCCTCTCCCTTCCTCTCCTCTCCCCTCTCTCTCTCTCTCTCTCTGTCCTTAACCCTCTCTCTCCTATTTACATTGCACTCTTGACTGCTTCTTGAGGAATAATTTCATGCAGGCTTTGTAATGACATGGATTTGGAATTTTAGCAGTCATGCCTAACTGAGCTCAAACTGGGACCCGGGTTTTCCAATATTTATAATTCACAGATACTGCATTGCAATTTGTATCACCCAAGGAAGAGACGTTTCTAACAGTCAGCCTATGGACTCACTGTGTGTGTACGCCACAAACTCGAACAAGTCATCACTGGATAGCTCGTTTTTTCTCTCTCTCTATTCATGCTGTGACTAAAGGACACCAGAGTGTGACAAAAGTGTTGTGAAAGGAAAAAAACAGGCACAATCTTCAGATTGTGTGACAATTAAGCCTGCAGAGTTCTTCTTCAACACAGAACAGCTTCATTCTTCTCAGTTTTGTCAGTTACTGAACTGAGGAAGAACTTTTCCTTATACGCAAATTTGTCTGTCAGCTTGACTAACAGGGGTGTGAGTGAACATTTCCCCAAAGGGGTGTCTGTGTGTGTGTAGTCTGCGAGATCAACAGAAGTATATATGAGATAAAGGTTTTTATTACCAATTTGTCAATCATACATTAACCACCAACCAGTTTTAGCCTTTGTCCTTAGATATGCTCAAAGTAAAATGCACCAGTTACAAGAATTATTAATGCAGCACTTGTGGGAATCTCTGTTCACTATATGACCAAAAGAAAATGGACACCATCGACAACAGCTGGTTTGTTTATAGTTGTAAATGTGAACAATCTTACCACAAACATCTACTAGATCTGTAGCTGATGAGTGGCTGTGCTAGTCCACGAATAATCAATTAAAGTATTCTGATTTATTTATGGACAAACCAGTGGAAAATGTCTTAAAATCTCCCAGACTAACAGCTCCAAACTACCTTTCATTGATTATTTAGGTGATAAATTTTAGTTTTAGTTTCAACATGGCAAAAAAAAGCTCAAAGAAATGATCTTCCCAGTTTGGTGTGGAAGATCTTTCTTGTTCAGACTGACACCTGACCTCATCATTCTCATCAGAGAACCGAAAATATAATGAAGATGGCAAGCAATATGACATGCATCTTTGGAGAAGCTCAAAACCTTTAGGAAACCATACAACAACATCTGCATAAAGGCTAACGTCATGAAACATAGAGAAGGTAGTAGACCCACATTTGCCAGGATTCTCGAACCTTTGTGTATGAGAGAGGTCATTTTATACATACACAGTGGATTAGAAGGATTTATCATGGCTGTTTAAGTTATAGCTATTATCATAATTCAGCTTTCCTCCAACACAGTGCTAATGCAAGCTTTCTGTGACATGTTACATGGTCACATGTTTGAATAATGGCTTAATATGAGCCATTATACGACTTAAATATAATCAGTACTCACGAGTAACTAGAAGATCATCCAGTGCAATCCAGAGTATGCTTTTAAGCAACACTGGATTAAATTCCAGGAATTATGTAACAACTGTATTCAGACATTATTGAGAGCCCAGAGCAGTGGTCTGAACTACAGATATTCAGATTAGAATCTTTTGTACTAATGATGTATTTGTTTTGTTTTCCTTACTTTTGTGTACCTTCCTGTGAATGGCTAATTTGAACCTCACAACTCCACATTTCTGTCAACATCTCTTTTCGGCCGCCAGTCACGATCATCTGTCCGTCTTCCCTGAGAAAACATTCTGCCACACAGCCTCAGTTCATACTGGATCACAGCCACTCAAGATGTCCCAGTTCCTCTGAAGTCTTCGGAGACACCTCAGAGATTTATTGCAGGGTGTTACTGCATAACACGAGTTCTCAGCTACAAACACACACACACACACTGACAACTGATCCTGGACTTTAACCAAGGTCCCATTTGCATCCCATATTAACATCTGATCCGGATACTGACGTCAGCTAAAGGATTGTTTCTACTTGCTACTAAACAGTGACATTCTCTTGGTATCAGCTGTGACATCAATCTATGACCCCGTCAAATCCCTCGGGATTTCCGCCAGCACATTTCTAATCCACTCTTCTATACCTTCACATTGCTCCTCAGAGAAATGCTCATAAAAATCCCTGTGTTGACTTTTGACACATTTTTCTCACATGAGAAAATTACCTAATAATGGGAGAGCCATCAAAGTGATCAATATCCAGATGATTGAGCCACAGTTAGAGCTGCCTAACGCATGCTTTAGTGGTAGGAGGAAAAATGCATTTCTAGCTTCAACTGCAATTATTGTCCAGTGAAAATTGACCAAAGTGATCACACTGCAAAAAGGGTGTTCTAATTATAAGATATAAACTAAACAGAGATAAGATTACTTAGCAGTGAAATTATCTGTCAACAAGTTAATTTAACTTGATAAGAAATCCTAAAAATGAGAGTTTTAAATTTAGAAATAAGCATATTTAGCTTTGATTTAAGATATTTCAGCTAGAATTCAGTTTTTGCAGTAGGTGGTGGTGGGTATTACGCACATATTCGATTCACACATGCTTATGCTGTAATGAGAGTTTTGTCGTTAGAATTACGTTTCCAAAGGTAAGATGTTCAGCCTGATTTGAAAATTAATTGCAGGTCACCAGGTTGAGGTAGAAGTCTGAACAGTGTTTTGCCGCCTGTCTTTACATATCCCATCTGGCCTTATGAAATCCCAGAGGAGGAGCTGGAGAGCAGGGAGAAGGACATCTGGCCTACCTTTGCTCAGCCTGCTGCCACACTGATGAACAGCTGGACATGGCTGGGTCGATGTTTAAATGGTTGGAAATGGTCACTGTATCCTGAGCAAAAAAGGATCTGACTGCATATTTTTTACTGAAGTTTCCCATAAGCTGAAAAGCATTCAGGGTTGTCAATGCAATTGAATAAGAAGTGCTAAGTGAAAATAAATTACTACAACACAATGGTAAGAGGTGTCCTTGAAAGCTGTATGGATTATATATAACTGTGAAGCTTCCGTGTGCTCGACAGAAAGAAATCATAGAAATACACAACCAACTTTTGCTGCATTCACACAGGTATGAATGCATTTTGTCAACCATGAAATCTGGCTTTCTGACTGACAGTGTGTACTGCTGGAGGGCCTTCCAGGTCTTCAAGCTGCTTTTTAAAAACTGAAACTGCTCTTTTAAAAGTTTTTAATGATCTCTTGTTAATCCTCGATTCTGGTAATTGTGCCATTTTAATTATTCTGGACCTGACCGCGGCGTTTGACACAGTGGACCATAAAATTCTTCCGTCACGCCTAGAGCACGGTGTCTGCTTAACAGGCACTGCCCTAAAGTGGTTTGAAGCATTTCTCACGGACAGATCCTTCTCTGTTCAAATGGGGCAGTATTCCTCTTCGGTGGCCCCTCTGACCTGTCGGGTCCCCCAGGGGTCGGTTCCGGGTCCTCTGCTGGGCTCTCTTTATATGCTACCACAGGGGTCGATATTTAGGAACCATGGTGTTCTCTTCCATTGCTTTGCTGATGATGTGCAGGTGTATTCGCTGCTAAAGGTTCCTGCCAAAGAATCCCTTCAGGTGGTGCTAAACTGCATGAGTTAGAATAAAATATGGATAAACCTAAACGTCTTAAAATCAAATGAGAATTAAACAGAGGCTTTCCTGTTCAGTCACCCTGATCTAGTCAAGATCCCTTGGCCTGCCACCTCACATAGGAAACCATGCTAGGAATCACGGTGTCATTATTGAGGGTGTTTTTAATCTAGAACAAAAACAAACAGGTCGACTCGGTGGTCAAGTCTAGCTTCTTACAGCTAAGGCTTATTACCAAGGTCAATGCCAGAATGACCTCGAAAAAGTCATCCATGCTTTTATGACTTCTCGCTTAGACTATTGTAATTCCTGTATGTCTGAGCTTTAATGGCTGCAGCTTGTTCAAAATGCAGCAGCTTGTCTCCTAACTGGGACAAAGAAGCGTGAGCATACAACTCCTGTGTCTTCTTAGCTCCGCTGGCGTCCTGTGAAGTACAGGATTGATTTTAAGATTCTTTTATTTGTTTTTAAGTGTCTGAATGGGCTGGCCCCGGAATACTTATCCAAACTTATTGCACTGCATCGGCCCTCCAGAGCCCTTCAGTCAGCTAATCAGATGGTCCTGGAGGTTCCTCGATCTCATTTAAAAACTAAAGTAGATCAAGTCTTTTCAATTGCGGCTCCCACTCTGTGGAACACTGTGCCTCTAGCTGTACGGTCTGCAAACTGCCTCTCCACCTTTAAATCTTTACTCAAGACATACATGTTCACCTTGGCCTTTGGCACCTCTATTGCAGGTATTTATGTTTTTTATGTTGTATTTTTGTTTTTATTGGGTTGTTTTTATGAGGATCCCTCAATGTTTACAAGTTCAAAACCGAGACTGTAGGCCATAGCAGTGACAGGTGAGCTCACCAAACGCATTTTGATTGTTGGTAGAGGGGACCCAAAAATCATTGCCATAGGCCTTCCTGAAGGCTAGAGGTAATAACCATAGCCATACCTGAGCAGTCTACTTATCGCCTCTATGGCAGCTTCTGCTGAAGACAACATCGTGGCTAGCTTAATTGCGTTGGCTTTTTCAATGAAAAAGTTTCAGTCAAAAAAGGAAGGTGATTCTACCATTTCCCATTTTTTCTTCTTATTTTTTAAGTTTCTTTCATCATTGTGTGGTGTTTGCTGCCCTCTACTGGACATAACATGTGGTAACTACATGGACTGTGGATGAGAGGGGGTTTATGCTTACAGGTCAAAAGACTTCTACAAGTTTATTCTAATAATTTTACCATCAGTGGTTTTCATTTAGCTTTCTTTTTTGGCTTACAGGAGAAACCCTGCAAGATTAACAATTGAGGTTAAGATGGTGCCTTTTTGTTGGTGTTTGTGGCTAAATTTTGGTGAGGCTGAATCCCCAGCTCTGATAGCCATGGTTCGGCTCTGGTGAGAGCAGCAGTTTTTTGGGCACAGACACCGTGAACAGATTGCCCTACACATGCTATTGATTGAACTCCACAGGGCCCTGATAGCTCATCGCCTGCAGTGTCAGACGGAGTTTTCCTGCCTCCATTGTCATCAGCCTGGCCTGCTCGTCTCCTCGATATGGGGTGGGGGGGATGCTGAGCATGCAGGAAAATTAACAAGGCTGTGCCACTGGAGAAATCTAAACAGATTACGACTTTGATGACAGACGCACAAGACTGGACAAAGAGGGGGGAGGACTCATAGGAGACCAGGATCATGACTATTGGCTTAGTCATCTCTGCAGATTATTTGATGATTTCTTTCAGCAGTAAGACGCCTCACGTTCTTGACATAAACTCTGCTAAAAAGCAAGGATGGCCTTGCATCTTCGACACACCGGAGAACTGAGGCTTTTTTTCCTAGCATAAGAAAATGTGGCATGCTTGAGTCAGCTCCTGATTTCATGTGATGTTAGTCCTCTGCAGTCTGCATTTGGGGCTTAACTGCTTTTGTGCAATTATGTTATTTGTAGGTCTTTAAAGCTGTTAGAAATCTCAAGATGGCATGTAATGTGCATGTAATGGCGATGGTCAGAGCCTCCGGCTGAGAAACAAAACAGCTCCTTGGAACATCACAGAAACCTGGTCCATATTTATGTACTGTCTATGAAAAGCTGTTTTGATCTCTGTTTTTTTTTAATGCAGCTGTTAACTGTAAAATCCACAAACCATCAGCGTCACCAAATTGCCACAAAGATAGTGTCTTTGGTTATACCTTGTTTTTGTCCATGTTGTTTTTAACAGTTTCAGGCACATTATCAGCATCCTCTGGCGTTAGCAACTACAGAGTGTATAAAGTGTGGACACACAGACTGTGACATCATCAATAATTTTCTGAAAAGGCATGTGGGAGGCTTTGACGGTTAATAAACAGGTTTATTTTTTACTTTAAAGTTGGATATTCTAACATTGAAGACTCAAGGTTGAATCACTTTTGTCACCAGCCCACAGAGGCCATATCTGCAGTTTGCTGCTTGATAGCAATACATTACTTACTACCACATGGTGTTGAAGGGAGAATATGTTGTATTTAAACAATAGTTGCAACTTTAATTTTAATTTTTTTAGATAAAATATAGGAAAACAAAGGGCACTGTGTCACTAGCTGGTCAAATTATAAAAATCAATAAAAATGTTTCTATAAAATGAAACGGCTCCAGGGTTCATCCACCCAGCAAACAATCCCAAAGCCCTGTCATGACCTCTGCCTCTGATGTGGTGTGTGGTATCATTTCATCCCACTTCAACAATTTTCTTTATGTTTAGGAGCACTGAAGCAGCATCTTCATAGCTGACCTGTCTTATGATCCCTCTCACATCCCGAGCTGCACTGTCCATGCATTATATTATGCTAATACGCTTATAATATTATTTTTTATTATTGTGGTGGCGTTGCTGAAGCTCTGCATTACATTGTGTGATTAGTACAGTATATGCTTGAATGCCCCCCATGCTTTCTTGGAGAAAATTAAACCATGAAAAATCCTGTATATTTTATACAGAATTAAAAGAAGACAAATATTTTTAAAATAAAAGACTCACATGAACTCTGAGTTTTCAGTGAAACTATTGTAGCTACTAACTGCACCAGCGCGGTGCTGCTCCGCTGCGCTGCCTCTTGGCTCAGTTTGCCAGATATTTAACTGCACAGTCAATACCGACTGCTTTCCAAAGCATTTGTAATGTCCTTTATCTGCAAACACACACTGACAAATGTGCTACAATGCAAAAGCAGCTCCAGAAAACGGCCCTCAAAACTTACTCCTACCTGTGTCTGACGGGTTGTTTGCATAGCTGCACCTCCTGGTGATCAATACAGCATAGCTATCATTATGACACTGCTACTGTAGGCCTTCCTCTCAGAGTGTGTGTTTTATTTAATGCTTTCCATTTAGAAACTCTGTATGAAGAGTTTGAAATGATTCAACTATTTACACTGAAATCATCCAATGCAACATCTGCTATCTACAACAGCACTATTTACAGCCACCTAAACAAGGAATTCTTTGTTACTAGCTTTTTATGCTGTATGTTTAGCTAATGCTAGCTGCCACATTTGTTACCATCTGGGAGGCTGCCCTCACAATATAATGATCGGATGAACAATCCATCACTAACCAGCTATCAGAACGGTGCTCTATATTCATAACTGCCACAATGTCCTCGTACTTTTTCTAAAGATGCTGATTGGTCCGGACTGCTGGTAATTTAATTACACAACTTGGCGAGATGGCTTGGTATGAGAGTTGGTGAGTTCATCATCGTTAAAGTGTCCAACTTTACAGCTAAAATACACTTCTTTGCAGCCTGGTGCACAAAGTTTTTGGTTAATTTCCTTTGGACAAATAAGGTTGACTCACCTAAAGCTTGTATGGCTTTCAGGTATCCTGAGTGATTGTGCGAGACTGGCGTTTAAAAACAAACTCTTGTTTATGCGCACTGCAGGTGTCTCATTGTTTGCCAGAACTTTTGATTCATTGCACTCATCCTCTGCTATAAAAGGACCTCTTCTATTTTTTTTTATGACACAAGGGGGCCGATGTTTTTGACAGAGCTCAAAGGGGTCTGATTTTATTCCCAGCGTCAACTTCACAATGTCCTTGGGCGTACTTTACCCTTCACCGTGTTTGGCCTACATACCTTATGTTTTCCCCAGGACTGTGTTGATAAAAGGCATTTCTCATTCAACACAAAATAAAAGTGTCTATTCCCCCCCTTTGCTATTTTTAGTTGTAGTTAATTAAACTATCGTGCTTGCATAGGTCTTGATGGAGAGAGAGCTGAGCCTTTTACATCAAAAGGTGTTTGTTGTTGCACAGTTCTAAGGAGCACCGCAGAATAATTGTGTGGTTTTGTAGAGAAAAAAAAGAATTGAATCTACCACACAGAAAATTACAGAGGTTGAATTATTTTCACTTCTTAAATGTCCTGATTCAGTCAGAGCCTTTAAGCTTCCACAGAACAGGAAGAAGTTCTGCTGCGCCGGTGGTCTGAAAGTTGAGGACGAACGACCGAGGACGTGCACTCACAGAGCACACTCACAGACAGTGAAAAAAAAAATATTTTTTTGACAATTTCCCAGTGAAGATGGTGTAATTCTGTCTTTTTAGTCAAGCAACCTGCTGTCATCTCATAGAGAACCACCTAACAAATCCAAACTAATCAGCAGAGTAATCACAGACATATGATTGAGGTTATTATAGTGTGATTATTGCAGACTCCCAGGAATGCTCCAACAGAGAAATGCTTTTTTCCCCTTGGAAAGTACACAATTTCCAATAATGGAAATAATCACAGTTACAAGTTATTTCTGGCAAAAGTTATTACAGTTACAACACAAACATGTATAGTTACTTGCAAAAGTAAGGAGGCACAATGCTGTATAAAGTATTCTTATTTTTAAATATCTCTTAAATATTGCCTCAATATCTTAACAATGAGAACATAGCTAATTATTTTAGTGTTGCTGATCCTATGACACACTAGCACAGGTGTCAATTTTGTCTGTCTATTGCACTTGCAGCAATGTCATTAGGGTAATGCCGCCCCCTGACACTTTTACAGCCAACAACAACAACAACAATCTTATGCCCGGTTTACACTGCGATTGTTATCAATCTTATAAGACCATTGCATGGCACACTAGCAAGACGCTGACAACAAGCCATCGTGGAAGCTGTCTTACAGTGCAGCGTTGGACCACCGATTTAGAGCCACGACCAAAAATATCTCCACGATTGTCCTACGATGCTCGTCTTTCGTCTGCGGCAGTCACACAGTGTAAACGGCCATTATACTTGCAAGTTGGAGTCCATGTATATACCAGGGTAGCTTTAGGGAGGCAGAACACACCTTTCCACCTTTCCATGTGAAAATATGGAAAGCCTAAGGCAGGAAAAGCACACCTATCAATCTTTACATTACTATACATGACTTAGGGGGGGCAGGGAATCTATTTGCTGTTCCATGTGCATACAGGGACAGACAGGGACAGCACCATATCATCACATGCACTTTTCTCAGATTGCCTGTCTCTATAACAATTATAAATGTGATGGTCCGCCAGCTAAAATTGCATTTACTCCTACACATTTTCAGCAGCTGAACCACGATGGCCCTGCTGTCTTTAAAGCAAATAAAAGACAACAAATCAGTAAATCTATTTTACCGTTTTCACCAGGCAGGTCACACAAAAGCATGTACAACAGCAGCAACCTCAGCTCCTTTTTGTGTGTCAGGTCTTTTGTGTTTTCATGATGTTCAATTACACACAAGACATGAAAAAAACATACTACAAACCCAAAGTCCTACCAATTCCTTTCTATTAGATAAAAGTCAAAGGAAAAAAACAGGAGGAACACATCTTTCTATGCCTGTAATGAAAACCCACTCAGCCCTTACTGGTTTCACCAGTTTCTGTTGTCATCACCAACTGTCATAAAAATGAGATTACACCGAGTATATGATCCACTCAATTTCTCTCTTTCTGCTTCACCTTTCCTGCTTTCACAACAAAACTGCTTTCTCTAAATTTAATTGTGTCTGGCCTGAATTTTTCTACACCTCACCCCCTCCAGAAAAACAATAAACGCCTAAAGCCTTTCTTCAAACACAAGCGGCAGTAAACATGTCTCGCTCCTGACCTGTAATTGCAGCTCCCCTCAGGGTGAATCAGTGTAATTTTGAATTTGGCTCACTGTTGCAACTCAGAGCTTGTCTCGGTGTATTTCAGTCTGCAGCTGCTGATGACACAAAACATGTTTGAATGCCTTGAAAACAGATTATACACTGCTGCATGTCCGGATGCACTGAAATGAAAACTGACCACTTAATTTGCAGGAGGCTTTTAAATCACCTGAAGATGCTGATACAAGCTGACGTGATTAAACGGAAATCAAATCTGCTCTCTGATGATGCTGAGACTCAAGCTTCTGGTGCTGCAGGGCGGTCTCGCCTTAATGTCTAGAGGGATCAACGGAGTCTGCCTGGAAGCTTCATTAAACATCAGCAGTAGTGACGTTTCATATTTAAGTGCCTCCGCTGAAGCTCCTGCAGGTTATTCCTAAGGGACTCGCATGAGGAATCAAAGAGGATAGAGAAGCTAAATCCTCACACATGGTACATTTCTCCTCCTCTGAACCACTTGCAGTATCTTCACAGCCTACACAGCTGAGAGTGTGACTGAGCCCACAGATCCGTCTGCACCGCCCCGAGCGGTCGCTGACCGTTTCTGCTCTGACGTCCACCGGTGTGGGCCTCCAGGGATGGGCAGGTAGGTCAGAGACCACCTGGGTCTTGTGAAGTTATAGCAGCAGTGGTATTAGATCAATGATAGAGCTATCACAGCAGTCACTTCGCAGTGTGCTGAAGGGTCAGTTCACCTGAAGCACAAAAAGACATCTTTTCACCTCTGTTTAGTTTGCTTAGCTTTCTCAGCCTCCACCTACACTGAATAAAAGTGGATAGAATTTCCCTGGTGGTGCACAAAACACAGACTGCACACAAAAGGTGGATGACACATCATTACTTCTTTTCACATTACAAAATACTGAGAAATGGGCAGAGCCATTCTGTGCTGGGTCAACACAAGCACCCAGAGACTTCTGATAGACCTGTTCTTCAAATAGTCCAGAATGACTCAAGTCCTGATTGTAACGGTATAAAACAATGTGGGCAATATGAGAATTATGACGAGTTATATACATTAAAAAGTATATACAGTATATTTAATTTGATATATACGTAACTCTCTTCTTCTTCAGGTCCACTGCCAGCCGACACCGCCCCTAATCCCGCTACTCTGCGTTGTGTTTACTCGTGATGTAGCATACAGTTATGGGAGGAAAAGTGACAGCGGACTCGAGTTCTGGTATTGCGGCTAAGACCTTTCGCTGCACTTTAATAGACCCTCCAAACTCAGTTCTTTCAGAAGAAAGAAACCACTGTCAGATACAGAACTAGAACAGATAGATGTACGGTACATTTGTTTGCTCCAAGTGGAGCTCCCAAGGAGCCATACACAATCACCAAGCTCACACCAGCCTGTACATAACAAAAACTTTACTATTCAGGCAATATAGGTGGTTCTGGTTTTTAGAACAGTGCTATAACCCGGTCTTACATACATGTTGATTTCTGTTGACATTTTATAGGGATTGACTCAATTTTAGAACTAAGCCACTAGAGGCATTGTGACGAACTGCAGTGTTGACCTTCATTTCTCAGCCTCTTGAATGAGATCACCCTGACTGCTCACATCATTTGTCACCTTAGTTTGTGCACTAGGCAAGAACAGATGGTAATTTCTGACCACTGGATGTCAGGGCCAGTGGAAGGTGGTGCAGCAATGACTGACTGACTTTTGTTCTTCCAGTTTAAAGTCTTTTGCATGTAAAATGGCAGCAATCTGTAACAGTGTATCACCTGTTTTTGAATCATTCACATCAACATCTTTCATTTTCATTGTTTCCTCATTGACTAAACCTATGGTGCATGTTATTGTTCACTTACAGCAGTCTATATCTGTATACTGTAATGTGTCTAGGGACACATCTCTGGTAGACAAGCTGCAGGAGGCTCAGCATTAATAACCTCCATGCTGAGAAAGACTGCTAAATGCCTGTGATACACTGCACCTGCTCTACATTGCTGTCAGCTTTTAGCCACTAGCCAGCAAGCAACAAACATGCATCTGTGAAGGCAGAGCCTCCTTCGTACAAATGTCTGATGTGTACTGCACAGCAGGGCTGGTCCATTTTTTTTTTCCATGTCTGACCTCTGTTGTCACCTTTTTAAAGCCGTGCCACATTTTAGCAGGAATTATGTAAATGAGAGGGTACCCTGTAGAGAGGACAAACATAGCTCACAGAGATCTTTGTGTTGCACGACTGAGTAAGGCAACACATCAAGGCAAATCAGGTCTCCCACCGTGTGTGCGACTTGCAGCGGGGTTGTTTTTTTTGGAGGGGAAATGCAGCTTTAGATGTGACGGGCGATATAAGGAAGCAGCGGTGTGACGTGGCTGGTTGTTGTTGTTGTTGGGATTCTGAGCCGTGGGTACGTGCCTCAGTGGGATGAAGCCCAAGTGAGTCCACACTGCAGATGCTGACAGATGTTTATCATGTTTATAGCTCATCTCTCCTGACTCAACTCTTACACAGTTGGCAGACGTCATTAGCTGAGGCTACAATGAAAGAAGCTGCTGTTTATATGAGTTTCTATGCTACTGTCTGACTTAATTACTTCATATATCTCTGTCAGACTTTATGTGGGGGCATGACAAAAACAAACCAAATAAAACCTTCAAATAATAGGTCATTAAACATGACTATTCTGTATTTATTGACTGTTAACACGTAGTTAGTTTATTTTATTTTTTTTAGCTTTAACAGTTTTTGGTGCATTACATTTGTTTTTTATTATTTACTTGTTTCTTTGCCTCCTCCAAAGGTTACCTGCTATTTAAGAAGTAAAAACTCAAATACATAACCAAACCAAAACACAAGCAACTACAGAGAGGCTGTAATTAGTGCACATGCACATGAAATGTCACCAAAAACAGAATTTACTATTTTGAAATAGCAGTCTAAGAACAACTGTGTTAATAGAAACAACCTGTCCACTGCGAAGTTATGAATCTGCTATATCCATCTGTTATAATCCATAGATGTATAATAATGTATGAATAGTAAAAACTGATGTAAATTGAAGTGATGAACACTAATAATTACTTAAAAGTGAAATATATAGTTTGGTTTATCAAAACATTCAAATTCCAAGACCTTTAAAAATGTCTACATAGGTTGGACTAAAACCTCTTGGGTGCTTCAACTGCATCATTTTTAAGGAGATATTCATTGTAAAAGTGTAAATTTTCAACAGATAGGAAAACAATTCCTATCTGAACTAATACAAACACATCTGAGCAAATCTCCCAGGTGCTCCCTTTATCATGACACCAAAAGTATTCAAATACTCCTTGTGGTTGCTGAGATATACTCTAATAATTTTGGGCATGCCATTTTCAAGCTGAGGCCTTAAAAAAATAGGCTTGGGGTGGACGGGGTTAACTTATTGTTGTTTGTATAATGCCCAATGAAAACATGATCATAATCTTAAAGTAATGTAGTTATTTGGTCTCAGTTGAGTTGAGACATTTCATCCCTAATACAATAATAACCTGCATATACAATGTAGGTACAGAGCACTAGCAAGGGAGGCGCTTTGACCCAAGCTGGTGAAAGAGAGGATTTCAGCTGATAACAAGTCATGGGGGAGACACTGGCTACCACAAACTGATGGTAATTCATATGCCTGCAATTCCAAAGTGGTGTTCAGTAAAAAGGGAGAAAAAAACAGAGATCACCAAAATATGACTCATCTGCTGGGGACTGTAAATGTCTGTGCAAAATGTCAGGGCAATCCATCTTACAGTTGAGTTTGGATGTGGTACAGAACACAGGACTGACTGAGCATCCCTGGAGCCACTCAAAGCAAAGCTACAAACTGTTAAAAAAAAGGATGGCCAACCTTTGACTGTTTCTTCTCTGTTCCACATCACAGGAGAAGCAGAAATGTTAAAACAAACATTCATTCAAACTCAGATGGAGCATGATCCAATCAGGTAATGACGTACCTAACTGTGGAAAAAGACGCTTCGGCTCACAGAGCTGATGTTCCTCATGGAGACATGACATTTTTAGCAACAGTCAACATGTTTCCACCTGTCATTGTGGCATTTCTGCCCAGTGAGATAATGCTTCCACCTGCAGTAATGATATGACTGCCTTCACCAACTGCATTTAATCAAGTCCAATGCCTGATCCTGGCAACTGGAGTGATGTTACCGACGTTAAACCTGCAGCTAGGGGAACATTTCAGGGCCCGAAAGTTAGTGTTTTATATACATAAATATAAGTAGAATTGTCTGTGTTCTTTAACCACAAGATTTACATTTTGACTTTATAATACAGAGTTTTTGGAAATGTATGGCTGTTGTGTGAATGGGTCAATTGTGGTGACATTACACAGCAGTTCAACAAAGTGGCAAGACTTTTCTGAGCAACACACCTAGGATTTTTGGACACCTACAACTTCTACAACTCCAGCTGCTTCCACTGGGGCCAGGTGGAGGCTTTAGATAGCAGGTTCAAAACACGGTGTCGAACCTTGAACTCTTTTGAACTCCGGTTGTGACTGTTGCCTACTTTTTAGAGTGCTCCAGCATACAAAAAAAATCAAAATTCATTGGCACATTATAGTTTTGCTTATGAAGCACTGTTCTGTGAAGCCATTTGTCACCACAGGTGTTGGATCAATGTAGTGTAATGCTGAAGCACCACTACTTCAGGTCATGGATAATATGCATAGGCCTACTTGAACAAATGTACATTCATTATAGGGCCTCTTCAGTGCATTTCCACCTGGCTGACTCGGGTAGATCCAGCCCTCTGCCAGAACTAACTGTCTGCATTTGCACTTTGTATTAACATGCAAGATAAGCTGTCCAGATACCAGCGAATTCCAACAGCAGGTGTAAATGGGGTTATGTTGACAGCAGCAATATTGTCGGGGAAATATTGGAGCTGTTTAGCATACGCATTGTCGCTCTTGATATCTGTTAGCATGTCAATTCTTTAGACTTCCTTTAGACTGCAGAGCACATTTGCATGAACTCTAGAGGAATCAACAAGCATTCTTTAGCAGTTCTGTCAGAAAAAAGTCCTGTTTAGTTTACTGAAAATAATACTTTTTCCCCTGATAAAGTTTATGCAGTATTGGAACCTACAATTTACAGTACTTCTTGTTGTATGAAATGGAAACTAATACAGAAAGAGCTCCTAAAACAGACTGAAAAGGAACAAAAACAAGACAACAAGGAACATGAGAGTAACCCTTAAAAGGAAGTCTGGACTAAGATAGACTTTGCATGAGTCATCACAAAGGTCAACAATGAAAATATAGTAAGTAGCTAAATAAAACCTCTTCTTTGGCCTGTTAACATTTAGCTAACTGGCTAAGGCCAAGTTAGAATAATGGGAATTTAACAAGAGTATTGGCACTTGCTTTTGTGCCATCATCCAACCAGGTGTGTTGCCCTTAGCTGATGATGCTAACTGCAGGTGGAATGTTCATTTCCTGTTGTTTAACATATTCATAAGTAGCTTCACAGCAGACAACAATCCACAACAATCAAAGCTCGGTGCACCATTGATGCTGAACTCTAATTTTACACAGTATATTCAGAATGTTCATTCAAGAGGTTGAAAAATTGAAACAGTTCCTGTAATGAAGATGAAGGTCTCTACATGTCCAGTCATCGTGCTTCAAGCTCCTGAATGAAAGATGACCTGGATGTTTGAGAATCTGCTTGTGACATTCACACTGTGACCTGCAAACGATGAACTTCTAAAAAAATACCTGTCAGTAAATGGATAAACTTCCTGTCACTCAAACTAACTAACTAACTAACTAAACTAACTTAAGCCAAAGAGATCAACTAATAAGCTACTGAGGGTCTTTGCAAGCTAGAATGTAGCAGTTAGCATGTGCTAGACACATTTTGAAGCAATTTAGGGAGATGTGTGTAAACATGTGTGACACAAAATATCTATCGAGCCCCAGATTCTGATTGGTCGGGAAGCCTGTAGTAAATATGTGGTCTCATAAGTCATTTATGTTCTTTTCCAAGGTAAGGCAAGCCAACGAAAGGATCAGGTTGCTGTAAGGCTTTAAGCATTGAGTGTGTCTTGCAGTGTGTATGAGTACTGTTTGTCCATAGACACAGAAAAAAACAAGCTCCTTCTAGTACAAGCTCCATTCATGCCAGATAGTAATACTGAGGCACACATGCCAGACACACACCCACACACAATACCATCAAGGTCCAGCAATGGAAGAGAGGGAAACTCATTTTTCTCTGGTAAATATGAAATCTTGAATGTGTCACTCCATCTTGTCGCCCATCCAGTGCCTAGCATCTGCTGACGTTGTTTACATTACTCATTTCTGTCCTCCGTGACACCAGACTGAGGGGGGGGGCAGCATTTCCATAATGTGTCATCTCATCTCAGACCATTCTGGAAATCCACGTCTTATGAGATCCACTTTCTCCAACAGACTGAAAAGGTTCCCTGAATCTGAAGGACACACACACACACCATGCGACAACACAATACCATGCTGGAGCACCAGCCAGCTTTACATTGTGAATATAAGCAATTAGCCGAGCGACAAAAAACAGCATCAAGTCATTGACTTTAATTTCCCTTTACTACTGAAGTACATCAAGCAATATTATAATGTACTAATAATCACGGCCGAGTTGCCCTTATGTATCTCTACAAGCGGAACATGATCTTCCACTTAAATATAATGCAGTTAGTGATTCTGGATCTTTTTTACAGCAAATGGAAGAAACAGGACATTTGCTCATTTTTAAAATGGGGTGTAAATGCGGAGTGGAAAATGGCAAGACACTCTTCCTGATTCACCACTGTCAACACGCATCACAACTCAGAGAAGCAGTTCTAATGTTTGGCTTTTGCTCAGAGAGCTCATTAAAGCACAAATGAAGAAAACAGGAAATGATATCTGTAAATGTAATTGTGCAACGATTTGAGATAAAAAACAAACAAAAAAACAAAAAACAGGAATGGACCTGAGTGGGTCGGACTTACCACAAAGTCAAGTGAGTAAAACAGCAGGGAACAAGTGCAGCGACAGCGGGAAGCTAATTGAGCGCACCAGGATTTCAGGTAAGCCCTGAATCCTTCACTTGTTGAGCGCCATTCAGTTGCTGCTGTGGCTTGTTAGCAGCTGTGGAGACAGAAAACCAAACGCAGACGGCAAAAATGTTATCTTCTATGAAAAAATGCTACAAAAACATACATTAACTGAAAAAAAGAACAATATATTATATATTATGTTATAATTATGTTTGCAACAAATGTGTTTTTTTTAATATGTGCTAAAATGTTCACAGTACAGCAAAAATGTTTACACATCCACGATAAGACATTCATGACAACAACAAGTACAAATTGTACAAATCATAATTCTATTGAGGCTCTGGAGTGGGGAGTGGTGGCTCTGGCTGAAAGGTGGGTGCTTGTACTCCACCAGTTTGCCCCCATTTGGATTGGCTGCTTAAAAGTCACTCCACAAATGGTTCTTCTGTCTTTATTTACAAATTATGATTATAGCTTTTAGTCAGTTCATGCTATAAGCTTCACCAGCTAAAAGGGCCAAGACCTTACTAGATCATACCTTAGCTTAGCAAATCTGCTTATGCTACATACATCACCATCTAACAAGAACAGGCAGCATATGAGCAGATACATTGCTAAATCTCAGTATGTTTTGAGACCTAGCAGAGTAAATCTAATGCTAATGCTAGATCCCTAGCCAGCGAATGAGCTTGGCCCACCCATGATCTTTTATTACACGGAAACAAAGTCAAGTGGCTAAGGTATATTTAAAAACACAAGCAGGGTTCCTTGAAAAGAACTAGATAGCTGCTACTATTAACACTGAGCTAAAAACATAAAGATATATGTTTCTGTGTAATTAGTTTATTTACAGCAGCAGCTAATTAGATAATTAAACTTTAGTGTGACATTGCTCTTGCTCTAGCTAACGTGCCAGTTGGGGTTAAATGTGAAAGCAGAGGTTTTTTAATTGCTTTCTCATATAATATGTTACATATTTATGTTGTAATTATGTAGAATTAATAATTATTTAAAGGTAGGGTAGGAGATTTTGAAAACTCAGTGAGAGTCAGCCAGATTTCAAAGTAAACACACGCCCCTTTCTCTCGGAGCTCACCCTGAAGCCACGCCTCCAATCACATGGACACATCCCCTGAAGACGAGCTGCGGTCTGTGACTTCGGCCATCATGCACGTACCTCTCTGTGCACAGAGCAGGAAGAGAGTGACAACCAGCCAATACTCCTACAGGGTCCACCCGGAGGATTGGCTGATGTTTTTAGTGTTTTATAGCTTCAGATGATTCATATTCTTCGTTTTAAAGAGAAACTGACGAACTAATCGGTTGCTATCGGATTGTAAAGAGAAGTTACACTAATTTAACACAAAGTGCATCAGAATGAAATCTCCTACCCGACCTTTAATACTGAGCTCTTTAGGTCTCCATACTTTTCTCACACTGGGAGGAGGTATAAAGCGACTCATCTGTTGTGGAGCCTCTGTTGTGTCTCCCTGAGGAGATATTCCAGGTTTGACCCTCTGACACCAGGGTTGACCCAGAAAGTGCACGTGGGATTACATCTCCTGTCTGCCCTGCTGAGGAGGGCAGAGTATTTTCTCCTGGCACTGCTGCTGTGTTGTCTGTACTTAGCATTCTTTGTGCCAGGACAAATATTTGCTTCTGAGTACACATATGTTGATTGGTTCAACTGTAAATGCACTGCTTATGCAGATGAATATGCTTGGTTTACTCTTAGCCCCACACTGCTCATTAAAAAAAAAAACAGATGATGTGAGTGCCAGATAAAAATGCATGACTCCGTTTGTGGGTGTCGTTAAAGTTAACAGCAGTCGGTGGGAAGTGTGTGCATCTCTCCAGGCACTGCTGTGTTTTTCCTCTGTCTGACACTGACATTGTGCACTGCAGTTTAAGGAGATACCTTGGAACGCCCAGGGCAGCGCCCCAAAACACAAGACACATCGTTTTGAGGCGTCAAACAGCCGACGCTAAGTGATCATTCAGAACAACTGAATGACTGAAGATGTGGGATGGACGTATTAACACGTTATTGCAGCCTGCAGACCAGCTGATTAACAGCTGATTAACGTGATAATGCCATATAATGAAACCATGAACACAGCGCCACATTGTGTCGTTATTCCTCGATACAATTATAACGATAGTTTTTGCTCTGCTGTGACATTGCACATGCTATTATTGAATGTTTCACACCGAGTGTGATTCCTAACAGCTTCAGCATGCATCCTTCACAACTTATTATGATAGCTGATGTGCCGTTCTTCTGTGTACTCATCTTTATACTTTTCTTTTTTCTTGACAATACTGCCATGAGGGATCATTGTAGATAGCTTAACTGATGTGATCCAGCATTTATTATGCAGAGTGTGCAGGACATGCTCTTTGACTCTAGGCAAGCCCCCAGCACGTTAATCTATATTTTATTCTACTCGGTTTGTGTATGCAGGTCCCATTCTGTGTACAGTACACCAGTAGTTTGCATGAATAAAAACATACCTACAAGAGCAATGATAAATGTGATTCGACTTCCATTTGTACTGTGACAGCAAGAAAGGTTAATAAGTCAAGAGGAATAGAGTATGCTGAAAGGCCAGCAACACCCTGACCCTTGTGACCCTCGCTCAGACTTTCTGGTTCCTGGTTCCTGGCTCCTCCTATAGTCTCTCTCTTAGGCCAGAGTGGCAGACAGCATGGTTGTGGGGATTTATTCACATACTTTGCTTTTGATGGACTTTCATGTCTATTATTTTGCTTTAAAAAGTTTTGCTGCCTTTACGATCACAGTAATCAAGCTCATAGATCATAGTGTGTGTTCTTGTACTTTTTAAAATGCTTTTATCATCGTCATTCCCTCTGTCTTGTAGGAATCATCATCATCTCCCCTGCACTACTGCCCATGTCCTTGTTTCCAGTACATCCCTCCCTTGTTTCGGAGGTGTGCTTCCCCCAATACACAATGAGTTACCATCTGCTTCGTTTCACCTGCCAGCAAGGAGCATCAAGGAAGTTATAATGCATATGCAAAGGTGTCTGTCCAACCAGGGGGGAGTCGCTTCATCGGCGACAACATCATGATCCCTCACTGGCTTTCCACACTGTCTGCTTAACATGCTCGGTGTAATAAAAATAAAACTGGAGGTGGTTTGTGTACTTCTAAACAGCAGAAACTAAACTTATAGTGATTTCTAAACTTTTCGTATTAATCTTCACAACATCATGCAGAACATGTCATAACTCCATATAAAACAACAATGGTCCCAGAACTGAGTCCTGAGTCCTCTATGGGTAAAATAATGTTTTAACCATCTGTATGTTACATTATGAAGCACATTAATACAGTTTTTTTTCCAACATTGAAAATATTTTCACAATAGATTATAAGTAGGGCTGGGCGATAAATCGATTTTATCGATTTATTTGAATTTGCTCTTTAGGACAATTTAGGATGCACCCTGCTGTGCTCCCATAGTTCAAAGTGGGCTCAGCCCTTCCCCACCTGTACCCAACAGAGACGCACTTAAACAACATGGCAGCCGGCAGAGAAGCGCTGTCACTGTTATTACTTTTCCATGTTTTTGGGCCACGTCGACAAACCTGCTAACTTGAGTCCATCCATCAGTGACGGGCTGCTTAACATTAAACTAAAGTAGAAAAACTATGCATGCTGTCAGATAGTTTTATCAGTTATAATACACAGTAAAAATAGGGAATTCCTGTTTTTTAATTGCGTTTTATTATCATCCATTTACCAGCCTGTTTTCACTTGATGCCCACACCCGCTAAAACACAGCCTACATTTGGAAACTCATTTTCAAATTGTGTTGTTTTTTGATTTGTATATGTATTTTATTTTATGTTTAAGCCTTATTGCCCAGACCTAACTACAAAGGTAAGAGCCATGCATCATTTGCACATCCTTGGGCGACCAGCCAATGCACTTTTGTGTACAAATGAGTTTAATTTGTTTGACTAAATTTTTACATGCATGATTACCAGTTAGTTGTTGCTTGACTTGCCCATGTTCAATTCACTGTCTTTGCCATGTGATAACAAGCAGTTGAACAGCCTTCTTTCTATGTATGAAACCACAACACACAATACATCCTATCAGTCCACAGCGCAAAGTAGCATTAACAGAACTTAAGTAATAAATATAAAAATAGAAAAAATAAAAATGACCAACTGAAAGTGTAAAGAATGCTTAAGCCTGAGAGGTAGTTGTACTACCCCTGCTAAATTCTACAAATGAAGAAATGAATGAACAGTTTTAAGTGAATCTCAAGATCAGTCATTTCCAGAGAGATCTGTGGGCCACAGTAACAACAGTGGTCCTTTTTAAACATGGTCAATAAGTGATTTTGCCAGTAACTAATCCTCACTCATCCCTCCAGATGAGTCCATTCATGACTCCATCTATGCAGTTTCCACACTACTAGTTCTGCAAAAACAAATAAAGTGCATCCCCAGTGCCTCAAACAAAGTGATGATTACATTGTGGCTTTGACATTTGAGACAGCCCCTTGCCAAGTCGGCCTAAAACTCATTGCTCACCCTGTTCATTACCTCCCATAATGACCCTATTCAGAGACAGCGGGGCCCAGCCTCGGCCCATGGACCCGGCAATAATCCCCTGCATTAATTAGATGACCCCCCGAGACGGCTGCTGCTGCATTGCTGGGAACAATGACAGGCTCTCTGCTTATTGTTTATGGCTGGCTGTAAAGTGTCCAGCAGTGGGAGTGATGGGAGAGATCAAGGAGAGCGAGCAGTGTAAAGAGGGGATGTGGGTGGGGTGGTCGGCTGGGGGCCAATCAGGCTGCTCTCTCTACCACGGTGTTTGCATTCCAAGTTATGTACACAACACTTTCTCCATATTTTGGAGGGAAGTCAAATGTGACTCTGCACAATGAGAACACCACGGCCTCACTAATGCAGGTTCTTACTACAGGATCTGATTATTGACTCAGTCTTTGCTGATTCAACACATGCTTGATCTGCATTAAGTAACCTTGCAGCCTTGTGACCCAGAGTGAATCGCTACCTGGGTCTGCAGGTTTTAGCTTTTTGTTTTGATTAACACTCGCCTCTCTCATCTTTAAGCAGGAGGCGGCCATCTTCAGTGAAAACTGGGCTGTAAGAGAACAGAGACAAGATGTTTGTGCATAAGTAACACTGCTGACACCTTCGCCACTTCAACTTAATTAGATGACGTTGTGTCAGTGTTGTTTTTACATCTTGCCACACCGTTCCCAAATGGCTGATAAAATGAACAAATGCTGGAATCGTCGTGTGCGGATGGATATACTGGTGATTAGGCAGTGATTAGGCCAGACGGCAAGTATCCCCGCATGAGATCCCTAATGCAGTTACTTAAATGGCTGTTCTAGACAGCTAATTTCTGCGTTTACTTTGAGTCACACTTAAAATCAGTGGAAGGCTGTAGAGAGATTGCACCAGGTGTATGTAACTAAACTAATTAACTAGAGGAAATGCATTCTGTAAGATTTTCATGCATGGGTCAACTTGTAGAACAATGGTGGTCTGGTTTTGCTACTGAAACTGTCAATACTCCAGCAGCCAGATTCTTGTAAGAATAGCAGAGTATAACGGCCAAGTGATCTGGAAACCTGGACTTCAAAATGTTATTTTGTAGGGTTTCACTCTTTAATTTAAGCAGGTAGTCATCTATTTTACTCCTGTTTTCACAGTTGCTGCTTGTTTTGCCACTCAGTCCAAGGGAGACAGGAGTGTTTTGGGATGGAAGTGAATCTGTGCACACCCTCTATGTAATACCAACAATACGCTACAATGCGAGGGCTATGAACAGCATGATACAACAGTCAATATGCTGCAATACAAACAATTTGATTGAGCTGCTGACACAAAAGAAACAAGCAAAAGGAGAAATAAACACTCATCCAACAACCCTCATATACACCAATCAGCCAGCATTCACTTTTTAGCACTCTCAGGGATGTTGAGGTTTTTTACTTCTCAAATCTACTTGTTGAATCTAAATTTTTATTGGCCCTGCCTATGCGGTTGATGGTGGCATGCTTGATCGGTCCTGTATCTCTTGACCCCACATCAATGCCATTTGTCACCTTGGGATTTAGAAGAGATGCGTACTGCACAAATGGCTGCTTCGTTTTAGTGACATAACAATCAGTGGTAAAGACCATAACCAGGTTGTGGCTCTCTGCAATACAGTCTTTAGACACAACGGTCCATTGGTCCCAGAACAGTCCGGCACTCAACACAAGCCAAGTGTGGAATGGATTTAGCATGGCTCTCCAAGTTCTGCCTTCTGTAGCTGTCGTTTCCGTGGAAAAACAAAGATCCATTTCTATTGGCTTTGGATGGGAACTCTCTGTAGACACTGCAAACATTCCTGGTACTTTTTCATCATAGTCCACCCACAAATAAATATCCTTCCACCATTTTTCACTGTGCCTCTCGAGCTCTCCGACATGGTCGGTAAACGTACGCAGCTGAACCATCTGACCTGGGCACGTCAGCCAATTGGAGGCAGTAGCGCACGAGTTGAGGAAAAAAAAAAGCAACACACCCCACCTGGCCCCTCCGAATGACAAAAATATCAGAGGAGATACATGATATGTAAGAATCCAGGTTGGTGCTTACCCAGCTGGGCATGTCGACTATTTTTACTTGCCCCGGGCAATACGGCAACGGTTAATGTCAGACCCCGACTCTGAGCTACAGCATCTGTTAGATCAGCCCTCACTTCCCCTGTGCATCACTATGCCCTGGCCACCCGTGACCCTGTCACCGGTCCGCTGCTTTTCCATCTTTTGACCAGTTTTGATAGGTACCGACCACAGCAGAATAGAAAGCCCACAGGAGCAGCAGTTTTGAAAGCTGCTCTGTCCCGGTTATCTTACCATCATAGTTCGGTTTCTGTCAAGTCAATCAAATCCTCCTGCTGCTGCCCATTTTGCCTGCTTCTAACACTTTGAGAACAAAATGTTCACCTTCTGCCTGGTATATGCCTCTTACTGACAGGTGCCATGGTAACCAGATCACTGTGATTCACTTCACCTGTCAGTGGTCAGAATGTTATGACTGATCGGTGTATGTAAAAGTTGAATGTACCTTAATACTCGGTACTTTCTGTGTTTGGGAATTGAGTGATTCTCCTGAGCAGACACAGCATACACGAGCAGTCAGTGTCTACATTACAAATTGTAACACCACATATCTGACAAAATTCAAGCTTAGTGTCTGGAATGAGGGGATGCTACACACTGCACTTTATAAAATATACAATCCGTCATTTAAAAACATGAAAACCACCAGTGTGGTCTTTAAAAGGAAAAAAGAAGAAGAACGTCTGGATTACAGCTGGGAGGCTGGTCTGATGTGGAATAAACACGTTGTACAAATAAGATTATTTTTGTCCTGCAGCCATCAGATGTGTATCTGAGTCCATTATAACAGAAGAAAGGCCCATAAGAGCATGCAAAATTGTAATTGGCCTCTTTGACCTGCTTTACTTAAAAGTGCGCCTGAAGAGAAAAAGGATTTTTTTGCAAATCCAAGCAAACAAAGCTGACAGGTTTGTAGTTAAAGTACACAAATTCCCACATCCTGGCACACCTGTGCATGCAGACATACGGGAACAGCAAGCTTAGATATGATCAGACATTTGTGTATTTTAATCACAGCTTAAGGAATGTGGGTCACATTAAACAGTATGTATCTATGCTTACAACACATTCAGCGTTTATATCTGTAGTGCTGAAGCTGCTGACCTGCAAAGCATAAAACCCACTTTAATTTTAACATCTGTTGGACGTAATAAGTTCATTTTTACCCATAAAAAAATGAGGTATAGTTAAAGATTGTACAAAGATAGCAACCAGGTAAAGCAGTGTCCATCCAGATACTTCTCACCCACCATTTATTGACACTAGGACACTAGGACATAAAACACTGATCATTGAACCTGGCCAGATCGAGTCAGAACCTGCTGATTTTCATTAACTCACGTGTGTCATTAGTATAACAATATTAATCATGCAGCTTGGAAGTCTATGTCTAACAACATAAAGAGAGTGACCAGACAACACACTGAGGATGAAACCAAAAACACAGCAGTCACACAACAGCGCAAACACACTGATGGGACTCCTGCTGCTGCAGCAGTGTCATACAATGACTAGCAAGGCGTGCCACAGGCTAGGGTGAAGTGTCTTGCCCAAGTGACTAGGGAGGAGTTGGGATCCAGTTACTAGACAACCCTGCTATACCACTGCGCCACTGTTGTCCCCAATTATATATTTGCCACTAAGTATCACTGACTTGACACAGGCTAAATGTCATCATTTGGAGTACTTTCAAAAATCAATAACAAGTCCACAAGGATGTTTATTAACTACAGCTAAGCAACAAGTCTATATTGCTGGTAAACAGCTGGTTACACAGGGAACCAAACATCTCTTCCTCGTGTGTGCACAACTCATGTAATTATGTTTGTTTGTGTTCATGTTTAAATCATACCTGCACTTACACACACTTACACTCCTTCATGCAACATTACAAGTGCTTCATTTGCTCCTCATTAAAGTTCATCAGAGTAAAACACACACACACCTGCTCCCCTGACATCCTCATAATTCTCTGCTTGTGTCACCTGTCACCGCGTTGTCGGGATACGCGATACAAGCATTAATATATAGCGATGTTTTTTTTTTTTTTTGTGAGGCGCTCAATGACATTTGGTGGTGCGTCCCAACATAATTGGATGTACTCAGAAATCCCTCTTCACAGGCTAATAAAGCACAGAACAGATTTTTGACACATTTTATGATTACATTAAGAGGAAAAGAATGCTTTATGGTTGCACCTCAGCACGGACTAAAGCCATTAATTGTTCAAGGCTTCACCTTGCAGTAATGAAGAAGTGCAGGGTTTAATGGGCCCAGATCTGCAAATGTTACAGCAGCATAAAATTGAAACGTAATTATTTTGAGCCAATTAAAAAAATGACAGAATTATTCTGTTGAAATTAGGCGGTGATATTTGAGAGTCCGGCGAGGTGTAAAGCTCTAATCAAGAACCAGTTTTTTTTTTCAGGGCTGGGGATTACAATATAACACAAGTTGTGTAAATGAGACGGTCAGTGGAACCCGAGGCTTTATCTCTAGTCCTACACTTTTACATATAATGAAGGAGAAATGTAAAACTACAAACTTTCACCACACCACCTTTCACTCAAGACAACACAACCGCATCATTTTACAGGCAGGCTGAGGCTGAGCCGAGCACACACAGTGTGAGGGATACTCACTGTCTAAACGATCCATTTGAAACAAAAAAAAAAACACTAGTTCAGCTGATGATTAGGTTCATAAAAGGAAGGTATGTGCTGCATTTTCCACTCTTATTCTTGCACATATCTGCCACACGGCAGATATGACTTTTCCCTTCGTTTGTGCCTTCATTTACACATAAACGGAGTTTCCGCCTCTGAAAACGATTCTTTCTAAAAACTCCAGCAAAAGTGGAGATTTTGGAAAACCCTGATCGTGAACTGACAAAAACGGAGAAAAACGGAGTTTGCGGCAATCTGTGCGTCAGTTCGTGAAACATTTTTTTGTGTAGTACAGCTGCCAGAGTAGGCTGTAGTCTAGTGATGGAAGCATTCCGGGTAGTGTTTGCATTTCTGTTGGTGTAAGCGTGTTTGCATTTGCATATACAGCTCCTCTTACTATGTAGAGGAGCAGAGACATGTTGTCTCCAGGTTCAGCAATTTTGGAACAACTTCTGACTCAAAGAGCCAGACTGTGTCGATGAGGCTTGCACGGCTTTCTCCTTCCTACACTGCCTCCCACATGCTTGGCGTAGTTATGATGGCTCTTGGGAGCATATTTATGCAGGTTAATGTAAACTGGAACTTTTTTGAAAACTATGATGTGTGCACGATGTTATTTTGGAAAACGGAGGGAAGGAAATATTTGTTTTGCAAAATACCCGGCTATGTGTATATGGGGTCTAAGAGTTCTGATTTACAGGGTGACCCAAAGTCATTTTTTTTTTTTTCCCCTGAGATCGCATTTTTGGGGACCTTAACATGCCCAAAAACTCACCAAACTTGAACCGCACATGGGAAAATGACTCTATAGCGCCCCCAACGGGTAACCCCTCTGGTCAGTTTATGAAAATTGGCACACATATGTATCACCTCAAGACGCACAAAAAAGTCTCTTGGACCCCCCCTCCAAACCCAACAGGAAGGCCGCCATTTGAAAGTTTGTGGCCATTTTTGGCGATGTGTGACCCTGCTGCAAAACTTTTCACGCCTCGCATACTTCATCGGATTGAGCTGAAAGTCACCGTGTCCACTCAGGACACCATAGGGAATAGACGCATTCCAAAACTCTTACAAAAGTCTGACGGTGTGGCCGGGGCGTGGCCTCAAAGTTTGACCATTTCAGAGGAAACGGGAAGTCGCTATAACTTCTTCGTTTTCTGTCCGGTCTGTACGAAATGTCACATGTATGATCAGAGTCTTACCCTAAACACATCTATACAACAATATTGAGGCTTTGACAGAGCGCCACCTACTGGCTACACAAAATGTTGTGTTTTCATAGGTTTTTCTGCCTGCCCCTGTGGCCTGTTTTGAGTAGGGTCATGAAAATTGGCACACATCTGTATCACCCCAAGATTAGCAGATCAGGAATTATTTGAGGAAAAATTGTCAAATCAAAGAACATTTTCACAAAACAATGTGAGCGCACAATGCCACACACAGTACAACCACAAGCAACAAAATGGCACCTCACTTCTCCCCAAATCTAAAAAGGACTTCCATTCCATAGATCCAGCTTTTAAGTGGCGATGGCACATGGCCATCAGGATAACAATGATCAATTCTGCAGCCTAACCCAATGCTGCTGGAGATGGCTTATTGATGTCCTCACATAGCGGGTAGCAGAGATGGTGCTGATGGTGATTTAATGACAGATTGACTCGCAGGTTGAGGCTGGATCCTTCCAGAATGCCAAGTGCTGTAGTTAACCTTTTCACAGCTGAGGTTTTTTATTCTCTTTTGCATGCACCACATTCCTAGAATAAATCTTAAAAGTTCCAGAGGAACAAAAAAAAGATTAAGTGTTAATGAAACAAAGCAATTTCCTGGGGGTGTACTGTACGGCAAAAGGACAGAGGGGCTGCAGATGATTCAAACGGGAAGTCACTTACAGTAATTGCAGCATGATGAAATTAACAGACCAGAATATCTCATGTGATTTACAGCTGGATAAGTTGTTATTGTTATAACTGCAATATTCTATTCCGACTATTGTAATGAATCATCCCTGCATGCCCACACAGAGAACACACACACACACACACACATACAGTATGCAGTCATTAGCAGTGCATGTTGAAGTTCCAGGGCCAGTTGTTTTAAAGTCAGCCCTGTGCTCTGTGTGCTTATTATAGTGCCATCTTGCCAGGTTGTCCGCCCTCTAGTTTTGCCAGCATTCAATCAGAAAGTAAGGTCCCAATCTGCAATCTTGCAGGGCATAATTACCATGGCCACTGTAACAATCAGCTCCAGATACAGTGGCTGAGAATATGCTGGGCTGTGTCGGTGTGTGTATATCAGGCTCAAGGAGAGAATGTTCCTTCTGTGTTACACTTACAAGAAAATGATGTGTTTATTTGGTTTGTGAATAAAAAAAGTGCACACAGCAGCAGATGATTATCAGCTGTAGTCCAAGGTTATTACAATCTGAGGAAACATTGCTTTATGTTCAAATAATAGTGTTCTCAAGTGGTCATGGGAATTATGATTCATAAAAAAAACAGAACTTTAAAGGAGCAATATGTAAAAACATAAAAAACTTCAAATGTCCTCCAAAAGGGGGTTTCTGTAGATACCTGGTTTACAGAATAATCATAACTATTATAAAGAGAATAAACAGTATTATTAAAGGATAAACTTTATTTACTCAGGCTAAAGAAAAAAACAAACAAGTACCATGGTTGGCCTACAAATTGGACAGCCCTGCTCTGGAGAGTCCTATAATTACTTTAAAAGAGACATGTCCATGTCCACTGTCAAGCTCTCCTGGGGCTCAGAGGGAAGCTGCCAAATACTGAGACGTATTCTCGAGTGGCCGCTTAAGGCAAGTCAGTCCCCACAGACCTCCACGTTAACATGTCCAACAGCAGAAATAAACATGTTTCCATCTATCTTTATCTCTAGTTCATGGCTGTAAATCAGAGCCTTCAGGACGTGTAGATGCTTGTATATTCTATTTAATCACCAAAATAAAGGCAGCAGAGTCGTGGTAAAGGCAGGGAGCTGAAACTTTAGTCTTACCACTGCTTGACCCATGGTTGCATCATGCAGGATTTTTATTTATTTATTTTTGTTAGGATAGAATAGAAGTTTGGACCTTTATGTGTGTATAACGAGTCACAATTTTTTAAAAAACAAACGTAGCGTTCCTTTAAGTAACCAGGACTTCCCTCAGTAACACAGACAAACAATATGAATAATATATTTGGGGGTTATAGTGTGAATTTATCCAGATAAGTGTTGTTTGCAGTGAATGATTGAGGCTGATTTTTCTTTAAAGGGAATCTTGCCTGGAGTGCATCTTTAACTTTTTGCCTGATCTGCTGAATCCCCGGCTTTAATGGACAGCAGGGGAGGCAGCGTGCTTAGCCTGCGCGGCCGACAGTCTTCCATCTGTTTATCTGAGGCTGTGATAGATAGGCTGTGGAAATTTCCTCCCCCTTGTGTAGCTCCAATCAGTCTCCCCATCACTACTGATAACACAGCTTGCCAAAAACACAAGCTCACAATGGCAGCAGGTCCTCACAACAAACTGGGTTAATGATGCAGGAAGACTGCCTGTCACCCTCTGGACTCACAGAGGTCCAGCCTCGTGTTTGTCTGTCTATCACAAGTATTTGGGTCTCTACCTTTACAGATGAAGAAAAAGGAACTTTGTTAACACCTCACTGAGGCATGGACACATCTGCTTTATGGCTTGCGTGTCTCATAATTGTTATTTATGTGAACAAAAATATGAGCCACAAAAGTCAAGGCAACTGTCAGGATGAATTAAAGCATCTGCAACACAATAAACCTGAAGCTCAGGTACGCCAGCACAACGTTAAAGCACAGATTCATGCTTTAGCTATTTGTATTGGATTTGTTCATACTTGGGGGAAGGAACATAAAACTGTATTTGACTGCACTAGAGCCTGTGCATAAAGACAAAATAAAGGCGCACACACAGCAATCAACAGAAAATACAACAAAAGTCACATAAACAAAGTAAACTTTCGCCTATGCTGAATAACATATGTCGCCTAGTTTGTATGGTGGTCAGTAGAGATCAATGCACTGCAGCTTATTGTTGTGTTCCTTATCTCTTATGTTAATGTCTGTCATATAATTTGAACTAGCAGGTTAATCATAAGCTAAATGCTAAAGAATAAGGAGTTAAAGCAGGACTTGCATCTCAGATCATGTCTCTCTCTCAGGCTGCATCCCTCTAAGAACCCTAGTAGTAAAGGATATAAAAGGTGTATCCCAACTAATCCCAAGATGCATTCGGGTACGTGACAACTCCACAAATAAGGGCTGGAAACAGTTGACTGACAACAATTGGGGTGACCACTGATGCATGGAGACGTTTTCTTAATTTGCTCTTATTTTGTTTTTTTAAATACATTTTTTAAGCTCTGTCTGAAGGAAAATAAGTTGTGGAAATTTTCAAACAAGATGTATTTAACAATAGACTTTGGCCTGGTTACGAGCTTCACCCTCTGAACGTTTGTGTTTATTTTTACTTACCTTTCAAAACTTCCTGACTGAGACGATTTTATTTTTTAAAATAACTTCTTTGGATCCCGCCATCCTGATTACCTCTCCATCTGTGGCTTCAAAACACATTTGATTCAACTAAATCTGCTTGTTTTCTGCTACATGTTGCTTCATATTATTTCATTAAACCCACACAGAGCCAGGGGCATTGGGTTTATAGCAAGGAAATGACAAAAATATAGTGGGCTCGCTGAAATCCACCACAGCGAGGCAGGTAATTAGTATTAACTGCGAAACTGTGTCATGATTTTCATGCTGCTATTAATTACCTCATCGCTTACATTGGCTGGTGGAAACATAATGCTTGGATGTGTCCCTCTAACTTTGCTGAAGAGATTATTTATCATCATGGGTTGTAATTATACCTGGGGCTCGGCGCATTCAAATGGATTTGCTGCGGAGCTGATAGCATAAATGTTTGATGAGATGTTTTCATTGATGTGTGACTGGCTTTTGCATTAAAGCTAGAGCGAGGCTTACAGGTTCCCCTCATCACTGATAGTGTTTGCCTCAATCATGGCTGATAAGATCACCAACTGAGAGAGGAGGGGGTGATGAAGAGGGCTTTTCACAATATACTGATTCCACACAAATACCTCATTTGTCAAAGGTCACCTGTGTGAAACAAGTTGTGTGCGATTACTGTCTGCAGCCTGGCATTCAATCAAAAAGGCCTCCTGGGTCATTAATGTGCAGCCCTAAGAAGAAAATGGTGTGTCCTTACGTGTCCTGAGATGTGTCTTCCACAAAGTCAGATTTATTTATAGAGGGCAAATTAAAAGAAATGGCCATCTGTGCAGCAGAACAACAGTTTTTATGCTCAGACGTTTGATTTAGATAGAGAAAAGAAACTCCATCAAATTTGAGGAAAAGCAGCAACCACTAATCCGTCTTCCAGGGTGGAGAGACATGCTGTACGTGTCAGAACACTAAAGCTTGGAGCCACAGAAAGATGATGGGCTTCATGAACCTGTCGAAATTTACCCCAGCAAGTCCACCATTATATATGTATTAGAGTATCTTTCCTTTCTATTATTATATCACACTTCAAATCAACAATCAATCAATAAAAATCCCAGTTGTTGGAAAAACACAGGGCTTCCTTTTGCACAAAGAATATTTTAGACTATATTTATATAAATTCCAATTTAATGTTAATATAAAATGAATTTAATTTAATTATTGTTCAAGTATTGTAATTTGTTCAAATAATTGTTTTTGTGCGTGGATGTGAGTACCCGAAATGCCACAAACTTTTTTTCCTCTAAAATCTAATGTGGTTGCTAGAGTATTTTTATCTTGTCCAGAGCTGAATGAGAAGGCCCCGTGCAGCATTTTCTGCAACTCTGCTAATAATCAAACACCCTTGAACGTCTTACAATACAAACATCACTCAACACTCATAAAAGGACACACATTCTAGAAATTCAGACCTGAAACATACACTAAGCTGAACATTTAAAACACTGACATCGATGTCCAGGAAGATATTTGCAAGATCAGGGAACTGGACAACAAATGAGAAATCACTGTGGAGAGAGTGCTTGTATTTCTATGGTATTTGCATAATGCTGAAGCATGCAACCAATATACAGCGAGTACAGTCTGCCTGTCCTTACCTAAAAGCCAACGTGGTTTAAGTGTGTAGCACAAATTGTGCATGTTTTCACAGCAGCAGAAGCTGGAGTGAGATCCTCTGGGTTAACATGATATAGTCGAACAAGACATGATGCACGAACAATAAGCAGTTGATTTTCTTCTCTTCAATTCATTATTATCCATTATTGCTCTCCTCAAAGCGTTTGCAGAGACCTATGAAAACCTCTACAGTGACGCCTGACTGGGTAAGATAAGGATGTAAACATGGATCAACAATTTGCCAGATTATTACCTAAAATCTTACTAATTACCCTTAATTGATCAGGGAGGCTGTGTGTGTGTGTGGTATGTGTGTCAAGGTTGTTCACCTTCATTTTATGTAACCCAAGGGATAACATGTCTGACCTTCTTCACCTCTTTTTAGCAATGCCCAATAATGTCAGAAAAACAAACAGTTATTACCACAAATTGAAATAATCCTGAATTGTAAAAGTTGGCAGCTACAGAAAAAGTCTTTTTTTTTGGTGGAATAGTTCAGGCCTGCAGAACCCGTCGAGGGAAGCCCATGGATTTTTCATGCTGTGTTGTAGGGGTCCTTTTATATCAAAACACATTGCCCAGAGTGCACATCTTGTTCCCATGATAATGATGATGACCCACACCAGCACTTATCAGCCTCGGATCTACGGAAGCCTTCTAAATAGACTGTACCCCTCAATGCTAAGGCCATCCAATCATACTGATTACTTAAGTGAGATGTTACATAACTCTGCGGAGAGGACAGATCTCTTATTTAGGGTTTTTTTTGGTAACAGACAAACATGTTCTTGGCACTGCAGCATTCATCGGGATGCAAAAAAAACGCCAAAGAACTTTTAATCCGTCTCAGTATGAACACTGCTGTGAGTCAGTGGTCTCACTGGATGGACTGACAGGTGCAGAGCTGCTCGGTTAAGTAAGGTTAGCTAATCCAGCACCCTGTCTGTGAATGAAGCGAAGGTGGTAGAATTTAAATTAAAGCGGCATGTCAGAGAAACGGTCTTTGTGGATAAAATTACAGCAACAAAAGTCAATGTTTCTTATTAATAACGAGCCAAATTCATGCATGTAAACATTGTTAGGAGAAAAACCTGAAACTGGATGGACCAGAACAGTTTCATTATCTATTAGCCTGTTGATGCTATTGTTGCTGAATCACAGTTCTATTTTGGTGACAATAAAACAATGCTAATTTATGTTGATTTTTTTAGTTAATAGTAGAATGATTTGCAACAGCCAAGTCTCCCTCCATGCTACCTGGAGTACTTGCACCAGTACAAGTCTTGTGCATTGCTTTTGTTTGCAGCAGGTCGGAGTGCATTTGCAGGTTGTTATCAATATAATAGGCGGTGATTGTCATAGAGGGCCTATGAAGTTTGCAGTCTTCTTTTTCAACCATGCTCAAAAGGCAAATAAATGCAGCAACTGACCTAGTAACACTGGCAGCTCTCAGGGATGAGAAAGGAAACAGCTTTAAATGTTGCATCAATGGCAGTTATAACAAAGGCAATAACAAAAAAAGGTAAAACTACTACATTCTGTGTACCTCTGATATATGGACCAACAGGAGTACACAGTAAAACACTCAAAACCTCAATAATATCCAGTATAATATACTTTAGTAACACACAGCTGAACCCTTCCAGTACAAGTACAAAGCCTTACTACACTGAGCAGAGCATAATTACCTTTGGTCATATACTGTCAACAAATCCCAGTGATAACAGGGAATATATTTTACTTCTCTGTTGCTGCTCAAAGACCATTAAATGCTTATCAATAAATAACAGCGTTGCATCAGCTGACATGTTTCTTCAATATCAGGGAACACACACAACCCCCACAATCCTGCTGCCACAGATACTTGCTTATGTCTAAAATGTGGATTACTCCACCTCCTAAAATAGTCCTCAACAAATGTTCTATAAACAACATTATATACATGAGTTTTTTCTACTACCTGAGGATAAAAGCCAACCACAAGTCAGCAGCTTAAGCTTTCACAGCTGACCCCTCACCTCTGTCTTGCTTATATTCACCCCCACAGGGCCATGTAAGGTACAAAGTTCCATCATATGTTCATTGGCTTTTATCTTGTATGACAGAGCACAAGAGAGAGAGCGATTCAGCTCAAGTACGTACAGTAGTTCTTGTATGAGTGACATTCTACCTGCATCAAAGGTAAAGTGATCCAACAAGCTTGTTTCACAGACCTCCCTCACATTGCTCAAACACCAAAGACGCATCATCACCCTCACATCAAGCTGTTTCAGGGAGAATGTCACACTTTGCTGCAAGGTTGATGATGATAAGAAGAAGTGAGAACAATCCACCTTGAAAAACATTAGTGTACTGAAGCACAAAACGGGCAGTAAAGGTAAATTCAGATGAGCCACTTAAGCATTCTGCTTTCCTCATGTGCATAAGAGTAACGCTGGATAGTGGAATCTTATTGGTATGCTTCCACACATCCAGATATTATAACCATGAAACCTTGGGAAGCAAGATAACAAGAGATGAGCCAGTTTGGTAGGAAGCATTATTATTGTGGCAGTCACATTAATGAACATTACTGAATGCAAAGGCAATTAATTACTGCTTGCATCATCACCCTAGAAAAAGTGTTTAATTATTTTTTGATGCACTCTGTTGCACTCTGCGAGCCTCGTGGAGTGTGCTCAGGCTGACAAAATGGATGCTGGCAGGCAACCAGCTAAACTGTGGTTTCACTGCCTAATGGCTATTGTACTGGCAGGGCAGATGGTATTTCTTGACAGTGGAGAAGCACTGAGGTCTGCTGCAGCAGAGGTGTCACCGCTTCATTTTATCCCTAATGATCAATGTGTGCAGCGGTTGAATATCAACACAACACAGCATACTATTCAGAATTTATGTTTCCTATAAACAAAGTCTGAAAGAAGACCCACTGCAAGCAGACTTTAGGAATAACAATGAGATCAGTCATCTGAGTCCACTCTACTTTCCAGAGGACGCTAAAATTAAAGCCTGTATAGTTTTATTCATTGCATTAATTGGTCAGTTACATTGTCAGTACATTTTATTTTGCAAAATTAAAGTCAATGAAGTTGATACACCCAGAAGACATTCACTAAGAACCACTCACACACATGGCATTTAGGCAATAAAACTACTTGGTTAGGTTCCTTGCTTGGGCAAACACAGACTATTTCTGACCGACATTATGACAAATTCCACCATGACCAATATAGCTGTGTTCTGATTGAAGGGCTCCATCCATTGGCTAACACATTTGTAGACCAGTTAAGTCCTATAGTGGGATGACGAGGCTGATTTCTCTTTTAACTGTGGCCACCTTTTGTTCCCTTGTAATAGATGATTCATATGGATCTTTTACAGCCTGACATACCCCAGGAGTCATTACAAACAACACAAACGAAGATGTTAAAAACTTTTGAACGTTAATACATGTTGCTAGGCAACCGTATAAACAGGAAGTCTTTTACAAACCAGACTGTCCCTTCACAAACACAACCTTTTGGATTTTTGGGGCTAAGCACAGAAGCTACAGTGGGTGTGACTTTGCAGAACAATAGCCAGTTGAAATATGTGGAAAGGTTAGAGGAAAATAACAACATATCACACTGAAACAGAGCAGAACGTGAACTTGGCCCTCAAATGTCAAAGTTGTACAGTTTATTCCATGGTCCCTTCTCACCTCCTCTCAAATAGGTGTCATAAAAGGGGAAACGAACAACAACAAAAAAAAGAAACATCAGGCAAACCAGACGGAGTCTAGCCAACATGACCAGCTTAACCAAACATGCCGTATCAAAGCAGAGGGTTAAAAATATAATGCTGATTTTTATGTGATGGTCTTGAAGAGGCGCTTTCTTTTCTTTTTCACGGCAGGACCCAAAGATTTTTTATCGAGAAAGAATTTCTCTGATCTTCCTTCTAAGATGTTTTTTATACTACATGCTTATAAATGATTTTCCTGGAGGGGTTTTATTGCACAGTTAATGAACGGAAAATGCAGAGAGTGGCTTTTTTTAGATTTAATTAACTCTCTGAAACAAGTCAAACAAATAAGACAACATTAACTTTAAAAAAATAAATCAGCAATTATCAAGACATTTTTTTTAAATAAACCACTGTGACATTCTGTTCAAACATTCTGACACTTTCTGAACTTTTTCCTCAGCAGAGCCAGCTGTAAGAAAGTGAAATCTACTCTCTATTCTTTGTGTGTTACACTGTACTTATCATCTGTTCAAGCTGCTGGAAATCAGATACGAAACACATGCTCTATCTGCCCAGATGACTTTGACATTACCAGCTTCCTTCAGTGGTATCTAGTTGTTGCTTCATACTGAGCAGAGTGGTGAAGTCCAGCCGTCCACAACACCAACTTCACTCAGCTTGCTCAACTTTACAAAGAAGCTCTTGTTGAAATAATTTGAAGTGGAGGCAGTGATGCATGAATGTATTCTGTTGCCGGGCATGAAATATTTATGCCAGGCACATTAGAGGTGACGGGGAAACGACTGCACTGAAACTACACCCGCAAGATTTCTCACAAAAAAGTGATGTTGTTAAAGCAGCAATTAGAGGGGGCGCTGTTGGTTCTGCCACCATGTATGGCATTATTTTTAATATAACTGGTATTGCTGCAGCTCAGAAACCATCTGACAAACTACATGATCTACATGAACCATGAATGTTTAGTATTGCTATTAGGCTTGACGCAAGAGGTCCATGACTGACATTAAGGTTGGAATTATTGACAGCATTAAAGAAAAATGAGCAGTAGGTCCTCTCTACCAGAACTCACTCTAAATTGACTCATTAGCCCACATATTTAATACAAAGTGCATTGAAATAAGGCTGCTGCTAGTGTTTAACAAACACTAAGAAATGACTGACATGACGCCACAGCAGTTATTCACCTACATTTTGTTGAGAATTAGCAAAACATGCCACAGCCTAACCAGCCATTCTAATTCTTTTACCATTGTATAATATTGTCTCTGTGCATTCAAGTTGGATTTTCAGGGAGCAGAACCAACAGACTCAGAATAAACTCTCTCTTCATGCATTGGCTGGACATACAACTAATCAGAGAAACAAACCACGTGACACTGGCAGAGTGACAACCAGACTAGTATCAACAAAAAAAACATCCAAAACATACCATACCTTATTGGTACAATAAGAGGGAGGGATTTTCCGACCCATTTCACAGAGAGTGTCTTTGCCGAGGTGTCAAAAACTGCAGTTCCCCAAGTGGCCACTAGAGTCTGACACTCCATAGACAATGTCTAACTTTTAAGTAGAAACAAACATGTTTACAGCCAGGTACAAACACAGTGTGGATGTGTATTGAGAATTTCAACCCTGTCATTACATCTCAGCCCCAGATTTGGAATAACCAGAATTTAGGGGTTGGCCCCAGCCCTCCACCCAGAAATGTGTGGTTGATGTCAGAGAAGGTGACATGTTTATGTACATTCAATGGTCCACAAGGATTTAATAAAGACTAATTTGACATAAAAGACTTTGTTCAATTTGTTAAATTACCTGAAAATATGAATTAATAGAAGCTTTAATGAGAGGCACAGCCTGAGAACGATTTAAGGAGTGTATTTTTTAGCGTATATTAGCAAACAGACTATTAGTGTGTTTTATCAGTCACCATTGTTATTATTCTCTTACTAGAGTAAAATAAGCATATACATGAGTACCAGCACACACAGTGTGTTGCAGTGACACTCACACTATGAGGTGAAACCTAAAATTACAACACCCTCGTTTATTTTCATACAACATCCTGTTATTAAAAATAAATAGGAAAACAATTCTCCTCTTGTGAATACCAAGGAGATAAGTGCCTCAAATGAAATAAACCGAGTAATACAGAGCTGTGTGTCTGCGTGATATTTTAACACCAAACGCAAATTTAGGAGTACAGTAATTAAGCTATTTTGTAAATAATTACTATGAATGATAATGTAAACACAACACAACAGTATACAAACATGAATTATCAGTGCTTTGTGATCTCGACAGGTGCATGCTGATGTACTGTTTCACATACAAGGTGCACCTGTGCGACAAATGTGTGACTGATGTGTACACATCGATCCAAACATGACTACAGGACCACAAAACAGATGGGAGGGAAAAACTGACAGAGGCATGCAGGTGTAGCTGGGCTGCGGCCAATCAGGAGTCTCCTTATACTGCATTTTTAAATAGATTTGAATGTCATTAAACACTTACAAAATGTAAAAATGTGTTTTTTGTGATTTTGTTTATCTGAGTTAGCCAGCAGATTAAAATAAGTTGTCTGCCTAGAACTATTTTATTGCATTTTGTCTTATGGGGGGAAAAAAGCAAGTTGACCATTAAAACCCCATTTTTGTTTTAAAATGAACTTTTTTTATTGACTCAGATTTAACAGTGTGGAAAAAACTTGTATTAAATGCATCATAACTTTCCCATAAACATTACAGGGCCGTGGTTAAAAGCCTAAAATGAAGGAGATGACTGTACCATAGCTGTACTGTATACTGTAAGTGGAGGTTAGAGTAGAATGGAGGACAACACACCATGCACATAATTTACAAACAATTCAAATTAAATCCATCCCCTATCAATGATGAAAATTTGAAGGACGGAGGGAATTCTATTAGCGAGATGTCTTAACTGGGCTCATAAGAAAAAAGTAGCTGAAAGGAACCTACGCATGTTGAGTTCTTTTGCTTTTATGATCCACATTTATTTATTATAGTTTTGAGAAAACGTATCAAGGGTTTTTATCATTAGAAATTTACGGTTGTCAATAAAAGGGTTTTTATCATTAGAAATTTACGGTTGTCAATAACAGAAAGTTTTGTGCCATTCTACAAACGTTTTATAAATCAATCTCTTATTTCAAGGTTTGAGGCAATTCTGTGAGAATTTCCACTTAAAGAAGAAACGTTTCCACATTCAGCTGGTCACAGCTCCACAACCACTGGGCTTAACCCTCGGGCGTCATTGGGGACTTTTTTGTCCATTTGGGTAATTTTTGCCTCTTTACCTGGCCACCATTTTATCTGTGTTGGTGCATATGGCACAATTTTTTGTAACAAAGACTCTCTCTAGACACATTTTAGAATTCCAATTTAAATTTTTCAAATACATCACCAGAACATGGTGAAAGAAATTTACTACCCTTTTGTGTCATTAGGGGACAAAAAAGTCCACTTCCAAAAAACTGCTATAAAAAATTAACAGATTAATATTTTTTCTTACTTTTTTCTGCATAAATATGTTAAACAACTTCAGCCCTGCTCAAAACTACCAAACATTAAATCATTTTGAGGAATTTAACCCTTTAAATGCCAGTTTGATTACTTGATGTTACAGTAATTTTTTATGAAGAAAACACAAAAAATGAGTTATTTTCCACAAAACAAAAGTTAGGTGGCTGAGGCATTATTTTTATATCTGTCATGGATAGGTCAAAGATTAGCCAAAATATTGAGTTTGATGCATTATTAGTTTTTGTGTAGCAGCAGTTTTAAAATTTACTACCCTTTTGTGTCATTAGGGGACAAAAAAGTCCCCTTCCAAAAAACTGCTATAAAAAATTAACAGATTCATATTTTTTCTTACTTTTTTCTGCATAAATATGTTAAACAACTTCAGCCCTGCTCAAAACTACCAAACATTAAATCATTTTGAGGAATTTAACCCTTTAAATGCCAGTTTGATTACTTGATGTCACAGTATTTTTTTTATGAAGAAAACACAAAAATGAGTTATTTTCTACAAAACAAAAGTTAGGTGGCTGAGGCATTATTTTTATATCTGTCATGGATAGGTCAAAGATTAGCCAAAATATTGAGTTTGATGCATTATTAGTTTTTGTGTAGCAGCAGTTTAAAATGGTATTTTCCACTTAGGGCCCATTAACTCCTATTATAATAATACATTTTTTAATATCATAACTATAACAACATATAACCATGCATTTCTTGATGTAAGGGTTTCATTTTTGAAAAAAATAGTTAAATTTGACATTTTCTACTGTTCACCACTAAAATCAGCCATTAACCCATTATATTCCTATGCATAAAATCCTTGTGTTTTGTGGATGTGTTTTGGATTGTGTTCAGTAGGCTGTTTTAAGTGTGTGTGCATGTGTTTGTACACGTGTGTATGTGTCCATGTGTGTGCATACGTGTGTGTGTGTGTGGTGTGTGTGTGTGTGTGTATGCATGCATCTGTGTGCTGTTTCATGTGTCTTTGCAGTAGTCATTGTTGGTGTTAAAACTTATGTATGTAATGTCTGATGAAGTTACTTCAGTATTTACCATCTACAGACATACAAACACTCTTTCAAGTAAACAAAAACATGCCCCCTTCAATGTGTCAAGGTGAAGAAAACATAATTTTGTTTCTGTGACAACCAAGGAGCAAGATGAAGATGGTGTTTCTATGTGGAAGAGGCTCAGGATGAAATGATGCTGCCTGTAACTGCTAGAGAGATTCAGGGAAGTGAAACATCCAGAAAAAGAGGAGTCTGGACGCCAGGACTGCAGCCAGGTGCTGCTGGCTAACTGCTGTTTGTGTTTTCTCCACATTGACCTCCTTGAAGTGCAGTAGGAAGAGGTGGGGGGGCATGTTTTTGTGTACTTCAAAGAGTGCATTTGTGGCTGTTTGTGACAGTGTACTGCAGAAACTTCATCAGACATTACAAGCTTTACAAGGTCAACATACATACTACAAAAACACATGAAACGGCAAACACACACACATGCACACACACACACATGCACATGCATGCACACATGCACGCACACACACTTAAAACAGCCTACTAAGCGCAATAACACAACCACAAAAAATGATGAAATCACAAGGATTTCATGCATAGCAATATAATGGGTTCATGGCTGATTTTAGTGCTGAACAGTAGAAAATGTCAAATTTAACTATTTTTTTCAAAAATGGAAGGGGGCATGTTTTTGTTTACTTGAAAGAGTGTCTGTGGATGGTATATACTGAAGTAACTTAATCAGACATTACATACATAAGTTTTAACACCAACAATGACTACTGCAAAGACACATGAAACAGCACACAGATGCATGCATACACACACACACACACACACCACACACACACACGTATGCACACACATGGACACATACACACATGTACAAACACATGCACACACACTTAAAACAGCCTACTGAACACAATCCAAAACACATCCGCAAAACACAAGGATTTTATGCATAGGAATATAATGGGTTAATGGCTGATTTTAGTGGTGAACAGTAGAAAATGTCAAATTTAACAATTTTTTTCAAAAATGAAACCCTTACATCAAGAAATGCATGGTTATATGTTGTTATAGTTATGATATTAAAAAAATGTAGTATTATAATAGGAGTTAATGGGCCCTAAGTGGAAAATACCATTTTAAACTGCTGCTACACAAAAACTAATAATGCATCAAACTCAATATTTTGGCTAATCTTTGACCTATCCATGACAGATATAAAAATAATGCCTCAGCCACCTAACTTTTGTTTTGTGGAAAATAACTCATTTTTTGTGTTTTCTTCATAAAAAAAATACTGTGACATCAAGTAATCAAACTGGCATTTAAAGGGTTAAATTCCTCAAAATGATTTAATGTTTGGTAGTTTTGAGCAGGGCTGAAGTTGTTTAACATATTTATGCAGAAAAAAGTAAGAAAAAATATTAATCTGTTAATTTTTTATAGCAGTTTTTTGGAAGTGGACTTTTTTGTCCCCTAATGACACAAAAGGGTAGTAAATTTTAAAACTGCTGCTACACAAAAACTAATAATGCATCAAACTCAATATTTTGGCTAATCTTTGACCTATCCATGACAGATATAAAAATAATGCCTCAGCCACCTAACTTTTGTTTTGTGGAAAATAACTCATTTTTTGTGTTTTCTTCATAAAAAAATTACTGTGACATCAAGTAATCAAACTGGCATTTAAAGGGTTAAATTCCTCAAAATGATTTAATGTTTGGTAGTTTTGAGCAGGGCTGAAGTTGTTTAACATATTTATGCAGAAAAAAGTAAGAAAAAATATTAATCTGTTAATTTTTTATAGCAGTTTTTTGGAAGTGGACTTTTTTGTCCCCTAATGACACAAAAGGGTAGTAAATTTTTAAAACTGCTGCTACACAAAAACTAATAATGCATTAAACTCAATATTTTGGCTAATCTTTGACCTATCCATGACAGATATAAAAATAATGCCTCAGCCACCTAACTTTTGTTTTGTGGAAAATAACTCATTCCACTGGAAGTGGACTTTTTTGTCCCCTAATGACACAAAAGGGTAGTAAATTAAAGTGACGCCTGAGGGTTAAAAAAGTGACAACCTTGTGGATGACAGACACTTGGAAAACTTTTGAAATACAATAAGCCTCTGAGCTCCCATCACCACCACAGAGAGTGAGCTTTTCCAAATCAGCAAGGAAGCAACGAGTCAGGGACACTGATGGTATTAGGCCTGAACCGCATCCTTACCAAATTTGTTTCAACAGAATGAAGCACAATGTTGCCAGAGCCTCTTTTTAATTAGACCAGAGCCTCTTCAGTCAAAGTAGAGTTACGCCTTTGAACAAAGGCAGCAGTTCCCCTTCTAGTAACAAACACATCCAGAGATGCCCTTTGTGGAAAGGGTTGACACTTAAAGCGATATGGAGAAGCCTAGAGAAAATCTTATGTCTAAACTATCCGAGTTAAATCATGTGGATTCATTACAGATAGTAGTTTTAATCAGCATGTCCTAGTTTGTAACTAGTATGAATCCCTGAGTGCTCCGTAGTTTGATGTTTAAGATGTGTGCCACAGAAATGCCCATATTTCCTGTTTGAAATACATTAACTCCAAATCTGAGGTAACCTCAGAGGCAAATAATCAACCTGCAGACATATTTAATCTGAATTCATGAAGCTAAAGAAGATGGAGGCTGAGGTGTGTTACAGAATATTTATTAAGCTGTGCTTTGATTTTTACTTATTGACTGAACATTTGGTTTAAAGTGATGTTTACTTTTAAAGACACATTCCACTGCATCTTTAGCTCAAATAAAATTAAATTAAATCTGAAAAAAAGAAGTAATTTATCACAATAACACATGTACGGGGTTACACATTGTGGGGAAATGTGCATAATTGTGTAAAATTGTGTGTCATTTGTTGTTACTGCCCTGTCTGCATCTTCTTACAGCACAGATCTGAGCCTTACCAACATCAGAGCCAGCAGTGTTTAGATCACTGAATCATTGCGTAACTTTAATCCACTCCATCCAGTGGATCTGCTGTGACCCAGCAGGGCTCAGTAATTCCCTGTAACACCTCTGCCCACAGACCCTCCTGTTAACGGAAGAGTAAAAGCCCTCGCCCCAAAGGACGATCCCTGATTGGCCTCTGATTCAATTAAGAGCAAACATTAGTGGCACGATTTGTGCCTATAGCGCAACAAAGGGCGAAGTGTTCTGTCTGCCCGGGAGACTAATAATATTCCGGCAGGATCTCTTCTGGCTTAATGACTGAGGACATGCTGTGCTCGCCCTGCACTTGCCGGGTCGCTGGTCCATCTCCGCCATCCCCCCTCCCATGTATTGCTCCAATATTGTTTTACGGCCTCTTAGATGCGCACTCAAGAGTTGGACACACCCTCATCAAATACGCAAGGCTTTTTATGTTGAAAAAATGAACTCTGCACGTGTCTGTGTTGTTGATAAGTAGCAGCGGATTGTCTTAAAGGTCTAAAACTCCTCACAGCATTGCAACATTTCAAAATAAAATCCCTTCATTATTGATGTCGGAATCCGCGGCACGTCAATGTTTATTTTATTTTTTATTTTTTTAAATGAAGCGGTCAAGGTGACAGCAAAGGGCCGGATGAGGACTAGATTTGCAGAGGTGTGCGGAATGTGTGGAAGCCACAGTGATCCACTAGACTGACGTGTCTCCGGTAGCGCAGCAGAAGAAGAAGACTGCAGCCCGGTTATTCCACAGACTTCAGCACAGCCAAGCAGTCGACAGTCTCTTCCGCAGAGAGAGGGAGGAAAAAAAGAGAACTTCAGCAACGACAAAGCTGTAGTTTTCCAGCATGTTCAACCTCTGGACATCTCCGTTTCAACACGCTCGCCCAGCAACTGTTTGATTTTGCTGGCGTGAATATATATTTTTGGAAAGATTCGTCTTTTTCCCTCCTTCGGCTGATGTAAAAAAACAACCCCTCTATAACTGGAATGATGTGGACCTCTCATGATACTGTTGGATTTGTTTTCTTAGCTGGATTTTGTTTTCAGTTTGGATTCTCCTTTGAAGGTAAGAAAGGCGGATTTCTTTTTCTCTCCTTTTTTAACAGTCTTATGTGAGATCGTGTAGGTTTTTGCTGCCCTGCGTGCTGGGAGCTGCTCGGTCGGAGAAAGTGTTAAAAGTGCGCAGCCGTTCTGGAGGAAAAAAAGACAGCAAATGAGGAAAATGTTTTAAGTGACCTGGATTGTAATGAGCACTGAAATGTGGATGGAAGGCGATCTCACGCTTGTGAGGATAAGGAAGGTTTTTCCACTGGTGATAAAAATGCAACTGGTGATTGTTTGGAATCAAGTCATTTCACGTCGCAGCGAAGGGGCAGCTGCATGTCTGTTTATTTCATGTCATTAAATATGAAGCTTGGTGAATTAATACAACTTCTTTCATGTATGGGGACAAAAGTGAGCGGGCAGTTGGTGGTTTCAGCACCGCGGACAGCTGCTGCATGCGGCTGTCCGTGGTCCTGAAAGCGCCGCTCCACATTCCGTCCGCTCCATCCGGCTCAGACCCCCACTTTCAAACTGCCTCCGTGCGCTGCTCTCCTCCACACGCAGCGGACATGTTAAGACTCTGAACAGGCTGGGAGTTTGTTAGAAACAGTATTATCGATGCGTTGGCGCCAAAGTTTCTATGCTTTTTTTAGCCTCCATCCAAACAAACTGCATTTTCGCTGTTTGGTCTTTGCACTTATTCTGCTTCGATGCGGAATATTTAGGATTTTAACAGGGTTATACATAGCTACACAACAGCTACAGGCACACGGATGAATAAAGTGGGAATTAGACGAAAAAAAAAATCCCCTGCGTGTAATTAAGTGTCTGGATAATGTAGCCACGGTGCGACTGTGCGGCGTTCTTGTAAACTCCCGATGAAGACGCGTCAGTGTCTGTGACAGGGAAGAGGAGAGGGGGGGGGGGGGGCAGGAGGAGGAGGTGAAGGGAGGGTGAGGGGGGGGGGGGGGGCACCATCTCCTTCAATTAAAACAAAAACGCACCTTTATCACGCGCTTGGTTCCAAAAACACAGCTGTTGTTACCAGTGTGGTGATTCAGTCACCAAGGGTTTATTTTGCGTTAAGAAATCACACAACCTTCAACCTCGTCTTTATTACCCACCTCCTCCTCCTCTTACCCTCTCCACTTCCTTCTCTCATCTGCAGGTCGCTTCACGGATCTGCCCTCCAACATGACGGTTAAAGAGGGACAAAACATAGAAATGGCGTGCGCTTTCCAGAGCGGAACCGCCTCTGTGTATTTGGAGATCCAGTGGTGGTTCGTGAAAGCGCCGGAGCCCACTGACAGCGAGGAGGACGTCGATGCTCAAGAGGTACAAGGGTCTCTCTCTCTCTCTCTCTCCCTCCCTTCCTCTCTATCGCTCTCTCTCTCTCTCTCTCTTTCCTGTGCGAGTTATGTTTTAAATGCACACCCACTGATGAAGGTAGCATCCAACATGTATCCACGCTGTTACGCACAAAGCGCCTTATGTCATCAGCGTCGTGCCTGCAGAAGCCCCGTTGGGACAAGGTCGGGCACTCATGCCAAAACATTTTATTGACCCATTTCCTTCCATGGAGCAGCATGCTATGACCTTCAAATATCTCCAGCTGCTGCCTTGACTTCATCAAAAACAAATCTGAAAGTTACAATTTCTTCCACACAGATCCAGGAAGAGAACTGATGTTAGACACCTCAGTCCCCCTGAAACAGTTAAAATAATCCCTCCACACACTGAGCAGGAGGCAGTCCCATCAAGGGGGGAAAAATAACAGCATTAATCAAAGACTACTGTGAAAAAAATTAGCTGGTTCTGGATATTAATTACATGATAAATGAAGTAAATGAGCCTGACTATTCATGAATTGATAAAAAGTGGCTGAATCAATATAGCTGAAGCATATTCTTGCATTTTGCCTCATTAAACAGAGCTCTGGAAGTGCTTAGGCTTTTTTTTTTGTTATGTATTGCCGTTGCATTACAGCTGGTTATGACAGCTCACCCTCAAATAATGATCGCCTGCTTAGTGGATGAGAGCGGCTAAATGTGTTGACTGCATACAAATGGATGTGTGTGTGCATGACTGTGTAGGTAGCTGCATGTCAAGATTTGGAAGGTGCTGCTGTATTGTCATGACAGACATCAAAAGGTGCTCTTTCTATTTCTGTGACAAAAGGGGAAGGCAGAGATGTGCGTATGACAGGGGAGGGTGTCTGGATATCCATGTGGCTTTAATTATTGTGCCATTGTTGCCCGGCTCTTATAGTGGCGTCGCCCAGGCTTTGATGTTGGTTTGATCCCACGTGACTCTTGGATGTTGGGCTGAAGTAGCCTATTGATGCAGACATCACATTGTTACCCATATTTCTTATCAGGGAAAGGCTGTTTGAAATGGAAGCTGCTGTGTGTGTTGTGTTGCAGTTTGAATGGAGTCAAAGCTGTGCGTGAGTGTGTGTGTGAGAGAGAGAGAGAAGCTGCTTAGGAAACCAGCTGGTCTCCTGGAAATTCAGAGGAAATGAGTGCCATGTGTTAGAATGCAAATGTTTATGCAAATATAAGCCACATGCATGAAAAAGTAAGAGTTGTTGGATGTTTGAAAGGCTGACATGAAAAGATGCAGCGCTAAAAAGTTAGATGGATGCTTCATCTTTAACCCTTAATCACCCAGGTCCTTCAGCTATATGAGTACTGTCAGATTGCTAGAATCCATCTTATCCAACCATCTGGAATATTATTTATAACATGCATACATGCTCCATGCTCCACGGAGAGAAAGAGAAAATATAACTATAGACAGTTACGTAACACATCTGCACATTGGTGTATTTTTGAACAGTGAAGTGCCGGCCAGGTTCACTCTAACAGGCGAGAAACGGATACTATAGATGTAAGAGAGCAGGATTCTCTCCTATTTATCATATCTAATGTCGTCAATATGCAGAGGCATATTATTCTGTAGTCTGAGTTACCAGACATCTTGTAAACATGTAAAAGCACTGAGTGTAAATAAGCAACCACATAACACAACAATGTTTTAACATTTAAAACTTAGTTATGAAACCTCCGCAATACAGTTCAGCACTTTAATTTCTTACAGTGTAGGTGTTTCCTCCATATGCTGACTGTGCTGACAGAAATAACACTGTTATGCAATCATACTTATCCTCATTGTCATCAAAACAATCTGTTATTAATACACATATTTTCAAGAATCATATTTTCAATGTTTCACTTTTGAACAGAAGGTTAGTCGTATCTGAGAATGATACAGAGCAGCCATGTTTAACGTTACAAAACCAGGCTGTACACCACTGGGAGAGTCTGTCCACCTCTTTCCCCCACACAGCAGGGAAACCAGGCTGAGTCTGTCACTAAAAAGCATCCTGCTGCCATTTTTAGAGGAGAGCAGCACTTTTAGTAAACCCTGTGCTACTACGAGTAAAATGGGTGCAACGTTGTTGTGATTCTGTTGCATCACATTTGGGTGAGTGATATTTAGAAGAGGCTCAATAACCTCATTGTTTACATGGTTAATTGTTTAAGACTGGTATTTGGTTTCTCATTTCCAGGTTTGATTAGGCGTAAATAAAAAGCACCAATTGTTAGTTGAGTGTTTCGACTCTCATTTTGGATGGAGACAGAGAGACTCATTGTAATTTAAAGATGTAGAGCTGATACTGAATGTTTTGTTTTTTTATTTTATTTAATTTCAGGAGGAATTTAAAAAAATAGCCTGGGGCTTCAGATGCTCTTTTAATGGGGTGATTTAATTCAGGAAGCTAATTTACAAGCTTTTATTTTGAAGAGGAAATTTGGAGGTTTAAACACTAAGCAGACCTATAATAAGAGGCACTGAACCATTTCACACATTAAACCTTTTAAGCAGGGCGTGTGTAACCTTATATATTCTGTTAGCTTGTTACACAAGCTCTCCATTCAAAATAAAAAAACTGACTAAGTATGTAAAACCATCCTGAATTGTGAAAGTATCTGAAACGCCCACACATTCATACACTCGCTCTCAAACTCATGCACAGTGCTAGAAGTATCCTTAGATTATTTCCGCAAAAAGTGCACATTTGGTTTGTGTGAGGACACATTTATTTAGTTAATGGACATTGATTTCTGCTGATGTGTCATTGTTAATCAGGCAGCTAATTTTTAATGCCAAGCTTCAACTTCAGCAACAAAATGTCATCTGTAATTACCCTCCTAATCAACACATAAACTGACTTTCTGCTCACTTGCACAGTTAAAAGTTTACAGTCGAGCTAGCCTGGGTTCAGTAAAGATAATTAGGTTCAATCTACTTTGACACATTGTTCATCTGCTCTTCATTGTTGACTGCTAAATAGAAGAAAAATCAGTACATTTTAAAGGGACTATTTCCATCTAATAACCCTCTGAACCCCATTTTAAGTCCTTTTCACTGCAATATAAAATCCTGCCTCTAAAGAAACAATCAAGGCTACAAGTAGAGAGGACTCAAGTATATTATTTGTGCTGTGTAACACGGCTATGAAGACATACATCATAAAAATCATTCATACTGATGAAAGCACATTTTTGTACGTTATTGATTTTTAAAAAACTGGAATTAGTATGTATATAAAAAACTATAATCCCACATTTGTATGAATAAAACAGAAGCTCCATGTGTCATTTACATTTAATTATTTTTTACTTTTCCAGCCTCTAAAATCAGATTTTAAATTTTTTATTTTTTTTTCTCTTCGCAACAACCATGAAAAGCCTGCAGGTTAGCAAAAAACAAAATGCTGAATTTTTGTCATGCAGTTGCTGGTCATACACCTCACTTAATGCTTCCTAGTCTAAGCTAAGGAGTTCAGAAATTGTTTTGTTTGTGCAAATCGAATGGTTTATCAAGTTTTCAATGTCATTTAGACTATATAACACCATTTGACTTCAGATTTGGTTGCATTTTCAGAAGGAACCATAGGTCACACATGATGCATTCAAGGACCATCAGAAATCTCAAGTTGTCTTTCAGGTCTTTGTGCTTTTACAGTTTCTAACTTTGATACAATAGTGATTTTTTTATTGAAAAAAATGAATGCAATTTAGAAGTTCACAGGGTTAATTGCTGCTTTATTCTCAGCTGACATTCCTACAGCTGCAGGTTTTTGTTTGCTTTCTTTGTTTTGTTTTTTAACATAGAAGAAGAATAGCATGTCCAATTTGTACATTTTTTCAATAAGTGACATTTGTATTAGGGGAAAACAACGTTCATGCTGTCGCAGCCTTTGTGCTCATTTCTCAAGATTCTCCAACACCGCGGTGGATACGGATTAGAGAAAAGGGAAAGACGAAAACAAGTCAATACAGAAAGCTGCTGTTTGGCTTCAGCTGCCACAACAAGTGGTAAATGACTCTCCTCTCAGATTATAAATGACATGCTGCCAGTTCATAATTATGCACAAACACAGACACACAAGAAGAAAATATTCACACCTCCATGACAAAGAGGAGTCATGCTGTTGACGGGATTTGCTACACTTGTGATGTTGTTGATTCAACTCAAAGATACACAGAGAGGAGGAGAGCAGAGTGTGAGTTAAACATTTGCTGTTACAGAACACGAGCAGATTGCTCTGGAAATGCAGGGTCATCATTCGGTATGGCATTCTGGCTGCAGCTTTCAAACTGCAAAACTGACGCTATGTAGGCTGTGATTGCAAATGATTAGAGCTCTTTTTTGGCATGTTGGATTGTCATCTATAAAGGCTGAAGTGCAGCTCTCAGAGGATACAGAGAATTTAGTGCATCTTTATACGAATGGAACTGAGGATGCAGTCAGAGAGAAACTCAATTAAATTCAGTTATTGTTGTAATGAGCTGCAGCTAGTTAACAGCTAAGCCACCTGGTAAATTCAGCACCCCATAAGCTGAAAACCGGTGGTTTAAATCCAGCCACTGCCCTCATGCTTCCTAATGCTCACCAACCTTCAATTAAAGGGAAAAAATACCCCCAGAATATTCATTTAATTTTAAAATTGCGAGCATGCCTCATTGTGTCTATGCATTGATTGTCATGCATGCACACGGTGATGCGACAGGAAAAATCCATATCTGCTAATGCTTTCTCCAAGATGCAAAATCAATAAAAACATCTATAGAATCCATCTTCCTGGATCATTTTCCTCAATCTTCATCAGCTTGTCAAAAATACCATTCTGACTTAAAGGTCTGGAATGATCTAATCAACAAAAAATGCTGGACATTCAGCATACACATTCTTTCTATACTTAGAGGTGAGTGGTGCGGTCATAAGGTGCTTCCACTGGAGAAAATCATAAATACAGCAACACTGAATAAGTATATCCTGAGGCTATAGTCCTGCTTTGCTGCTTTGACCTCTCTCACAGACGCAGGCAACCTCCTGGGTAATGGTAATACCTGAAGGGTGGCCTTTGGTCACACATGGTGGACAGAGCCTCATTTCCATGTATTTCAATTTAGAAATACATTCATGATCGTCCCTTTTGATTTTAAACCCTAAATCCCTCTTATTCTGAAGAGGTGGATTGGAATCTTCTCGGGGTTTGATCTCTCTTTTTTTATCCGGCTAATCCGGCTGCTGTTGTTTGCCATAAGATCAATTTATTGAGTAAATCTTTACCACCCTGTCCACTGGTAATTCTATTTGGTGTGGGATTATGTTTGGATAAAAGAGGGGGAAAGGGAGAAAAGCTTAGTTTTATCTGTGGAGGTAACTGTTCTGATCCTTTCAGCCAGTGCTTGTCGACTTTTTTTTCAGTTGCTTACTTATTATTCCTGTTGAGGTTAAGTATAAAAATAAAAACAGCTTAGAATCGATTTAGTGAACTCTGTGAGTGGAAAAATAATGCATATCTAGGACGTGAGGAAGGATAAACCTTGACAGTATGAATTTCAAAGCTGGATCAAGCTAAAGCACCAATAATCAGAGACGATGCCAGAGACTCCATGCAGATATGTGCCGTTTAAAAATTCATACATGCATTTCATTCCTCAAATACCGCCTGGAGTGCATGAATAGCTGGTGTGATGCTGCAGCTGCTGCTGGATTCAGCCCTAGATCTACCTGCGATATATTAAACAACACTGTTGTGATGTGTCTGTAACAGTGAGACGAATTTAAAAAAATAAATAAAATGAAAAGATACCCTCGCCCGGGTGCCGCCAGAGAAAATAGGTATCGGATGGCCTGCAGTAAGAATACAAATGACCATTACATAAAACATCCACCAGCGCACTTTGACCACAATGCACTCAAGCCACAGCGAGCTTTACCTCTCTTAACAAGTGAGTTTATAAATCCACCGAGTGTAACAGCAAGGAAGCATAAAATCCATTGGCCCGCCGTGCTCTCCGAGTGACCTTACTGTCTGCCTCTCCACCCCTCCATCACAGCCTCCTCCCACTCTCAGGCTGCGATAACTGCACCCGGAGTCAATATGATGCGCCCGGTAACTGCTCTCATCAGCCCCGGTGGCCTGCTATGCATGCACACGCCTGTAATAATCTGTAATGGTTTCCGAGCGTTCGTGGCGAACATGAGTTCTCTGTGGGGAGGTGGCTGTCTGCGTGATAGGTGTGTGTGTGTGTGTGTGTGTGTGTGTGTGTGTGTGTGTGTGTGTTTGCATGCACTGACACATTAAACAGCCTGCTGCTTTCATTTTCCAGCAGTGGACTGTGGAGCGCTCACTGTCAAGCTCCACTACAGTCACCAGCCATGGAAGAAAAGGCTTCTTTTGAAATCATGGCATATTCTTACTGTAAAAAACAATATGTTTACTAAATGTAAGTGACTATATGACAAACCTGTGCACTTACAGACAGATCAGTCCTACCTGTATTTAATGGTTTTCCACATAGTAGTTCCCAAACAGCTTAATAATATAGAAACAAAGTGGACAAATGCATGACCTTCATTACACCTTGTGGATGATTTTAGCTTCAACACACTGTTTCACTAGCCACACAAATCTAAACAGGAATAAGTCTCCGCTTCATGCAGTTCAAAAGTCATCTCAGCTGCTATTTCTTTTTATGACTCAAAGGAAGAAGAAAAAAAGAATCTGAAATGAGAGATTGATCAGGAAAACTCCTTTAGGCTTCAAATGTCAATGTGACTGACAGTTGACAAGGGCATGAGAGACAACATGAGGATGGCTGCAGTTTACAAAGCAAGGACAGCAGCAGCAGCAGCAGAGAAAATCAGGGCCTTTAAGCAGTTATGTGTCATCGCTAATTACCTCCAGTATCTTGTACAGTTATGTACACAGTGCATCTTTTGTTTTCTGTTCACTAATGTGCTTGAACATTTCAAACTGCCTGGTGTTGAGAATGATATCTGGAGTTTGTCAATCATTCCACATCACCACGTGACTGCAGAGAGCAAGTCTAACAAGACATAGGGATGTTTAAAGGCTTCCCCCCCTATCAGTCAAGTATCCCTAATACAATACATCTTAGCATAATGTTGGTGTTGTCAATATGTACATGCACATGTGCAGATATGTGTGCATGCACATACATTATGTACATGTTGGAAAGAATACCTATTGATCACTGTCTATTTGCAATTTGTATAACATGGATTTGGGTTAATCACAGCTTTATGCAAATACTGTTTTAAATAAAAAGTAAAATAATAATCCAAATAAAATAATACACTACATGGTCATCTTCATCCTTTTCTCATACAGTAGTAAAATGCTTAGACCAGTCAAACAATGTTTACATGCCTGGTGCCCTGCTCCGAGGGGTTAGGGTTAAAACGACAGGGAACCAAAAGTGAAACCCAAAGTGACGACCGTGGCTTTTCTGCCTCTGTGTGTTAGTCCCATGGTCAGATTGCATCAAGGACCACACAACAAGTGAGTCTTTATGGCCATCTAGCATTAATATGACCTTGAGTCTTATTTGGAAACAATCATCTATGGCGATCATGTGTGAGAACGCATTTGGAGATTTGTATTTGATGCATCGCGCAAAGGCATCTGTGTAATATAGGCATTAGCCGTAATCCTTAATTTAAGAGTTTTGTGGATTAAGAAGACCTTCTTTGAGACCAAAGGATGTCATTTTAGTCATATATACAGTATATTGTCTTTATTATGTTCGGGAAAAGCAATTTTCACACATATTTACTAATCACATGAGCACCCTCTAGGGGAAATGCAGCCACTTTCTGTCCAGTGGCATTGAAAAGATGAACTCCTTATGTCTGTTTGTGTGTTTATGGTAATGAAGAACACGTCACCCGGTGCAAGTGTTGCTCACTGATGTGTTTTTAATAGGTTTTTAGAATAATGGAGCTCTAAGGCTCAGAGGAATAAAAAATATCAAGCAGTCCTTGTTAGCAAAATATTACAACACAGTTCTGAAGGACCTGACTCATGCTTTAAAATATAGAGGAAACAAACAGTAAAAAGCACATTATTTCTTGGTAAATGGCGAGCACTGCAGAAGGCAAAACAGCGGAGAAAGGTTATCCCAAGGTTCTCTAGTTAGTGGGGAATTTATTCTTTCATGATGGCACTGGAGTGAGTGTTATTGAATATGATTGACTGTTCTGGTGTCAGAGAGAATGATAGAAGGAGCTCTGTCAGCCGACTCTGCAATATCTCAGAAAGTTAAAAAAAAAAGCCACGCCGCTACTCCTCTATATTGATAAATCAGATTCAGATGCCTGTCTGCTTTTCTTTGGAAATCAAAAGGCTGGAGTGACTCATTGGACTGTCACGCAGTGCAAACATAATGTGTTTTGAAATTTGAAGGTCAGAGAGATTATTTTTACTCTTTCAAGGATTTTAACTGCACTTGGATTTTCACTTTTTTTTTTTTAAATTAGTCTGCCTTTTATGGTATTATGGCACTCCACCAGGCAGCCATGCAGTTTCTATGATCCTGCACTCAATTAAAATACTAAATAGGGCAACTTTTCCCCCCTCTATCTGCAGGAGTTGGTCAATCCCCTCCTCTCCTTTGCAACATGCCAGGAAAACCCTGACGTGGAACCTTAAATGGCTCAGTTGTTAGCTGGGGTGGGTTCAGCCATGTCGGGTCCATTTATGGTGCTGTGAAGAAATGAGATGATGCAGGGAGGGATAAAAAGGGCCGGGCAGATGGGAAAAACATATGGAAGGTGTGATGCAATAAGGATACACGGAGCCTCTAGGGAAATATCTGGAAGAGATTCATACATGCATGCAAAACAAATCCTCATTTACTGTCCCGCGTGTATCTGGGCAGCTCTGTCTATTGGCCAGACAGTGTTACATGAACACTGCAGACTCACAAAGCAGAGACTTGATGCTTCATTAAAGCAAGCTGTCGCCGCGTCCTCCACAGTGATGTGGGAAGAGGGGCTAAGAAGCTAGTTAGCTTAGTGAGGGATTGGAAACAAGTCTATCCTGTATCACTGCCAGAGACACAGAATATTTTTTTTTTATTGGCATAACTTATTATTGCCTCACTGTTTTTTCTCATGTCGGTCTGATCTAGCTGCATAAATTGATCTGAACTTTGTAAAATAAAAAAATCCAGGATGGGGAAATGTTTTTAAAAAGTGTTTTCTATTAGGCTACAGTAAATGTCAGACTTCCAGTTCTTTCTTTTAGAATACAGTTATCTGAATTATGTTACAAAAGACAGTGAAGCCGGGCTCAGTCCTGATATGACAAACTTCACACAGCAGTTTCAGCACTTTACTGCAGCATTATTTAGATCTTTATCCATTATGGAGGCACCTTATTGTCCCAGATTCATTCAGCAGCACGGCAACAACTGCAAACATCCAGCCAGAGTCACAGAGACCTATTTTTAGCTGCAGAGGCCTGATCTCTACATCGCGGAGAGAGTTGGAGATTACAAGAAGAGACAGACAACACGGCAAGAGCCTAAACCAACAACAGCCCACCTATATCCTACACACTGCAAGAAATATTATCATTATATAGACGTTACATGTCATTGCAAGGTGCTTATACTTTACCACTGGACTGTTTTAAGGCTGTTTGAGAAGAAATTAGCAGCTAGCAATAGTCAGTTAAATGTTGCTATTGTCATTTCTATGTTTGACTTGAACACACACAGTAAACAATATGCTGCCAACAGACTTATGAAAAAAGGCAAAGATTGTACCCAATTAAATGCATAACTGACACCATCCCAGGTGGTTAGCTGTCTGCATAACCCTCACCTGCATCTGCTCAATACAATATATAATATATACAAAAACAATATGGTATATGCTCTAAAACTGACAGATCCAGCCTCGTGTTGTTTTAACATAGATAGTCAGGTGATTTTTTTCATGAGTAAAATTGCTTAGCTTTACTTTCAGGTAGCATCACATTAGGTATTTTTATCACCCTAAACTCACCCCATCTATGACCCAGCAGCCTGAGCCCAGCGTTGGTATCATTACAATAATGACCCTGTCTTTCTTGGAGTGCATGTTGTCCCGTTTTACTTCACTTATTCTTTGCCTTTCACACACAGTCAATTCAACTGACTAGTGAGGTGAGCTTCACATCCAGAAGTACTTCAACGTGGGCGGCTCATGGTGTGGATTGATATGAAAGAGACTCCTTCATTTTCCACAGTCGGCCTCTCATTTACCGCCGTCAGCCTATCTAGTAGCTAAATCGGTATCTGGCTTTGACATAGACATATGTTCCTGTGTCCTGGCTTATTTTTGGCACAAACACTATGCAATAAATTATCATCAGATAAAACGATGTAAATTATTTGAATTTGAGCCCAAGCCTGTGTCATTTATCTTGTCTTTTGTTTTGTTTCCAAATCTACTGATAGGCACTAATAACTTTTAATGACACAGCTACCCTTCCGTCTATTATGCACACACTGGGAATATAAATGCATAATTTCCTGGGAGATAACACTTTAGAGCATGAAATAAAAAAACCTTTCATGGGTATTAGAAGCTATTGCATCAATCAGTGACAAAACATGGATATTTATTTTACCTCAGACTTTTTTTTTTTTTTTTATAAATGCAGCGAAGTTCAAACACAGGGATTATTGATTCATTAAAAAAACATCTACAGAAGGCAATATATTTACCAACAGCATCCCCTTAATCCATCATATTCCTTTTGGTGCTTTAATCAGCACCAGATAATGACCAGTGATGGCAGAAAAAGGGCTTATATATATCACAAGGGGGGCAGGAAATTAAACATGGATTACGGAGATGGTTTATCCTTGCTGTTTGATAGCAGAGGCAGATTATAACAAATAGGTAATGATGGAGGCGTTAAGGTAGCATGTGGATTTAACAGCATAGAAACCAGCTTACATACACTATTTTCTATACTGCTGATGGGGATTACACAGAGAATAGGACCCACTGCTGATGCAGCTGGAACAGATGCATCTTTCAACGCTTCACTGCATGGGTTTCAGCCTCTATCTATACAACCACCTATGGACCTTCCTCCTATTTAATAACATGAACAATGACAAGGTTTGTTTCAACATTTTTACAACTTGTATTCACTTCTTCCCCATCTGATAGTGGAGACTGCATTGCCACAGACAAACAGCAAACTGTCTTTATTGCTTTGTGTGTCTGGGGGACAGTGGGCGGAGCTGGAGATCACAACAGCAGCAGCAGCCACAGATAATTCAATCACTGGATCCTTTGCTGTCACTGGTCTTCTTGACCTCTCTGTTACACTGTCACCAAAAGGAAACTGAATTCATTGGGTGTCACGGCAGAAGCTGCCAGGCTCCCAGAAGTACTTCTCAAATTGAATCAGACAGTTTCTCTAAAATGCCTGCACGAGACGCCTTTGATGTCAGCCTAGTTTGAATGCTTGTTTTGCACAGTACTGTATCTTTAAAGATGCAGTCCAGATGTACTTGCCGTCCTCCATCCTAAACATCCATACAGGCAGTTCATCATAACACTCTGATATGATCCACAGTGTACAGGCTGCAGGAGATGTGCCTCAAACAAACTGAAAGATAAGTAAAACCCCTGTGACGAAGCTATTTCAAATCAGCAAAGTCAATGACTCTCTAGATAAAACCCTTTGTTACGATAAGTGCTATTTGATTTACCAGCACCCATCGTACTCGATATTGGATGTGCAGGAGGCCTCAAATAATAATAACGCAGGTTTCATGGCGTCACCAAATTGCCACCTTTGTCTGCTCTGCATTTGCTGATGTTGCCACTGTTTTCCTAAAATCCAAATCCAGTCAACCCTTTTCGTTTTTAGGCACAATAATAAGCCTTAGATTTTAAGAAACATTAACACATAGGTCGGTGCTTTGTTAAGATTAGCAGATTAAGATTAATTGTTGACTAATGTTCTGTTGACCCATCCCATCACCCTAACCTCTTCTCTCTAGGCATTTATACTGCAGTGACAATTAAACCCAGTGACTTTAAACAAAAACAAAAAAGAAAATGCAGTTCCTCTTCTGGCATTGAGCGGTTGGTTCTAAAAGTAAGTCACTGACCTCCATGTTAAAACATCCAGCTTTACAAAAGAATTTAAAGCCTGGTGCAAATAAAGAGTTGAGGTCCCTATAGATAATCTCCTCCCCTCTAACCCCTTGTTGCTGACATACGTCAAGCTTCTTAGATAAATGCCCCATGTTGTAACAGCCATAGACAGTCTATAGGTTTCTTGCGAGCCATGTGCATCTGTTCATATGCCATTTAAGGCTTCTTCTTGGTGTCTGTATATCACTATCCAGGACTTCTAATGGGTCTAAATACAGCAATGATCTGATTACATTTGTCTTTCTATGTTTTCATTTATCAAAGTGTGTGGGATGATGAGGGCTCTGGTGCCAAAGGATGCAGATGAATTTTACAGGTGGACAAATCACAAATCTAAGAGCCGCTTTTAGCTTGTGCATCTACATTTTCTCTTATTCTCATTGGAAAACAGTCTAGCAGAACAACACAGCATTGTCAAAGGCCTCCTTGCCATTTTAGGGTCATCTACTGTTGGTACTGTTATCTACTCGGATGGGAAAGCCTGTGTTCAGATCATACAAACATTTCCAACTGATCTGGGAGCTAGATACAGCAGCGTCCCTGAGTAACCAATTAGGAACACGATTAATCTTAGCAGCACTGATGTTCTTACACAGTATGCTTTTAAATGAAGCAGTTGCTCAGCTGACATCTTTGATTTGTCTATAAAAGAATACTCTTGTATCTTAGTGTATTTTTTATAGCAAAGTGATGATTAACTTGAATGAACGCCTCTTGATACTTTCTGAAGACGTGTAATTCATCACAGTGAACATTAAGTCCTTCTGTTAAAAAAAATGTTCTGATATTACACGACTCAAGTATGTTTCAAGAGTGTTAATGGATTTTTATAATTAAATTAAAGGCATGAAAATAACAAAACATTATAAAGTTGCTAAGTACACATCATTTACAGGGCAGGAAACAGATTTTTGACGAGCTGTAGCAAAAGTATTCAAGAGCAGGAAGAATAACTAATCTTAAAATCATGAGGTATTTAAGTGCATCTTGTATTTAAATAGAATATGTGAATATGTATATGTATAAAAAAAGCCATGTTTGACCAGCAGTTGTTTTTTCCAGGCTCTCTTTTCACAGTTGATGTGCAGAGTAGTTAGAAGAGGCTATAAAAATGCAAATAGTTAAATGTGTAGCATTTGTCTTCTTTTTTCTTAATTACTGTTTGCACCTGTGGGCACTTGGGGATAAAAGACCACATTATTATTACAGTTGATTTACATTTTTTGTAAAATTAATAATCAGAATTGCAGATTCATAGGATACATAATTAGGTTTGGATCCCCTGGAGTGCCAGGTGGGTCATGCCGGCCATTATTTGCAATAACCAGGCGTTACATCGACATGTTTCACACACATTTCATTTAGTCCCAGGTGTCTCTGGCTCTCGCTAAATGAATATCCGGATAGCGAGAGAGCCACATGATCACAAGAAGTATGTGCAAATGAAATGAATAAGTCAATGAATTAAACCTGCAGCGGTTATTTGTTCTTCAGGTTATGCAGCTCTTGAGTGTTAGTTGGAGGGCAGGGCGATCATGCTGTATGAGGAGGACAGTATTGCTTTTAGTTTAACTCCAGATCATAATAGTAGCAGGTTATTGCCAGAGGAAGAGTGCTGGATGATTTGTTTCAGCTTACAGGACTCATGGCCCATAATGCTTTCCCTGAGGAGCTTAGATCTAATGTAGTGGACTTTTATTGGCTATCATGATTAATTTCTCTAATGGCTTACAGTCCCCCTATTCTCCTTCCTTCACTGAGATCCAGATAATTACATGCCAACGGACAGATTTTTACATATTGAATAACCCCTTTTACTCCACCCATATTTTGCAACAAAGATCTACAATGACACATATTGGCTGTGTAGCAGCTGACACACAGTAAATACAGGCATAAAGAAAAGGTTTCACACTGTTTGGAAACCTCTGGAATCTTTGCCTGACCTAAACAAATCATTATCTCTAGCTTCTTCTGGATAAGTCAGAGACACAGCGGAGCCACAGACAGCAGTTGTTCCTATCCCAGAAATGCCGAGGTGAATCAGTGGGACCCTTAGAGATACTAAAAATAGCACATAATCATTTAAAATGATTAACTGTAGTAGAGCAGAATTAACCCACCAGGGTAGAGAGGGCTGCCGGCCCCTGTTGACCATCTGGTTCCTTCCATTCTGAGGTGTAACTGAGCATGAATACATTACTGAGATAAGGCACTCTGGAGAGCATTCACAATCTTACTCTTCAAAGTCATAAGAAAGGTAAACACACACACACACACACACACACACACACACACAGCACTCTATCCTGTGGATTAACAATGTCTATCAAGGATAAACGTTCATGCATTTGTTTCAAGAAAGTTGACTAAAAACGTCTAATGACCTGAGATTTTGCCTCATTAACAGCGGATTTAGGCTTTTCTTCTGTTTCAAAGCTAAACACATGATTGTAGCTGCAGGTTTTTCCTGGAAAATACATATTTTTTTAGGATTTGCTGTGATGTACATGATAACACCCCCTATATGAATTATAATGAGTTAGTTTTTAGCACGTCATTGATCGCAGTATTTTAAAACATAATAAGCTATATGAGCAAAGAGCAAGGCATCAGGCACACCTCATTAAAAATTCAAACTACCACATTTAGAAAAGGATAAATAATGCAGAACAGTTAATATGATTTACCTGGAGTCTCTTAATACATTGTAATGTACTGCTGTTCCTTGAACAGCCACTAGAGGCTGGCTCCACAGGCTTGTTCAGCCAGCCAGTTTTAGTAATAATCAGTGTGAATTTTTCTATATTTCTTATACCTGTGCAGGATCTATTTAGGGATTGGTTGGTGGTGACGGAGTCACTATTTGCCATTTGCCAATATATTGGTCTCGGCCGTATAACCTCTGATTAAAAGAAAGTTTAAAAAAGCAAAATGAGAGAGAAAAACATCATAAAAACATCCAAACTTTCTGTAACCTGGGGCAGCCTACAGAGACGAATGCCATCAGTTGATCCGTCATAGTCATAAACTATGATGAAATGTAGAAATAAACTGCTTTTCCTAACACTCTCTGCAGACATCTTACACATGCCAGGATTTTATTAAGTCTGAAAGTGGTTGCTTTTTCAAAAAACAGACCAAAAAACAACACAGGTAAGAAGAGGCTCTGCTCATGTTGCTCACATTTCCTTTAATTTATCTGTAATATCCCCTTTGATTAATAAGACAGCTGCCTCTGCTGCTGGTACAACATGATGGTTTGGTTTTTTTGACTACTGATGAAGGTCGCTTTCAGCCAACACACAATGCCAAACACACTGCCAAAAGCCAAAGGCAGCAATCAGCCACAGATGCTCTACAAAAATCCCACCAGCGCCTGCATGTTTTGTAGAAATGGTCAAAAGTGACACACTGAGTCTGTAGTTACTTTAATATATTTTGTCATGTCTATTTTACGAGATATTCTACATGAATGATGTAAGAAAACCCCTGCAAATGCCTCTGTAAGTTCTACACTATTTATACATTGAAATGAAAGAAAATCCACTCTTCGCCTGCTGCTAAGAGACATACATATATTCATGCTTCTCAAATGTGTGCATAAGTCAAAACGAACAAGTGTATTTAATGTGAGATTCAGTCTCAAGGAATAACAGATGCATGCTGACCTGCGCTGCTTTGCCTCAGCAGTCCATCAACACAGCCACATCTGCTGGGAGGCTTAATGCATGCGGACAGACCGAGCTGACTGATGAGGCCCAAGGAAGTCACACTTTATGCAGAGCCCCGACATGTTTTTTGTCACTTCTCTGTCACTAGGTTGCCTTAATGAAGTGGAGCAGCCTGCTGGCATCCCCGCACACATGAAATTTAACTTACGTTTCTAATGAAGGCTGCAGTCTCTGCTTAATATTCCTTACACACACTGTCGCATTGACAGTATGGAGGCTGTTGGGTCATGTCTTAGGTGAACATTTGAATAGATACCACCACCTTTTCACTGGTTGTGGGTAAGGTTAGGATTGTTTAAAAGGCAATGTCAATACTATCAGAAGTAAGATCTGAGGAAATCAGGCTAAAAAAGTGTAGGATTTAGCCCCCATATTACCAAAAAGAATGACCTAAATCGTGCTTAGTTCTTTGGTTGGTTGGCTTTGACGCTGCACACAGGAGGGAGAATGCAATTTCGAAAGATTTATCTGGGATCATTTTAATCTCACTGTAGCTACAGTGGTCAATGAAGCAAAATATTATATGTCAAAATGAACAAATGCAGCCAAAAATCATTTTTACCTGCGATACCTCAGAGGACTAAAAGCGCCTGAGCACATTAAAGAGTGTGATTAGATGAAAGCACTGTCAGGGCTGATGTGCAGCTGACATTGATGGGGTGGATTTCAGCAGCAAAATACTGATGCTGACAGACAGGGAGGCAGAGCACGGAGAGGCAGGTAATGAAGGAAAGAGTAAGAAAATACTAGAAGGGATTACTTCAGACGGTAAGAACCAACGTGAAGGAAAATGGCTGAAAATGAAAAAGGTCGGCTGTATTATGTGTGTGATAGTGCAGCAGTGTATCTACTCCACTGCAGAAAGACAGATGTGATAGAATGTGTGTGTGTGTGTTTGTGCAACAGGAAGGCAGAGAAGTGGAGAAATAGGACTCCACCAGGCCTCCTATATCCAGGGATAATAGAGCTGTCACAGTGTTTTGACTCAGGGCATTGATTCTGCCTTTAATTGCTTTAGGCCTCTGCTGGCTGGATAGCAGTCCAAGGATATTAAATGCAATGTATTGTTGCACTAGACCAGTTATGACACTGATCACACACTGATATGTACTCATGTGTTGTCAGTGCCAATAATCCTTTTATCGATCGAGGCCACCACCAAACCATTACAGCAATTGTTTAGGGGCATAACTCAGACAGCGCGGCACTTCCATCCAGCATGGATATTTTATCGAGCCACACTAATCATTTGCTGCATTCCCGCTGCGCTCCTCTCTCTTCAGAAGGATTTTTTGTCACGTTGATTAAAAGAAATAAAACAGAATGCTCAGTCATATTGTATATGACCAGCACATGTTTGCTCCTACTGGAACAGAGATATTTTCATGTTTCGTGTCGTTTTGTTTTTCCTCAGAATTCATATAGCAGCTATATGAAGGAAAATAATTTATTAGCTTCAACAGTCTTAATATTTATTCATGTAATGGCAAAACAGTGATGCATGCGCAAGCCGCAGAGAGCGACAGTGGCTCGAAGTTGCTTAAGGTCACACCTTATTTCACAGATTTCATGACTAGTGTACAAAGTCAAGTACACAAAACTGACTAAACTATCCTTTCACATAAAAGCAACAGTCATCCTTTTTTGGTTAAGCTTAAGAATAAGAACCTTCATTTGTCCTGATATGGGGAAATTGCATAAGGCAACTGGACTCAAGGAAAGCTGGGAAAGCTGCATTTAATATCCCTGGACTGCTATCCAGCCAGCCCATACTCGGTTCTTTTTATGTTCCATTCACATCAGGAAACGACCAAAAACTACTTATAAGTTTAAGTTTGATACAGATCTATTTTCAGGACATGCAACCCCAGGATCCTAGATAGAAGCCTGGAGCTAAATTATAGCCACGATCCACCTTTTTCTGATATATTCCAGACTTCACAAGTGTATTCGTCTTGTGGTCAGATGGTAAGTGTCATTTCTAAGGTAATTGATTATTGATTGACATGTTTTTTTGTAAGGATGTGTTACCATCATGTTCACATGGTGGTTAGGTGATGGGGCCTTGACACTTATAGGCAGGAGGACTGATGAAACCCTTACCTTTGCCATGCCTACCTACCAATTACCCATTGTGTTAGGAGGAACAGTAACTGCACCAATAATCACTCAGTGCTACTCAAAACCACTACTTAGATTAAAAAGGTGCTGAAGTAGATCGAGTACAACTGAGTGAGGATTAAAAGGCAGTCAAGTGACAGATTTAGCAAACCTGAACCCTTGTTTAACCAGCTACAAAGCAGTCTGTTCAGAAGCTCATTGAGATTGGTTGTGACTCTGAATTGGTTGATTAGCATGAAGAACAAAAAGCAATGATGTAAAATGTATAGAAACAAGTTCCAATCAATCTCTTCCCTTTGTAATGAGGCAGTTTTTTAACTTATGTTACCCTAAACCCAGCAAAATGTTACCATGGCAGCTGTAGATAAGGACACCTTCATATGAATCATTTTGTAAAGGCCATTCCTTTTGGAAGGCGCTGACATATAATTTGGTCGTGTTGATAGGGCCACTGGATAAGAAAGGAGTCATATAGATTATTTCACCAGCCAAGGAGAAGCATGTTGTGTCATTTAGTTTGGAAGACATGGCAAGATAACCCTAAACCCGTCGTTGAGTCAGTGAGAAGCAACCCAGTATGATAAACGTGACGGCCAGTAATGCTGCATGGATTCATTCAACCTGCTCCTGTTACACAACAATACATCACATTTCTATTGATGAAAGATGCAAAAATAAGTACAACATCCTGTTTCTGATTACAGCTATAAATAAATGCCTGTGTAGTGGATTCAGAGGGGTGAAAATGATATTGATCCTCTCACTGACCGTGTAAGATTGTAATCAATGTTTATTTCCAAAAATGTCAGACTGTTTGTTTTAAAGCTTTACAACAGCCATGGTTCACTTTATGCAAATGACAGCAAGAGATCACAGCCGAGGTTTTACAAATGTTTTTTTATTATTATTACTGAGAATCTTTCTAAATCTTTTCTTTCATTTTAGTGCCTAGCACCTGTCCTAGAGATGTGTTTTAGAGCTAAAACAGACCAATACTGTGGCTGTACCTGCTATTAATGCAAGACATGTAAACATCCTTTTCTGATTAAGGTCATATTTGGAGTAACAAGCTCTCACAGCTTTTTATCTCCAGTCTGTACATCTGATCATCATCAAATTACTTACTCACTAGTCCTCGCTGTGGACTTTAAAACCTTTTAAACAAACTCTGCTGGACGTTCTTGGCATTAAATGGCAGGTTAACACTAACTAGTCTCATGGATGGCATTTTCTCACATTTTGAACGTGTTATTGAGAATGAATGTCTATAAAAATAGTTATATGGAATAAATGAAAAACAATAGAACACAAAAGAAAGACCGCTCCTCTGTCTTTGGATGGCACCTTTGTTGCTGCCTTAATCAGAATATGTTGGTTAACATGTTAATAGGAATAATCCTATAGCTGCAGTGCAGGTAACACCCTATTCTGAGTATTGCCTTGTATTTTGTGCATGCCTCCCTGTAGGTACATATAGTTTTTTTTACACTTCATATTTATTCTTTCTTATGTTATCTGTTGTGGGTTTGAGAGTAATGTAATTTCTCTGTATGTCCAGTAAAAAATGATCTGACTTTCTGTCTGCCTGATGAACCATTGTTTACTCCATTTTTAGTGCCCACAGGAAATTATCCATGTTTCACTGAGTTCTGCAGTTAGTTTCTAAAACCAAGCCAGCCTGCTGTTTGATGCTGCACAGGCAGTGCAAAGTGGCTTTTTTTCTTTTTTTGCTGAAAACAGCAGCATTAAAAAAAGTTCCAGAAAGCACTGGGCCTGGATCCAGATAGATTAGTCATGATTCTCTCACATTACATCACATCATGTTTTACTAAAATATTGATCAAAGTGGAGTGCAGAAATATTTGTTTGCTTGTCCAAGAGTCTTTATGTATCTAAACAGAAATGAGTCTCTTTTCTTTGAAACTGATTCTAGGGTTTAATTTGCTCGCTTTATAACTATTTTTGCTTGTTTTTCCTGCAGCTGAAATTGTTGCACACAGTAGCATGAAACGGCAAAAAAACAAGCCTAAATTATCTCTGCTGCACGAAGCTTCAGATCCGGCTGTTCCAGTGTGTAACCGTCCCTTTTTTTAAATTTACAGCAAATATGAAAATATCATTGAAAAAAAAAAATCTTTAATTTAAATAAACAAATTTTCCCTCACCGAGTCGAAGCCACCGAAAACCCTAGCTAACACACATCTCCTTTGCTTCAGTCATTATGTTTGGTTTTCAATTCCACCAAGCCAGGATGAGCTCATTTAAAGCCTGCCTCATCCTGTGACACTGCCTCATCACCTGGGACTTTCCATTCATTCCACTCTCCTCACGCCTAATTTAAATGGCCACTTAAGTTTTTGACTCATCTTGTGGGTTTTTGTTTGAATTACTTTCAGCGTCTGATTTTCTTTCTTTTTCTTTCAATACCTCGTCTGAAATAATAATGTCACCATGGCAAATGCAGTAACAGATAAAGAAAGGACAAAGGGAAGAGCTGTCGGTGTGGATGGGCTGTTGCAGAGTTGTTACGAGCCTGTACAACAGTTAGATTAACATTTAGGCAATTTCCCACAGAGTGCTTGAGATGATGAAGCGGCAGCACTTTTGAATTCAAAGGCTGAAAATTACACTCACAGCGATGCTTTATTTAAGTATTATCTGTGGACTCCGCTTGCATAACCCCTGATGAGATGCCACGACAGTGAGGGGTGTGCTGTCAAGGTGCTACAGTAGACTGCGACTGTAATTTACACAAAATCACACGACAATGCGCTCTGTGTCTATGTAGAAGGAAATTGAAGGAATAATTCAACACGATAAGATAATACACTCGTGTCCTCCAGACCTTGTATATTTAAAATGAGCGAGTCTCGGTTGGCTTGTAGAAAATGAATCCTCCCACACAGCAGATTTTCTATTGACGGGGCTCCATCAGTCTGAGGTCAATGACAGTCTGAAGGCAGAATACAGTTTGAACTAGGAACAGAAAGATATGCTTTACGTCACAAATTGAGTGTGTGTGTGTGTGTGTGTGTGTGTGTGTGTGTGTGTGTGTGTGTGTGTTTGGGGGGGGGGGGCTGCAGGAAGGATTCAATATCCTCAGGTGGAAGCAGACAGAAAGCACTTTGTGTGAGTAAAGAAAGTCATTTCAAACTGTCACTCAAAGGGAATCGCTGACATCTGCCTGAAGATGGAGGTATCAATCACGGAGAGTGCACCCAGGTTTATGCTGGCAATACAGTGACATTACAGTAAAAACTGAGGACTGGTTACTGGAGATCAGTTTCTGTCTTAGCATCCAGTCTGTGGAGCAGGCTGAAGTCAAAACACAATTATCCAACTTTAACTTATCCATGATACAACATTCTTCTCTTTCTTAAAAAAAAAAGAAAAAGAAAAATACTACATTATTCATAGCTTCTACCTAGTTACATCACAGTCGAGTGCACCTGCAGAAACTCCAGATGTCAAGCCTCGGCTTTTATTTACTATGTTTTACTGCTGCTAGCTGTGTTTACCACCATCATCAGTTACAACACAACACCAATACAACACCACCTGATTACAGCCCGCTTGGAAGCTACTAAGATTTACTGTTATTCTGAAGTGCTGCTACACTAGGATAATTCTGGCCTCAGTGTTTCTATTGTTATATCACTAATAGTTATTATCATCACTGGATCTGCTGATTGTTTTCCTACTCAAATATGACAGAGTATGATTCATCTAATAAAATGAAAAAACAACTCTTTCTGCAGTGGGGATTCATCCTCTGGGGAGCAAGAATATGTAGACCTCTAAAACTTGATTGTTTTAGATCACTCTGTTAGGTTTAAGGGTAGAAGCCATTGCTTAGGTTTAGAAAAACCATTTGAAAAAAAAACGTTTGGGTCTGGGTTACCATGGTTACAACTTCTGCCGCTTCTACAAATAGAGACTAATGTCAGCATCATTGCATAATTTCCAGTGGCTAAAGAACTCCCATTTAAATGTAGTACACTATTATTTTGCTTCAGAAATGGGCAAAATAAATACATAAAAACGCTGCATTTAGCTGTGAAAGCTTTTGATTTGAGTTTGAAAGTTGAGCTGGACAGAAGGAGTCAAGAGGATATATTAATTTTAAAGTTATACTACCTCTCTAGGGGCTGTGAGAATGAATATTATGTTTCATGGAAAGCTGGTCTGTTGACCAAACTACAAATTTAATGCTGAATAATTTTTCCAAACCTAATTAAGAGACTATGTGCCATACAACAGTCACTCTCTACCATGATAATTTAATTATTTCTTAATCTGCTGATTATATTTTCAATCAATGTATTATTCAGTCTGAAAATAATCCTACATTAACAGAGTTTAACACAGGGACTTGCTGTGCAAGTCAAGGGAAGGAGATTATGATAATACAGGACCCTATTGATACTCTGCTTTATTCGTCATAATTACCTAACAAATTTGCCAGTAATCAAATTAGCAGAAAGCAACTGGCACACGGTGAGCCTGGGACTTGTTCCTGGTCGCCCCTGCTGCACAGAATCTCCCCTGATTGGCTCCTGACAGTGCAGTGAGCCAAAGTCAGAAGGACAAGACAAGGATGCAAACACTCTGTACATGACAGTTAGGGAGTCCGCCTTATTGTTATGCTACGGTTCTTTATGTTTGCACGTGATGCAGCAAAGCGTAAAGCTCTACTGTGGACTGGACTGAGTGATTAAAAATCAGATTACTGTAGTATTGGAGCTGAAAAGTTTCACAACCGAAGATTAGATTGCTCTACAATTTGTATTCAATTAACGTAATAAACAAGAGAAAATATTAGCATTTATCCGATACATTTAAGAGAACCGGAAGCACATTTGCATATTCGAAGCATTTAAAGGCTTCCGTGGAGCCCAGTGTACCTCATTATTTCACACATTTTCCACAGCACTCCAACAACAACAAACACACACTGCTTTCAAATCATGTAATTAGGTGTGAAACTATGTGTTATGTGCTTGAATAGTCCAAAATTGAGAAAACGGGGAACTAAGATTTTATAATTTCCAAGATCCAAAGATCAGCATGCATCAACCCAGCTGGCAGGCAGTCCTTTTTTGAAACGGATATCTTATCAGTCCTCATCAAAAGTTGTATTTTCAGCTCCTAATATTAAATGGCTGAAGGCTATTGAAAATTGACAAGTTGGATTACCTCCTTCTAAACGCAGTAATAGAGTTTAGTTTGTAAGGACAAGGCATAATGAAGAGAACACCTCACAATGCAAGGTAGAGAAATGAAAGAATTCAACAAGGTCAAAGTTTCTTATGAGAAAGTAAACAAGTCTGATGACATGGGAGACATTAAGACCATCTCCTGTTGCTGGTCAGTAACGGGGTTAAGAAGAAAGTATATGGTCATTGCTGAGGGTAACGGTCAAACTGCCAGCAGCTTCAAAACAGACAGAATGTATTGCACTATATTGTAAAAGGACTTTTCTCTCTTTATTAAACGGAAAAAGGTTAATTTAAAAATTATCTAGTAGCTCGAGCTAGGCGATAAAACGATAATCATCTACAACCAGATTCTTCCAGGCCCTGCGTCCATACAGGGACTAATTAAGTTGTTGTTTTTATTTTTTCCGTGCATAAATGCGCCAAGCTTTCTCTCTCTGGAGGCATTCTAAGGCTCACAGTGCTGTTAAATGCAGCCACTACAGTGGCTACATAACAAATTAACGTCACTGTATGCAGCAATATAATAATTAAACAAATATTGAGTCGCCTTTAATAGTTGTCATCATTTTTTTTTAAACCACAAAAAAAACAGAACTGTATTTCAGTTGTAGTAGTTTAAGCAATGACGGAGGTCCCCCCTAAGCAACCAGTGTCAGATCTGCACAACAACAACAAGCCATCGTGTTTTCTCCAGTCTTACTTCTCTTCAGAATTATATCTATACCACTCAAGTAAAAACATGAATCATTTTGTTTCACACAAATTGTGATTAGAGTTATATTGTGACACATCAGCATCAACTAAAATGAAAACAATTACTGTGATAAGATTGTCTTTGCCAGTCTTAATGCCAACATACCAGAACAAAGGCTTAATGCTCAGCCAGCAGCCAACACTGTGACATACTTATTTTGGCTCTATTTTTGTTTTGATTCTACAAGCGGCGCTCTGATAGTGTGGTACATTCCTGAACCTGAAATCAGTCTTTTCCCCTAGAGAGACACAGGTGAAGATACTCACAGCTTAATGCTGTGTTGTTTTGGTGGGAAACTGGGTCTGTGGGGATAGTGTGACTGGCTCAGGTACTTAGTGTTATGTAATCTATCAACATCATCTTTCATTAATGTACACGCACTGCAAATCCTGATGAGTTGGATGCCTGCACAATAACTACACCTGAGGCCTTCTTTTTTCCTGTTATGGGATAATGCCAGTAAAATACAGCCCTCACTTCTTAAGAACACAGATTGTGTAGCTATTGTTCAGTAGAAGCAGTTATGTAGTACATTAGAAAATTACTACACCATGAAAATTAAAGGATTATATTACTGGGAACCAAGTTTGTGTATCATGTGGGACACTCCCACCACCAGCTGCCAGCGCTTCCTCACAGGACACTGAATGGTCTGCCACAAACACATGGTTTGTAGTTTGTGATCTCACAGGAGTCCAGCTGCTAAGGCCTTAGCTCCAATGTTCAGAATCAGCCAAATGATTCAACAACAACAACAACAACAACAACAACATTAGCACTGGACACAAATTCCATCATCACCAGCATCGTGTCACATCAACTACAATGTCAGAATCAAACAAAACTTTTAGAAAAGCACAAGAATCTTTTTCTCCTTTATGTTGTATAAAACTAAAACTTTCACATAGATATAGGCCAGCATGCATATGATGCTGATATATCTGTGACAGACTGACATCAGCTGAGAAAACGGAATCTACTGGCCGTGGGCCAAACTGATGTCAAGAGAAGGTGCTGACACTGGTGACAAGTTGCTGGGTCGGACAGGTAGGTCACTGTTTATCCTCTGGGGACTGCGAGAGTCACCTGCATGTCTCATAATAATCTGACTAGTTGTTGTAACCAATGAAAAGATGACGCCGTCAGCTCAAAATTCACAGAGGATCGCTCAGGCTGCTGCATTGCTACAGTACCATGAATCAATACGTTCAGCAACACATCATTAAAATCATACATTTCCTGTCAACATCTGCTGTCCGTTCATTTGATCTCTCTCCATCTGCTTACCCCCTAAATGCACCTCCGACACCTCAGCTGATGGCTGCTAAAGTTTACCTCGTAAAATTGATTAAGAAGGTACTAATGCCTGCTGGTGAGAGTTGAAGAAAAGTTCAGCAGGGGTTGCTCCTCAGATTGAAAACCTATCCATTATAGACGAGCAACACACAGTGAAACCTCACCGATAGAACGGATGGCTGTCAGGTTGATGGGCACACGATTTGTGGGTCTGAGACTGGAGGGGCTGAGATGGCTCCGCTGAATGAAGGCTTTAAAACCGGCAGTAAATGAGTGCACGCTCTGATTTATGAAAGTGTTACAAATAATATTTTAATGATGCAATATCATCTTTATCCAAAGAGTTTACTCTTGCATGAAAAAAAACAAGCTCAGTTTTAGCAGTTTCACAATCTTCTTAAAGGAATGTGACAACTCCGTGCAATTTCTCCCCCTATCCATGCTTTCATTCCTCCCTTTTAAGTTTTGGGAAATTTTGTGATAACTATTTCATTACTTTCTGAAGTCAGGCATCAGAGCTTCAAAGCAGATATGGATTCATGGCAAAGTATTCTGAGGATACTCGCTCTCTCAAACTTTTTTTTTATCTGCTTAAAGAGGACTATTGCTTTTAGAATCACAGCATCTCTGCAGTGCAGCACAAACACCTCCTGTGGCTTCTCTTTCTGTGAAAAGGCTCAATTCCAAACTGAAGATTAATAGTTAAATAATGCTGATTTGAAGCCCGTGGTATTATTGCCTCATTTCTACTGAGACTGACAAAAACAATGCAGTTCTTCCTTCCAAAAATACACTTGAATCATAATTACCCCCATGAATACAGCACCTATTAAATCGATTGATGGGCCAATTAATTTCTATAAAATAAGATAATACCTTACTATGTTATTATACTCTGCATAAGTCATTGCATAATTATAGCAATTATTCAACACAAATATGTCAGATTGTATTAATGGCCACAAAACATTAAAATACCAGAAAATTTGAACAAATAAGGTGACGCCAAATGACAGACTGATAATTAAGATGCAACTGTACTCACACTACTCATATTCACTGGCACAGCATGCTCCTTACATCATATGCACACAATGAAAACATCTACTGAGTAACACAGCATAGATCAAACTGCAGATTGTGAACTAGCTTTGTATCCTTAGTTAGTATGTGAAAATTAATACTGTCTCATTTCCCTCCATGCAACCCTCCTTCCAGAGCTTCCCACTCATTTACCAGAAAAAGTCCACAGTGTGATAAAACGCATCATCTGGTCTGGAGCTGCTGCTGAAATTGGAAATCATACTTCTGCAAATTTGCTTCAAGGTTTTCAGAGTCTATTCCTGACCTTTATGCCTACTTATGACAGCCATTATTACACCTGGTAACACATATACTGTTACCCACCAGCGTTATCAGAGATTAACCTCACTTCTCCTAACTACAACCTCACTTTCACTGGCCATTTTTACAATCAGTGATGGGTTTTACTGCCTTTTGGGGAAAAGGGAAACGCACAGCTTTCTCCCTCTGATTGATGATACGTCCATCTCTTCAGCGACAAAGTATCACTTTAAGTGAGTGAGGTAGCTAAAAAGTGAGGGGACTTCCAAAGTTTGGGTACAACTATGAAGAAGGCCGTTACATTGCTGAGAGCCAGAGTGGTGGTGTGTGAGCGGGTCAGGAAAAAGAAGAGCTCCAAATGTTACTAATAAGATTTTAATCTGTAGTGACACGGGGAGCCAGTGTAGGTGAATCAGCAGAGGTGTGACATGTTTCTGTGTATGTGTTATAATACATGCTGGGTGGATGCCTGCCAGAATCGCAGTAGTGCAGTAGTCACTATGTGACACAACAAAAGCATGACAAAGACTTCTGTGGAGTGCAGTGTTAGTGCAGGGCATCACGAAGTTAACAGCATCCTCTCCACATCACACTGCATATGAAAGAGTGCATTATGTCTGTATTCAAACTTAACTCAGACAAGGAGAGCAATTTCATATACAAATTGCAGATATTGGAGGCAAAGGGTTTTTAAGTACCTTAATTGCCTCCAGGAGCTGTGTGTCACAGCCAGCGTGGCAGCCACCAAGTGCTGACTGTGTTGGAGAGCGACGAAATCAGCAGTACAGACTCTACAGCATCTCTGCTCAGAGTGCTAGTTAGGGCTGGGCGATGTGGCTCAAAAATAAAATCTGATTTTTGTTTTTCACATGACACCTGAGTTACCATTTTCTTTCCGCTCTCCTTTAAACAATGTATTTTATAATAACAATGTAGGCTGCTTTTTAGCAGGTGTCTCCCACTCAGCTACATGCCTCATTCTTAAAGTGACAATGTGCAGTTAAGTTTAATTTTCAACATACCCATAACCAGTTATTGCCAACTAGTCATGTCTGTGTTACGGGGCAGGCTGTGAGCATCTCCTTTGCTTATGCACGCTACTAAATACACACACAAACACTTAATGATGCAGACAATCAGGAGAGAGTGGGACATCGGTGTTATTAAAGATCTTTGGAGCACCATGAGGATAGATGATAGAACATTTTTTGAAAGGCATGCTGGCTTCTGGCTCTGATACCACAAAACCTAAGCACTTCAAACTGCCTTTTTATTTTTAGGGGTGAGCTCTTCTCTGCTGGCTGCCATGTTGTTTAAGGGTGTCTCTGAGTGCAGCAGGGTGCGTCAGCGGTGGAAGTTAAAATCAATTTTCATCAAAAACAAATTGTCCTGAAGAACAAATTTGAATGAATCGATAAGATCTATTTATCACCCAGCCCTAGTGCTAGTGGACCAGACTGCAGTCGGTGTGTCCTCCAAGACACCTGCAGGCCCACCTAAATATTCAGTGTGAATAATAGGCCGAACACAAATACGATGGCCATAAACAGATATGACATTATCCTTCATTTCAGGCCTGCAGCAATGCTATATTTCCCAGCAGGCCCCTCACCTGGAGCACTCGGTACCAGGTGTGACTTTAGTGTAGGCAGGTGTCAAAAATAATAATAAAAAAAAAACACAAGGTTTCCAAAATCATATTGTGGATTCAAATCTTGACTGTGGCACATCACACAAACAGTACAGCTGGCTCCAAGTGGGCCCCGAGTGTAATCACCTCGCTCTGTCCTTTATAGCATCCGAGATTATATCATATGATTAAAAAGTACTTGTTTTACAATTAATGCTAATTATTTGTTATTATAATAAACATTCGTCTTAAAATGTATTTGCTTCACACACAATAATTTAACAAAATCTAAAGTACCTAAGTACCTGATTTAACTTTTCCTAGTTAATCTGTACGCAGTGTAAGCTTTATTACCAGGCTGTAAATGTGCTTTTAATCGTACAGATGAATCCTTTATGTTAATGAACTCATATGTAACGGGGATTTCCAGGTTTCTAAAGACGTCACACCTCAGTAAAGAATTTCATGGTAACGTTTTGTTTTTGTTATTTTAATCCTTGAGGCTACTTCTCTCTCTTTCTCTCAGTGCTTGTCGTGATTAACAGAAAACTATTTACTGCAAAAATGCATCAAACTGCAATGACCTGTTCCTGCAGTATACTCAGTAAGGGTATTGTATAGGGATGTTAAGTCGTGATGACAACTGATGACCGACTCCCACACGCACCCCGATCAATTCGAAATTTACAGAAAAGGCTGCACCAGTAAATCTAAGGCCGTGGAGACAGGTCCTTTGGATCTAAAGAGACTGCAGGATAATCTTTGGTCGACACAAAAACAGACAGATCTAACCTGATTCATAAATAGAGTTGGACAGAGTGTGACCTCAGGTCAAGGAGACGCCTTGAAAAACTGAGAAATGATGAAAAACTACAAAAGCACACAGAGACATTACACTGCAGTAAATAAAATACTTTTTTTTCCTGGAAGAAGCGAGGTGCCGTCAGAAAGAAACTGAAGTGCTGCCTATCTAGTCAATTATTTTTACTGGGTCTACCATCAGAAAAAATAACTAACACACCACATTCCACATTTGTCAAAGGGAACCCAGTTCAACTTAAGAGCTTGTTATGTTAGTTCACACTCACAACAATCCCAGGAAGCCACAGAAAAAACTGAAAGAACACACACACACACAGAAGGTAACTCAAAGGCAAGTATTCTAAGAATTTTTGTGGTGAATGGTGGATGTTCTGCTTCCATTTTCCCTTTGGTATCTCTGTGCTATAAAACCAGCTGGTAAACATCAGCATGCTGCAGTTTTAAGCGATCAATAGGAAACACTCAGGCTGAAACTGCCTCTCGCAGCTTAAGTCTTCATGTTGCTATGCCAGTTATTTACAATAGGTTGTGGTGAGGATTCAGTTATTTTTTTAAGATGAAAATATTCTGATAAAAAAAAATATGACTCGCTACAAGTTTTGTGAATGCTTACACTGAACAGCTTCAAGAGTGTAAGAGTGGTTACACAATAAAACAGAATCACCGTCTCAGAGAGAGGCACAGGTTAAACATCACGTCAGTTCAGAGAGACACTGACGTCACTGACGACATATGGAATCTGGCTGATTCAATACAGCAGTGATGATTGGTGGAAGACTGGCAGAGCGAATAAGTGAAGATACAAAACTATACTCTGTTGGTAAAGAGTGCTACACCCAAAGAATTTTACCAACTACACTGTACAATAGCAATTTTCCCCTTTCCACATAACTAGTGGCATAACCCCAACCTGACAAAGTACCTACTTTTTTTAAAATACTGTGGGGGACTACTAAAGGATTATCTTATATTATTTTATTTGCCCCCTGGTGGCTGGCTGCACTATAGCTCATAAACTTCACCACCTCAATGTTAGTGGCTGAGACATGGACTCACCTCAGCTCCACCTCTGTACCTGTACTGCGCAGACTGATTCCAAGATGGCGTCTTTTTCCAACATGGTAGCACACGTAAGATATTTAGGCCTCATTTTTTGTACAACAGGCGGGCTGTTTACCTGTAATCACACAGATAAAATAAACAAGAATGACCAGTTAGTGCATCACACCTCACCGGCAAACCCTCCAACTTGAAACAAACAAACAAAACTCTCTACTGAAGCCTTGGAAACGGACAAAAAGCTCACATTACATCCATCACATTAGTTTTCTGCGTTACAGCACTGTGCTGTCAGTCAACTTGATCCAGATCTTTAATTGTGATCTTGTTATTTCAAAGACCTTTTTCATGTGCGGCCTCCGTTATTGTACCCCCTCCCCCTTACGGCGTCTCATACCATTACTGTAAGCAGACCGTAGTCATCTGTCGTGGCTTTGAACACAGCTTGCTCTTCCCTCCTTAAGTCTTGTGGGGTACACAACAAAGTTTTTGTGAGCTCATTAGAAATCTACCCTGTTAACCTTGATGTATTTTGACACCATTGTGCTAAGATCATCCGTAAGTGGGCCTGAAATAAAAAAAAGAAAACAGATCTCATTACTTTTTAAAAGCCTTGCCTGAAACTATAATATAATGTGTCTAACGTCCAGAGAAGTTGATTGGATTTCACACAAGTGAAGAGTTTGACAGAGAAAGGGCTTCCCATTAATTCAGCTTCTATGCTTTCACCCTTTTGTCCAAATTAAACAAGCTTCTGTGCGTTGTCACTGATGGAAAACAAAACTAAAAGTTCCTTCAAAGAGCGTCCTAAACCGCATGGTCAAACTAACACAGCGTCTGATGCCACCGTTCAAACTGCTGTTAATCAGAGAGCTGCCGATGAACAAAATAATCTTGTCAAGGTTTAAAAACTTGGCTCCAGCTGTCACAATTTAGGCTTCTCCGTAAATGTCACCTCTCTGCTCTCATTAGGCATTCCCATTGCAGGCAGTGAGCACTTTGTCATTCTCCGAGCCTTCGACTTGAATTGGCATTTCACTCAGTGTCTCTCGTTTCATTCAGTATTCTTCAGAGGTTGCTTCTGCCTCCGTCGCCTCATTCCCAGCCATGCCATTTCACCTTTTTGTCTCCCTGGAAATGGATTAGCCAGCCAGGACAAAAATTAAACTGCCAAATCAATTAGGACTTCTCAAAGGTGCCAATTCATTTTCATGCTTGTTCATCACGCCCTTTTCTACACTTGTCTGTTTCTATCCTCGGATTATTGGTTGCTACGTGACATCTTACAAAAGGTAGACATTTAGGAGAAGGAGTGCTGCTGAATATGAAGAGAAGATTTCACCATGCAGGGTGAGAGGGACGCACCAAATGCAATAAGCTGAATTTAGAAACACTTTGTACTTGTAAACATTTTGTTGTATGACAAGCAAAAAACTGCAGCACAAAAAAATGCAGCACAGCCATATATATCTCCTCTTTGACCTTCCTCTTGACTTTTGGCAGCCCCCATTTCCAACATCCTTCTACCACTATAACCACTATCCCTCCATGCACAGGTCCAAAACCATCTCAAACCAAAGCACAAATATGTGACTGCCAGTGTAAGTGTGTCAAAAATAGTGTACATTATATTGATTAAAATCTCCTTTTCTCATTATTCCATAGTTTTTTAGGTTTTAAGTTGTCATAGCCTGTAAACACGTGCTTTTATTGTGAAATGAGCTTTATCTGTCCGAACACAATGGTGTTTAACACAGTGATGCACCTGATGGTATATTTAATACAGATAAGAGAACTATGGTCAAAGTCACTTCAAGCATAACTTGTTTATTTCTTATGCTACAATGAGTAAACAAAGTTATAGTTTAGTTGGAAAACCTATATACTGTCAGCTGGTGTGTTTATCCATCACTTTGGTGTGTTGCTGATAACTGGTGACATTTGGTGAGTTTTTACCGCAAACACTGGACTGCTACAGGCAGTTTAAACTACAAGACAATCCTAAGAAGGCCAACAACAAAGCATAATTAATTCATATGTGCTGTTATGATAAGCAATACAGTTGAAAAATAATTTCTCCCCTACCTTAGAAGCGTCCTGAGGTCTCATTACAAGCCTGTTTGTTGTTAAATATTCCTGTAGTCCGTATAGATCGTAGTAATCCAACGTTTTTCCGGAGAAGTATTAAAATGTTTGACAACATGCCATGTAACATCCGTTTTCGTCTCCTCCCAACGTCAATCAGCGCGGACGCCATCTTGTTTGGCTTTAACCCTGCTGGGAGCGCTTGATTTCCTCAACCTGTCTCCAAAAGGGGCGGGTCCAACAGCGGCTTGTACAGCGCTGTAACACCTGGGCGGCCCGTAATGTTACAGCGACCGCTCTCAGGGCCAATCTGCTCCATCCCATAACAAGCTGTGATTGGCCACAGCTGTGGCTAATTACTTCCTGCTTTAGTGTGGATGTTTAGCTGCATTAAATCCTTTAGCTGCATTAAATCCTGCCATCTGCGCGTTTGGTGGACTCAAAAACAGGGTTTATAATAATAATAATAATAATAATAATAATAATAATAATAATAATAATAATAATAATAATATTTTTTCTTGTGAAACTTTACCAACCCAAATATAATACAGTTTTATATGTAGTAGTGTGTAGCAGTATTATTATTTTAAAGACTAAAGTAACACCAAACACTAACAGCACCAGGAAAACTTAGTTGACGACATGCAATACATATCAACCATATTTCAAATGAAGTGTCATACATAGTGCCAAAAGTTTAGTACAGGGTAAAAATCATTGATCATGTCCAGGCAACATATATTGTGCTCATACTGCTACAATACTTCTGATTTGGATCTTAGTGACACCTATACTCTTATACTCTGTGCTTAATTGTATTTAATAAGGTTTTATCTTATCTTACTTATCTCATCTTATCTTATCTTATCTTATCTTATCTTATCTTATCTTATCTTATCTTATCTTATCTTATCTTATCTATCTTATCTTATCTAAGCTTATCTTATCTTATCTAAGCTTATCTTAAAACAGACACCTTGGTGAAGGAGCAGGCTGAACAGGTGTGTTCAGTGATGCATGTATGGGACAAAAGAGTTGTTTATCTTTAATGAATTGGACTAAGTGCAATTTGTCGAGGCTACCGCTGTGGGATCTGATGCAGAGAGGAGTGGAGTGCTTGTCTGCATGCTATCCGAAAAGAGGACAGATGTCCGATTTTTGACCTTGGCGTTGCGCAGGGGGACTGGCGTGTCCTCATTCCAGCGCTGATGCGGCTGCCAAGAAGCGTACGGGTGTCATGATCAGAGCGAGGATGATAGTATTAATGCAACACATGTGACTCTAATGGCATACTTAGCATCAGTCACCTACTTGGTCTTTATGTTGAGCTTTGAGAGTGTTTCACAGCTCCGTGGCGGCGTTCCTTTGGTCTTTAATTCCTGTAACACTGCCTTGTCAAATGGTCATTTCCCCTTCACTGGATAAAGTAATGGAGTAATTGTACACAAATCAAGCACTTTCATGTTTTCTACACGCACAATTGCAGGCTTTACATGTAATTAACATAGCTCTTGTCATAAAGCAATGGGCTGTGAACTGGATTAGTGTTTGCATGTGAATGGGACCCCTGTCAGCTGTGGGATGTAATTAGAGTTAACAACTAAGCTTAGACCCAAAACATCTTCAAGCGGGAGTCAGTGAGCATTGTAATTAAGAAGCACTTTACAGGGCACACTACTGTGCTTTATGTACTTTACACCCACTCTGGCCTCATTTTGTTTTTAAAGAGGGGCCACGGTGTTCCCAAGGGCTTCGGCTAAAAGACAGAGTGGTTTGAAATGCACGCAGCATTCATAACTTCATAACTCATTATCGGATATGATTAAGTTGTCCTGACTCTAATGGATCTCTGAGACGCCAAACTCATCCATCATAATTGGAGATGTGTCATTGAGTATCAATACGCTGTCAGTCTGTCAGGGCTCACACACACGCAGTGCTTACTCCTCTACTGCATTAGCCCTGAGGGTTCGTTGACGTGTATTTTACAAGATGGATGATCTTGAATTACACTACGTGAACAAACTAGTGCGTTTCTGAGCTGGTTGGTCGGAGATTGGAGAGAGATGGCATTGTGTTTATTCTGACTTTGTGTTAGCTCAAGGAGATGGATCCAAAAGGCGATCAATCCCCAGAGACCTCTGTGTGAAAATGGCCGACATTAAAGCAGAAATACGTTTTTAGATAACTCACTTCTTTTAGTGATAATATGTCCTGAAAGGAATTCTTTGAGAAATTCAGAATTCTGAGATTAAATTCAATCCTGAGAAACGGTCAAATCTGAGAAGAAAGTTATACAAATTGAGACTTATGAGGAAAAAAACACAGAAACAATCATTGTTTTGAAGAAAAAAGTGTTTTGGAAAGAGAAATAAAGGTGATTCTGACTTTTTTCTGAGAAACCAGGAGGATGAAATTGTTTGGAAAACAGGAAAAAAGTGAAAAACATCAAACTTTTCTATTTGTTTCTAAAAATAGAAAGAAAAACATCAGAACCTTGACTTTCACAGCCCTTCTTTATAAACATTGTTTGCACTGTCTCCCGTGTCTTTACCTTTAAAAAGTACAGCTGCTCCTGAGCTTATTGATATTTCATAAGTCAACATACAGAACCTGCAATTTTTATGCAGATGCATAAAAATAACATGCGTGTGAATACAAACACCTGGGTCTGCATGCATGGGTGACAGTTCATATGTCGTGTGAGTCAGCAGCGGCAGGAGCCGCAGAATAATCACATCATCAGCGTTATTTTAAAGAGCCCTGGCTGTGTGTGTGTGTGTGAGTGGGAGGACAAAATGATCGACACTGTGAATCTTTTTTTTCAGGATCACAGTCTGCTCTCACTGTCATGCATCACCTTAAATAAATCTACATTAGGCTTCACCTCGACCCCTCAGACGTTTTATTATATTTTATCTAAACTGAGTCCTTGCGCCTTTCTAAGCACTAAAACTAAAATAAAAAAGGGTGTGTGTGTTTTATGAGTGAACCCATTAGTCACCCGGCAGCGAACAAGTGCAATTAAGGTAATTGTGACATAATGAATGTCCAATATCAATTCAGAATCCTGGCATTTATCACCTGCTGTGAAAAGACATTTATCTGCCACAAAGATGTTGCTGTGCATGTCCGATAAAAAGAAACCTCGTACACAGAGAGTAATCACTGTATTTTAAACATGTTCTGTGTCCAAATGTCTGTCTGACGACAAGTCCCAGCCTGTGACAGCACAAGTAAAAATTTTCTCTGATACTCACGCTGTAAACCTCCATTTTTTTCCCATTCATATTTCATTTCTGTCGCATGAGTGCCTTCTGAGCCGAAGCTGCGGCCGCTCACAAGTATCTCAATTTCAATCGCTTGTCTCTTTATTGCAAAACCCCGCCACCATGACACACCGCCATTCTTCATGCAAATCTCAAATTGACTTCTTGTAGAAAAATGTGCTCTGCAATTATTGTGCATTCAAAAAAGCTTCATTGAGTTGCTGAAGCTAAATTAACGTCACACGAAGAGAGGCGGTCATGATTTAAACTGGAGCGTAGACGCCATGTTGTTGCTGCTGCAGCACGTCTCATGACCCTGAATGATGATAGACATGAAAACACATTAATGTGATCAAACATTTAAATGAGTTCATCCAGCAATCATCTGCCTTACAAACACAAACAGCAGAGAGGAGGTTGAAGTCAGGTCGCGTACTTTGTGTGACACATTAAACCCTGTAATCTTAAGCCATGATGGAGGAGAGGAAATGTGTCATTATATTACATATACTGCAGTGAAAAGCCTCTCATCATCATAATATGATGTGACTTCTGTCCTTTTAAAGTGACATGAACGTCTTATGATGACTTGAAGAGCATGAAAGCAGCATAAAAAATGAATTTGTGATGTCACATTTAAATTTAAATTACCTTGCAATATTGCTGATGACTGGACGATGTTTTGTGTGATGTTTGGATACAGGGACAGCAACACACATATACTTGTAGCATCCCTGCAAAGTCATGGAAAGGATGGAGGAAGAGAAGGCACAGACACTTAAGTAGAAACAATAGTTGGTTGGCATGGTAACATGGTGTTTACCAAACCCCTTATTCTTATTCAGATCCCCTATTCACCCCTAACCAGATGTTTTTTTTATGCTATAGTCGACTGTGATTAAAAACAAAACTTAACCATAGTCGCAAACTAAACTTGACAGCGGGTGATAACAAAACAGCTCACAGTGTCAGGGGGACCCGAACCACAGACTTCTGAGTAAAATCCACCACCATCCCCATCCTAGCTCCTGACATTGACTTACACAGCTGTACAGGTCCCATGATTATATACTAATGCTGTATGTCAGGCAATATGCCTACATGTTCTGTTAGCATAAATGTAGCCGTATATAATATTATTGACCGGGTCATTGCACTTTTAGTGATGATATGCTGCTTTTAGCTCTCTACCAGCTCTTACGAGACCATCATGTGTTCTTATCAATAAGCAAACATGCAAAAGCTCCTTTCTTGCCAGCTCCTTGTAAAGCTAACTGCTGCTGTCCCACTGAAAATAAACAGACAAAACAGCACATCAGCTATAGTCTACTGATATTACAGTTTGTGGGCATTCAGCATGATCAAATCTTTCCTTTGGTTTAGCTGGTCTCTTGTGGATTTGTTGTAAACAGCTTTGATATACACAGTTAGAGTCTTAGCTTGTATTTGATGTGTGTAAGTGCTTTGCACGGTTCATCACATATATACCTATAAATAGATGAGTAAAAGCATAATGCTATATTAAGTTCTCTGCACCTAAAATACCACAACACAAACCTGGCTGTGCGTCTGGATCCATCATTGAGTCTCTTTTCTGACGTATAACAACATATAACTGGCCAAATGTGCACATGTGAGAAAATATCAGGATATCTTTTTTTTTTACAGTGGAAGTGGTGGAGTATGATAGCAGAAAATGTCTAAAAGATCTGAAACAGCATGTCTTGGTGTCAGGCTCTCAGAATCAAAGAGCAAGGCTTTCTTTGTAGAGCCGCCATTTGCACTGATGCTCAGTAATGATACAGGGAGGGTTCCATCATGGAAGAAGACTGTGATAACAGTTCCTCTTCACCCACAGAGGCGGTAAATAGACCAGCAGCTATATGATGATACGTTCTACATAAGACAAATATAACCCACGACTGAATGGTCCCGCTCTGGAGCTAATTACATGCCCGCGCACCCGCTGCGATCGAAGGCAATGAGTTCACGGCCTCTCTCTGAGGGATGCTGATGAGGAATGTTGGGCTTCGTGAGCTGGAGTCGGGGCGGATGAGGCAACCTCTGACGCATCAAAGATCACAACTGATGATGTTTAACAATGTAAGCGAATGTGTGGGAGAGTACGTGTGCAGCACAGAGTCTGAATAAAAGAAATATATTGATTAATGAATGAAATAAAAAAAAAGACAGCGTGAGGTTCATGACAGCAGCACAGCGATAAGCCAAGACCTGACACCGATATTCACATCATCTCAAAAGAGATGGATGGCCTGATAGCACAATTGATCAATAAGGTATCACAGAAGACCGCCTCAGAGATTATACGAGGTCTTGACCTCAGCTTTTGAGCTCTTGTTGACCCGAAAGGGTGATAGAGATATACCTTCCAAGCAATGAGGAAGTGTCGATATCTAATCAATACAACCCCAAAATGGTCCTGTAACTCGATTACTGCATCGAGCCTTAGACCTTGGAGGGTGTTTGTTTGACCCTTTCAGCTTCAGTCTTTAACAGCATCTGTGGGGACACTGTAAATAAAACAGTTCACACACAGAACTGCTAGCACTCCTAATTCCTTCAGTATTTTCAGGTTTGATTTCCCTCATGACAAATCTTAGGTCTCTTCATATTTCACCTGTAAGAAGTCAGGTTGAAGTTATGGAGTTGGAGTTATGTATACTGTTTGTACAGCTTTGTAATAATGAATAGCATCAGCGTCTGTGTCTTTGTTGTGAGTTGTGACCTGTTAAGACAACAGGAGACATCAGCACATGTAGACAGAGAAAAAGGCAAAACCTCACCCAGATTCTCACGTCATCCTGAAAGAGATTATTGGTCTGAAAACAATTTATTAATAAGGTAATCCAGAGGACTGCCTCAGAGATTATATGTGGTCTTGACTGACCAAGCACCTGTATTTCACACAATGAGAATATGTTGATTTATTCAATACAAACCCAAACTGGTGCCTGTAACTGGACTAAACCATTTCAGCTGAAGTCTGTGAGAACATCTGTCGTGAAGCTGTTACCAGTCTTCCTTATCTAACCATTATTTATCAGTTTCTTTATGTGATTATATCTATTTTATTTGCTTATTTTAATTCCAAAAAGAAATTCTCATCATATTTCATCTGACACAGCTGGGCCGGTCCCAGTCAGTCAGCAAGCTGCACTGCTTAGACCCAAACTTTGTCACAAAGCACTGATAAATGAGTTTGTGACGCAATGTAAGGTTTAAGCAGTTGAAAGGTTTCTGAGGTTTTTCAGAGGGAATATACTGCTGCTCTGCACGGATGGATTTAAACCATCAGTGTGACTCCATTAGAAAAAAGCCTGTGAATTTCCGCGGGGTAGGGTTGTCCTGTATCTTAGTCATGCACCCACAGGAAATGATGATAGCAACATTAGCAAGTGGCTAATCCATCAAGCTAACATTAGATCCTGCAGGCATTAATATTGATATGCATGTTATATAAAGATGAAGGAGTAGTACAGGCATTCCTGTGTGCACAGATAACATTTATATCACTGTGCTGCGAACTGACCACCACCACAGGCACATTTACATGGATATATAGAGACAAAAGGAGGGCAGCTGATATGAAGACCACAAAAAAAGGCTTGGACTTTGAATTATAAAATGCCTCTAGCTCGACATTCCTCCTGATTTAGCATTAAAAGAGTCTGAAATGATGAAGACAATGACAAAATCAAAGTGACAAAAACAGTGAAGGACGACGCTCCCAGAACTTCATCTAAAGAATTCATTATAGCTGAGCTTTGATCAGTCAGAACTGGATATAGGAACTGATGAGGTCCTCATCTTCAGGTCTACCAGATAATGTCTCAGGAACTGGTCTGAAAATCCTTCACATGTCTTAACTCCTGTATGGTAAAGGGGGGGAAAAGCATCACGTCAAGGTCCAAACACTGCTCCTAACTTGTGGTTTCTCATTAAAAAAATCATACTCACCAAGCTCAAGATAACCCTGGCGACATCGTCAGACTGATTACTAATTCAAGCCTGATGGCTGTACTGGTGTAAGTGTGTCATGGATTGTGTCAGGTGTAGCAGGACCCGAAAAGACCTGAAAAGAGAAGCAGAGTGCTGTCACATGGCCCGGGGCCGTCACAAGTTATTTATCACACTGTTACCAGGCGTGTACTCAGCAGTGCACAGTTTATAAAGACTATACGTACTATGCAAGCACAGATTATATTAAACACAGATTAAGATGGCACTATCAGTACCCAGACAGCGTAGATCTCTCAGGGGCCACCAACCAGAAATGGTGGCAGAGTGGAGCAACAGATGATGATGATGATGCAAAGTGTTTTTCAAGTGCCACTCAGAGTTGTGTAGGATTAAGTTTGAAAAATTGACTATTTTAACTTTATTTTATTTTTATTTATTTATCCTAAATTTAGAATTCAGAATGTTTCTTATAATTCTGAGGTTCACACATCAGTTTCTTTATAATTAAGCAGTCTGAAATTAATTCTGCAAAATGCGGCACGTAGCATTCCTTTGGAAGATTAGCCAATTACTGTAAGTGCGATGCTGTGTCTCAGATGGTCGTCCTCTGCACAAGTTTTTACAGTGTTTACACTGATAGGTCTGGGATTTGCTGCACACATTACACCATCTTGGCATAGCTGTGAGGACACCCGTCCAATTATTGACTATATGAAGTTATGTTTGACACACACATTCATTTTATGGTTCACTTTTGCAAAATGCATCATCTAGCCCTAGCTTTGGTACATTGGCCATATTCAATCTCAGATAAAAAACACACACAGAGTGTGTTTTGTATTACTGCTGTTGCCTCAGGTGAGCGCACAACTTGCTGAATGATTGGAGAATTTGTACATTGAAAATTCTGACCTGACGCACTAATCAGTGGAGCGGCGACCACGTGCACTCTGAGAGAAAACTGGCATTGGATTTTAATTAAAACAAAGAACTGAAGCCATTTTCATTACAATAGAAAGAATTGCATAAAATCATTTAGATGCTGGAAGCTGAAAAATAATAGAGTTCAGCTGTGTTGTGATGAAAGGCCGTTTTAATACCCCCATAGGATTTTCCATAATGAAACGTTTGAGAAGTAATTACAATTTTCCACTTTCCACTACACTCTATGTGGACCACTCTAGCTTGATCCTGCTCAGGTGACATATACAGACTGCACAGCCACCCCATATAAGCACTGTTATAGAGGACTGTAAAAAGAGAGGCCAAAATTGATGACTTGAATCAGTCCCAGCGCCAAGACGGGGGGAGGACAATTTATCCTGCCTAGGTGTTAAAGACGTCTCCTTGATACAATAGAGGATGCCAGGTCCATCTGCGAAGTCACGATGTAAGAGTGGTGCATACATGCAGACAGGGGAAAGCTATGGCTACTAATTCTGCTCATTAATCACCTGTCTGCCGAACATCCTCCAGAGAAAAGTGCTCTGGTTCCTCCGAGGTAATTACAGCACTTGAAGGAACGCTCTCTGCAGCAAACGCTCATAAGTAGCCATCTTATCCCTCTGCTGCCCTTCCTTTTTTGTATCAGCCATGAAGCCAATTGCTTCCATGTCCTCTGGAGAAACTTCCTCTTCCTCCTCCTCCTCCTCCTCCTCTCAAGCCTTTTCTGCTGTGCAGCTCTTGCTCCTCTTCAGCTTTGTAGTCAGCAGCCTTCTCTCTCTCTCTTTCTTTTTTTTCTGGGCACACATCCATTTGGCATCCGATGTGGGATAAATAAATTATAGCCTTTAAAATCAATGCCCAGTCCATGATGTAGGCTGTAGGCTTAGTGCTTGCCACCGTGCTAGAATTATGCCAGCAGGGCTCAGGAAGCAGGCATGTCTGTTTTTTTTTATTGTTTGTTTGTTTGTTTGTTTGTTTTTTGGGGGGAAGTCATTCTGACATTTTATTATTTGTCATAAGTTTTCATGGCTGTTATTATTTTTACTGCAGAGACTGATGGAGGTTTTAGGGCACCATTTGTCTCAGGTAGCCCTTAGTTTGTGACACAACAGCATCCTGGTTTGAACCCCTCCTTTTTTCCCCTGAATTCTCAGCAGCATCTGGAAGCTGCCTTTAATTTCTCCTCAGAAGCACTCAAAGAACCTAAAAATAAATCAGAAACGGTGGCAGGAGTGGCATTTACTTTTAAAGGCAGAGCAGTGGCGATGCAGTGACTCAGTCTGTAAACTGTGTGTTGATGTTAGTTTGAAAGATTTATAACCCTCGGAGGGTAGATGATGCCTCTTCTCCGAGTTGTCGTAGTAATCTCATCTTTGGTTTTAGGAAGCCTGACACTAGACTTGCATAAAATCCCTCTCTCTCTCTCTCTCTTGAACGTGTCCTCGGAGTGGCTCTTTGAGCCTCAGCAGGCTGCCGTCACTTTACTAATGCTTTATTTCTCTTTCTCTGTGTTGCCAGATGGAGATGATACCAGAGCCCGATCCTGACGACGAGGGGACGAAAATAAGTGTAAGTTGAGGAACACGTCACCCGGTTGTAGCTCAGTGGTTCCTGCTCATGACCCAAGTTGGAGCGTTTCATTCTGAGCAAACACAACAGCCGCTGATTTCCCCGAATAATACACCTTCCCCCAGAGAAAGGAGCTCATCAGTGAAATCAGTGGCAGTGTATTATTAGTGTCAGAGTGGTTCCCTTCCTGCACTCATGCCCCAGCAGCTATTCCGCCCCTTTTTTTCTGACACTTGTGTATGTGCCTTCTGTGCCCAGTGCATCGCAGTGCTATTCACTGAATTACCTCACTGGAGCCTCAAACTGTCACATGTAATGGAAGGAGGTGGATCTGAGATGAACTTTTAGATGCTTGTTTATTTTTTTCCGTTTGATTTCTTTTTCTAATACAATGATCTTTCTAATTATCTTTAAACTATAACGCCTATCAAAACACATGATGTCATGGAGCAGGCTGCCCAGTTTCACCCACCTTCTCCCTGAACCCCATAAAACGCATGCTTATTGTTCTCATTCTGAAAGTGAATTTCAGGGCTCCTACACAGTCTCCATTGTTATTTTAGACTCTAATGAACATCTGATTTTTGTGCATGCACAAGCAAATGAGTCATCTAAATGCTTGTGCATGGGCAAGCAGCCAAGCCCCCTCCCCCCCTGTGTAAATGTGTGCAGGCTGTGGCGATTGATACAGTGAACAGAACCAGGCTGTGTCTAATATCACACAACCTGCCACCATCGTTACAGAGTTGCAGAGCAGTGATGCCCAGTTCAGGGTCTGCAGATACACCTTTTTTTGGGGGGGCTGGGATGGTCAGCAGGGAAACTGCAGGCAACAGTGAATGATTAGGTTCATTTCTGTTTCAGGCTGCACTCGACCAACCCACCACCATCAGGCTGCAGAGCAGGGCAAAGCAATTCCTAATCAATTTCTTTTGTGTGTGAACAGTGTGCCAACAGAATCATATGTTGTATATGCATGAGTAACTGAGTTATCATTGTGATAAACTTGCATAGCTGTATATGATACAGGACAACTTCATGAAGCCTTGTGACGTTTATATTTCAGAAATCTGAACAGGCTGGAAGCATGAATTCATGTGATATCTGTCATTTCTTAGGGGTCATATTAATGTTTGATCCTTAGAATTTGGGTACCATGTTGCTCCTCTCTGCTAGAACAGATTTGGCAGCTCTCTAATTTACAGTTTGGGAGACAGAACTAAACAGAGTTCTCACTCTGGCTTAGAAGAAGACAGATCCTCCCACGTGTCTCTTAGCATTCTGTGGAGTCCTTACTGTAGCATTGCAGTTGTGGAGCTGTTACTGATTCAATCTGAGGATTTTCAGGTAGAAATATCACATCTAGCCGTGGGCCTCAGTATGTTTAGAATAAAAAGGTTATTCTCAAAGTCACCATGCACAGCTTGTGATGTGCCTAACAGCAATGCACTCCGCTTTAATGAGCCCTGATAGACAGTAAGGGGCTCTGGTCTGAATCAGTTTTAACAAACACAGTGACCTCCTAAAAATATGAACTTTCTTAAACCACACATGGTGCTGACCAGTGTCACAGTGCTGCTCTTTGTAAGCCTGACATCTTCCTTATGAGTTGTGGACAGATAAATATGTTGAGAGAAAATTTGGAAATTGTATCAGTAAGGGTGATTAGTCTACTTATAGGCGACATGGACAATGAGAACAACAAACAACAAACTTCATCAGTGATTCCCAAACTTTTAGATTTTTTTATTTTAATCACAGAGTTCTATTTTTTCTCAGAATTGTTTTTTTTTACAAATTCTGTTAAAAAAAAAAAACAGAATTCTAATATTTACTCCTGAGATCGAGATTAGAATTCTTACTTGTTTTAACCTTTTCAGAATTCTGACTTTTCAGAATTTTAATTTTAATCTCAGAAGTCTGAATATTTTATCAGAATAAGATGAGAAGAAGACCAGAATTCTAAATTTAATCTCAAATTCTGAGAAACAGGATTATAATTTTGTGCTCATTCTGGCTTCATTCCTCAAATTTAAATTTAGCTTTAATCTCAGAAATCTGACTTCTTTTTAACTCTCTTGAGTCAGATTTTTGTTAGATTAGTTTTAAGTCAAACCTATTTTTCATGTTTCTCAAGTTAGAATTCTAGATTATATTCACTTTAATTACCAGTCAATGGTGAGATTAAATAAGTCACGTTTTTCACTTTTTAATAAAATTTCAAAATATTCTAAATCAGACTTTAATTTCACAGAAAAAGTCAAATTCTTTGAAAGGCATTGTTAGTTTGTTGTGTTTGGCCCTAATCATCCTCTGTGAATGATGTTTTACCCTCAAAATGAATGTGAAACATTCATTGATTTGCAGGCAGTGCCTAAAATGATTAGGACTGCTTTATGATAATATTGGATTTTCAATATTAGAGTGTCACTTTGATTAAGTGTCTTAATTTAAAAAAAATCCACTCAGTTTGTTTATTTGCAGGCTTTTAAATTGACTTTCCAGGAAATTACCTTTATCATATAATTGGTTGATAGAATGAGGTGGTGCAGTGATAGCAGTGTCAGGCCTGAGGCCGATTAGAAAGGAAGCTTCCTGGGAATGCAGCATGTTGGGAATAAATGTGACAGAATGAGTCATGAAACCGCGTGGTATTTTATCATACTGTCCAATGTTATGACATCGTGGTCTCTTTTAATTACTCCAACAGACAGTGAAAGTCCAGGGCAACGACATCTCACACAAGCTGCAGATCTCCAGAGTCAGCAAGAGTGACGAGGGACTGTACGAGTGCCGGGTGACACGAGCCAACTACGGGGAGATAGTGGAGTACAAAGCCCAGGCCTGGCTGAAGGTCAACACCACAGCCAGGCCTCGAAGACCACTGCAGCCTCCCAAGAAGAGCTCCCCGCTACATCTGACAGACAAGAAGCCGAGAAAGTCCAACTCGCCTCTGGGGCAGGACAACATGAGCTCAGACCAGAGGGTGGCCTCCACCTCCACCTCTCACACATCCTCCAACACAGCTAAACACAACCCCGGCTCAGGTAAGGCCCCCGGGAAGGCTTACATAATGGGGACACCGGGAGTGAGACTGTAGACTGATGTAGCCGGGCCTTTTACTACTCCACCATAAATCTTGCTGCACAGCCTCCCTGATGCGCTTGTGAGTCATCTGGTTAGAAGAGTTTCATGATGATACACAGCGATCGAGTGTGAAACAGAAAGAGGAAAAAGTTAGTGAAACAAACGCATCCTGCTGCTCTGTGCATTGGAAAAACAAAGCTTTACAGCCACATCACAGCTTGGACCAGGTGGCAATCAACCAGTGTTTACTAGGCTCTGGAACCCCTAGTCGTGGTATTGAGTATGGACAGAATTTAATTCTTTTCAATGACTTTTAATCCAGGTTTTCCACTGCTGTCAGACTCTAAGTCAGTGTGCGCTCATTGTTCACAGTAACATAGAGCCCTGCACCTTTATGGAAACAAGCAGAGAGGACTCAAACATCTTTAATGCTCTTATATAAATATAGACTCCCACACATGCTATATACAGTTTTACAGTCACCCTACTCTGCACATCATCTGTAAATCCAGCATATTAGACAAATATTTGCAGATTTCTTTTGTCATCTGACCCTCACCCAAAAGTGAGTCAGTCATGGCTTCTTGGCTGTGAATAGAGTGCAGAATTTTTTGTTTTTAACAGAATGTTTTTACTGATCCTTTTTTATTTTTTGCATTGTTTTTAATGTAAACATGCAGAATAAATACAGCCACAGCTGCTTTCTATGGTAGCACAGTGGGCCTTGTTTCAATCTGTGCACCATCTTCCATAGCTCTATATGTGCACTCTTTACAACAGGCTGTTTGTAGTTATATTGTATTGAGAGCAGCACATGGCAGATTAGTGATGAAGAAGAAAGAGGCAGCAGCACGGGACCGTTCTTTGGCTTTGGAATCCATCTGTTTAGACTTCAGCACACGTCACAGACAAGCCAGGCTCGTAAAAACTGACAATTTACAACTGATTAACAAGTCATGAAAGTTTCCTTCAGCTCAGGATCCTATCTGTAGTCACTGGAGATGTGTAGGAAGCCTCATCTCATTCAGTTCTTTATATTCAGGGATCAGATTCGAGTCAATCGGCTGCCTGGAGCATACCCCAAATGTTGCCTCTGGATTTATTCTAACTAATTCTTGGAGATGAGAGCACACACCACCCTTTCATGCTTCTCTCTGCTGGATACCTGTGTGGTTTAGAGTGTGCTGTTGGTGGTGAAGGCACAACATGACCAGGCTTTCGGCTGAATTTCTTTTTTTAAATATAAGAAATACCCCATGAGCAGCATAGCGGGTTCTCCAGGCAGGATTCCTCTGATGCTTCTTTAGAATCGTCTTATTACAGAGGTTCTGCTCGCTGCGGGCTCAGGATGCCTGCCTCAGCATCTCAGGACAGCCTGAGATGCATTTTAGAGCCCGTACAGCTCTAAAATGTTCACATCTTGGCCAACCTACTGTTGTAACAATACAGTGGCTGCTTGCAACGAAGCAATAAGGCAAAAAGGACGCTATCATTACAAAGGAATTCAACCAATCAGGGCAAATAAACAGGAGATGCCTGTTTACAGTATAAGTAGGGCTAAAAAATGACTTCAGTGCAAAAACTGCAGTTCCTCAAATGTCCACCTGAGACTGGATCCAAAAGTGAGTCGATTATAAAACAGACCTGCATGTTTCAATCATTAATATTAGGATTCTTATAGGATTATAAGTGAGGAGGGGTGGATGCTTCTTGCTAACATGGCTGTCTTTAAAATCCAAAGCAACTTCTGTATTTTGTCTCTTGTTATAATAATATCTACGTCTAGGTCATCAGCATCTACGCCATAAAATTACAGCAGTGATTTCTATCATCTCATCGGCCACCTCTGTGGGTGAAACACCCCCCGAGTACTCCCAAACTCCAGCTTTGCTCAGAAGAACATGTTCAAAATGATCCGGATCTCCTCTTCAGCAGCCACATTGTGACAGAAGAAATCTATAATTAGCAACACAGGCCTGCATTTTACCCTCAGGTGGCTTTGTGTAAATTCGTTCTTATTATTTCTCTCGCTATCCAGCCTCTGCTACAGATACAGATACAGCTACAGTGCTGCTTTTCCTCATCTATAAATGCCAGCCGTTTCTTCGCTGGTCAGACAGTTCAAAGGCAGAGTCGACCCTGCTTTGGGCTCAGATAGCCCTCTGCACCCTGCAGCAAAACACAGAACCATATTACTCGCCACTGAATAGAGGTAAAAAGTTGAATAATCCCCAGGGCTGCAGAGTCGGAGATTATGAGGCAGCCAAATTATGCTGACAACTGTGTTGCAGTGAGTCCTCTGTGTGGTGTGTGTGACACTGATAAATGCCTCTCTGTGGCTGCTCAGGCAACCTTAGCCACCTTCGCCGAGCGGCGGAGAGGTGTTACGGCTGAGGGCGACAGAGTTCTATTACTGCCACGCTCGGGTTTGAGGCAGATGAGCAACAATAGGTAAATGGGCTGAGATGAAATTAAACCTGGGAGAGTGCAGATATTTTCCTTTTCCGCATTGCTGCTTCTGTAAACAATGAGGCACTTTCCAGATGGAGGGAATGCGACTCTGGCTGGTGGAGCGGCCGCAGCAGCAGCAGAAGCGGCAGAGTGGTTTGTTCACAGCTACTCCCCACCAGTGTGTCAGCTGTTGTTAGATCACAGCTCGGCTTCCATTGTTCCTGGCAGTGTTGTTCTCTCAGAGCTCAGAGGTGACCGGGGCTGAATGTGGAGGGGGGAAAAAAAGGGGGGGGGGGGAAATGTCCCCCAAGCCAGAGTTGTTGTCCCTCCACCCCTGAGGCCAGCCGGGCCCACGCATGAAATAAAAACAAATATGGACTCAGCTTGATTGCATAAGCATTCATCCAAATAAAAAAAAAAATCACTGACCTTGTTTTTAACATTTTTTTTCTAAACTGCCTTGACTGCATATGTCTAAGGAAAGAACACCAATGAGTCATCATTCCAGTAGGTGGTTCGGAACAGCACGACTGTTGTTCAAGGCTGTATTTATATTGTTCAAGCAGCCAAACACAATGCCAGCGTGTCACTTCATGTATGCCTGGGATCTTCTGGGGGTCCCTCTTTACTCATGCTTTTGTCTTTTGCGTGGATGTAAATCTGGCAAACATCTGTCAGTGCACGACAAAGACAAAAAAAAACAGACAAAGTCCTGATCAGCACTGAAACCTCAAGGTGGATGCACTGCACAGAGAATCCAGCATGCTGACTGGCCTACAACAACATATATGTGCTGTTAAACTGACAGCTAATAGAAGAGGCAGCTGTAATTGCAAGCTGGGTGGAGTTCCCCAGAGATCTATTCTGGTTCCTCTCCACTTATCAAAAGTTAGTGATAAATAGACAGTATAAACTAAAGTTACAGAGGATGAGCAGCAGGGTGCTGTAAACACTAGCTGAGCTCATTTCTCTCTATATCACAGCAGTTGTAACATCACACACTGAGATGATTTAGACAGCTCAGAATCTACTGTTGAATGACGATGAATAACAACAATAATGAGTCAATCATTTTATGTCTGTTAAATTATTAGAGTAGCTTGTTAGCCTTAGCAGAACAAACATTTTACCATAAACCTTAAATACTTTGATGCACATTTCATGTTTGTTATATACTTTCTCAGTTCATTCACAATGATTTGATTTGTAAAATAATTTCAAACATATTGTGATGTTGCCCTCACAGTTACATCAAGAGACCATTACAATGTTTGCCCAAACCTCAGAAACAAGTTCCAAATGAAATAATACATAATAGCATAATGATCTTATTGAAATTATAACTGTAGGGAAAGTGGGTGGCTGTCATCTCACATGGCTGCGAACAGAGTCAGTATTTATATTAAAAGAATACTGAACGATCCCTGCAGAGCTGCTGACACTAAGGCCGTGTCAGCTGCTGGTTCCTCGTGTCAGTTCTGGCTATATGTGGGCAGTAATGTTGTGTAAAACACACACACACATCTCCTGATGGTACTTCTGGAGCTTTGTGTTATCACATTTACCCTCACTCACAGCTGAACAGTCGAGCCACATGGTAATGACATCCACTTGTATTTAAGCAGTCAGTCATCCAAAAATCCAGCGATGGCTCAGGCGGGGAAGGAAGGCAGGCAGACAGTCAGAGAGTGTATCACTCCACCAGCAAACCAGACAGCAAGTTTTATAACTGAGCCCACCAGGCAAGTATAAGAGAGAGGCAGTCAGACAGACAGCCAGCCAGCCAGGGATCAGCAGCTATAGATGGAGCTGGCACTAAGCCAGTTTGAGCTCCCTGCAGAGGAGCTGTGGTGATTCACCTCCGTGCCTCGCTGAACCTGACTGCCTCACTGGCCTGGAATCGATATTCCACATCGCCCGTTTTGCCAAGCCAAAAACATTTTGGCAAAAAAAAACGTGGAGTGTTGTGTTAGGTTAAGTAGGACAAAATGAATAGTATTCAGCGTGTGTATATTCTATCCCAGCATGCACTGAGAGCGCTCAAAAGGTCTCTGCTAGCTCAGACGGATGCTCTCACTCATTATACCTACGCATAATCCAGCCGCTGGGGCTGTGGAGGAAGCCAGGATGGAAAATATGCAAACTTGAGAGCGCCATCATGCATGAGACACTTAAAACCATGTTCACCAAGTATTCACTTCTTCTTCTGCAAAAAAAAAAACCAGCATCCCAAATGACTTGTAACAGCATAGTGACCTTGTTAAGCACAGCAACAGGGGTGGAGATCCTTTTAGCTGTAGTGATGGAGGAATGAAACTACGGCTCTTTGCACAGCAATTAAAATGTGTAGTAGTGTGTGACAACAAAAATAAAAATGTTCTGTGCTGATTTCTAAAAATAGCGCAGGTGGAAAACTGCTCACACACAAATGTTTGTGTAAAAACTGGTGAAATAGAAAAAAAATACATTTAACAAGCAGAAAAAGCTAGAATGGAGAACAAGATACGAGTAAACTGTCTCAAATTCCATTTAATTAACGCAGTGTGTTTGCTCCAGATATGTGGCGCATCCAAACTGCGTGCTGCTCCTCTCTCTCTGTGTGTTCAGTTCTGACTCAGGGGACAGTAAGCAAACATGTTCCAGACCTATTGAGAGTTTTTGGATGCTTTAAAACAGAGCAGCATATCAGAAATAAACCATTCAGTGCTTTAAAAACTCAGGGCCTCAGAATGGCTGGACTGATGTGATCCACTTTTCCTGCTCTTAGGAGCTGAACTCTACAGTTCAGATTTAGCTGCAGCTGCCATATCCATTTTTAGAAAGACCTGCGAAGATGGTGTCACAGCAGACAGGCTGTTGGAGCTGAGGATGAATACATTCTGAGAGACTTGTGGCTGATTCAGTAATTGTCTTAATGTGGATTCGTGCTCTCTGGAGCCACGCTATGGCTTCATTATTTCCCTTGACTCCATCAATCCATCCATTTTCCTTCACTTACCGGGGGTCGGGCTGTGGGGGCAGCAGCCTATAAGCAGGGAAGCCACCTGCCCAGCCACCTCCTCCAGCTCCTCCTGGGAGGAGCCCCAGGACATGCTCTTAGTTGGACATGCTCCAAACATCTCACCAGGGAGGCACTCAGGGTGCATCCTAACCAGATGCCTGACCTCCCTTTAAATGGGATCTCTCAATGCAGAGGAGCAAAGACTCTACATATCTCAGACCAGACCCGAGCTGGCATCACTGGAGACACCGCACAGATCCAGGCCTTGAATCTATTTCATACATCAAGCTGTGCTGAAAGCATCCCACAGGGCATTACTATGGACCAGAATGTTTCAAAGCATATAACATATCTTATTAGCAAGTACAGAGTTAGCAATCAATGGCTCTGCTTTAAAACAGGATAAAATACAAACTTGTGGAAGAATAACTTAGCTAAGCTAACCATAATAAATCATCTTAACTTCAGATGTTGGTATAATATTTCTAGACCCAGACTCATATATTGGATTGCTCATATTGAAACCAGTATTGAAAAACAATATGCTCCAAGAGAAAACATTCACTTAACAATTATAATCCAGAAGAATACCCCACTGTCCACATTCCTTTAGTGTGTCTGCTGCTGGAGAGCACGCAGCACAGACAGGTTTTTATAGCAAGGTAGCTAGCTAGCCTGCTAGCATACATAAAGTAAATAAGCTGATACACTGGTATTAGAATATTTTGTCCTCAGATCTTGTCCACATCTTGATGCATGCAGCATCCAACTGAGATGTGGTCAAACTGACTTAGACGGTGTATCTGAAAATATCAGATCCGTTCTGCACAATTCCACCTCTGCAGATCTAATTTGATAAGAATCTGAACAGAAATGGACACGGTGCTGCCTGCTGTGGTCTTTTTTTTTATCTGACCCGGAGCAGCTTCCCACCCAGTGGCAGTGGTTGGACACTAGAAAGAGGAACCGAACCATCCAGATCTACATTAAGCTGATGGAGCAGATCTCCCGGACCGTTATGACACCTGACATCAGAGCAACAGTACTAAACCTGTCTTGTGTCAGGCAGATGTGTTTGGGCAGCACAGGACAATGGTTTGATCAGCGCCTGCGGCCTTGTTTCAGTTAAGCCTCTCCAGCTGTCTCCTAACCATGACCCTGCCTCCATGACCTTCTGAGCCCACTTCCCTTCCGACCCCCTTGGAGACAGGCTGAGGTGTCAACACCGACAGGTTAAATGTTAAATGCCTGCCGCACAGCTCTTTCTAAAATCCAACACTGTGACAGTCAGCATGTAAATTCTTGCAAATGTGAGAAATGAAAAGGCTTCCATCCTGCTCTTGCTACCAGCAGTTCCTGTTCGTACGCGGAGCTCGGAGTAGACGTGTGTGAGACCTTTGAGGCAAATCAGACAGCAGCAGGTCAGCAGAGGACAAAAAAAGGAAAATCATCTGTGAATGTGTTGTTGCTGGAAGCGTGGACACTGACTGTACGCATGCTTCATTAATTGAGTTGCTGTGTTTGCCAAACAGGGAAGACTTTCTTAAAAACTGTTCATCATTTAATCAAATGTGTTTGATTAACTGCAGCTGTTCAAATATTTTCTGTTTCTGTGTGTGTGTGTGTGTGTGCTGACCGTTACTGTACACTAGTGAAATCCTAGCATGCAGTACCTGCACAGCTGGGCTGGAGGAGTGGGTCATGTTAAATTGATGAAACATCTCCGGCAGTCTCAGCAATCCTCTTTGCACACTAACATACAGAAGGATTGCAGAGTCTGAAAGATAACTGTGATTTAATGAATTCATGTTTACAAGGTAAATCTCATCCTGTAAGCGTGTGTGTGTGTGTTTGTGTGTGTGTGTGTGTGTGTGTTTTAAGGCCTATATGACACTGTTTATTTTGACATCAGCCAACAAATGTGCAAAATTAATCCACAGAAATGACATGTCTTCATATCTGAATAAATAATTGACAAAGAAAACTGCAAATACATAGATCCCTGAGAATGTTTGAGCATGTTTTGTACAACATAGAACAGTGTATGTGTTGCTGTGCTTTCACACCAGAGAGAAGAGAGAGAGAACGTAGCTTTTCTTGCTCGTGTCCTTGAAGCTCGAAGCAGGTTTTTTTGTGTAAAATATATGTCCATGCTCACCAACATAGATAAATGGAAAAAAGGCTTCAATGGCTGGACCACTGTAATTGTAAATCAAGCTGTGTAGCTGCTCAGATCTTCGTGTGCAGCTGACAGTCGGTGACCTCACACTTGAACCTCCTTCTGTATTTTACCAGGTTCAGGACCCCACAGTTCACATGCTCCACGATTTGAAAAGGCCACTAGCAGAGTGCACATGCTGGACTGAACAAAAAACGTCTTAACCTTCACACCATCGAAGTTTGATATAACACAGAGTCTCTGTGACTGGCCTCTGATCAAGGTCCACCTAAATACAGTATATCACCAAGCAACACACCAGTATTCAACTCCGGCTAGCTCAAACCCAAAGAAAGAACGATAAAGACGAAAACTTATGGAGCTGAATATCTTCACCCTTTTAATGGCCTTTCTACACTGTGCGATATTTAGCGATCTTATAAGACCATTGCATGGCACACTATGCGACGTGAATCTAATAAACTTTGCTATGACGTCAAGTTTGATGCGTACAGATTGTACGATGACTATTTACTGACTCGCAGGCGATCGCAGGTTATGACATCAGTCAACATGTGAGGAGGAGGAGGAGGATGTGGATGTGGAGTGACAGGTCGTAGCAGCTGTCACACTGTGAGTCAGTCATCCTAAATTTCTGACACCGCTAGAATTTTATCTCAGCTTGTCTTTGGTCGCAAGACGCTGACAACGTCATGGAACCTGTCTCACAGTGAGATGTAAGACCACCGTTTTAGAGCCACGACCAAAGATATCTCCACGATTCTCCTACGATGGTCGTCTGTTGTCTGCAACAGGCCAATATCACACAGTGTAAACCGGGCATAACAGTCCACCATGTTCTTGTCCAATTTACACTGATCATCTCCTGAAGTACTATGAAAGGACCTGCTTGCATAAAATCTGATCAGTTAACCAGTGGACACTAGTCCCATTTTCCAGCTTGTATCTGCTCCATTCTAGACGGAAAACCATAGACAGAAAAAGCGGACCAAAACAGTTACCCTGTGGTCCTCCACAGGTACCATGCGTGCCTTTACATAAAACCGTCGGCCTCCTATTTCCTCTTAAACAACAGATTGAAGTAAAAAGGCAGCAAACTGCCTGAAGTCTTCAACTGGAGCAAGCCGATGCCCTCAAAGTGCTTCAAACTTTCAAACTCCATCTCATCACAGTCAACAACCAGGAGTAAGAGACAAAAACTTCACTAACAGCTTCTGTGGGGGGAAGAAGCTCCAGAAGAAAGAAAATTGAAGCATTTAATGGAAAAATCAGTTCCTCAAGTGTTCGTGCTGAGCTACAGGATATGTAGCACAGAAGAAAATATCAATATGTTGTGCATGTGGGCATCACAATTACAAAAAGTCTGAGTTGTATCCTGAATAATCTTTCAGAATGAAACACAGCAGCTGTGGGACAGAGTGAAGCAGGCCTGTCAGTGCCGGGTCATCGTGACCTCCTTCTGGGTATACACAGTAACCCGACGTGACGGGTCAGTGCACACTGCACAGCTGTGCTGGGTCATTTCTTTAGTGTCAGTTGTGACATCCTCCAGCTGCACTTTTAAAATGCGCTGAACCAAAGTTTAAATTGTGCTGCACTCCCTCCAGAATCCAGCGATCAAGCCTCACTTGTAGAGAACAGCGGGGAGATTGTTATTCATACATTATTGATTTGCTGTTGTAGTGGTTTCTATTGTTTCGTATGCTATTTGCAAAGTAATTCTTCAGTTTGCCTGTCTGAGAGAACACCCATAATAAAGAGTATGTGCATGTACTGTGGATATGATTTTATCAGGTAACGAATATGTGGAAGAAAATAAGCTGTAGAGACCTTTCAGGCCCTCCGGTCTTCAGGGCGATCTTTAATTTGTCACACAATCACAACTGACCTGAGGAATGGGACAGTCGCCACATCCTCACAGCACATATGAAACATTGTTCAGTGTCGCTGCGTCACAGCGATGACACATCTGGTGGAGTATCTGACGTGCATGCTTATAAAGGCTGCAGAACTTTGCTCCAGAGTGCTGTTTGCTTTGCTTTAAGTGGTGTTGTTGTTGTAAATGACACCTGACACCTGGCTGGGAGCCACTGCTGGGATCGTCATCCCATTAAGAAGGGTCACTGCTACCACATACTACAAGAAAGTGCAGAGACATTTTGTCACATTTAGTCCTGAACACACTGGTTTTAGTGCAGATCTTTTATCTTCTTTTATCTCCTCTCTGTAGCTGTCTCATGTTTTCTTCTTATCATGTTGCTGCTTCCATACTGTGCTCTGAGTTTAGTGGAGGAATGGTGCTTCCTTTAGGGCGGTAACTCCTTCAGGCATGGCGTCTTTTACAATGTAGAAGTGTCTACATTGTAAAATGATGGCTGGCTGATTTAGGAACAGAGGAGGTAGACTGGACAAAGGGAGTGAAGCAGAGAGAAAGAGGAGGTTATTGTTGTTGAACTCCATAAAAATTACTGTGCTGTTTCTTTGTTGTTGTTTGGAAAGAGACATCTGTGTTGTTTGCAGCCAGACAACAAATAAAGTTCAGAAAATCTGCTCTCTGCCCACCAGCATCACCCAGAGCCTGAGTGCCAACCTTTGACCTTTGCCCTTATTTCCACCACACAAAATGAGTTTTTTATTTCAGTTGTATGGATAGCTGGTGTGGATAGCTGAAATCTGTGTGAAGATTATAAACATTATGGATGAAGGGTGGCGGCAGATTTGCACACACATGGTGCTCTAATGGAAAAACTCACAAACGCTCCTCAGTAGTGTAGGTTAGCCTCAAAAAGGGGAGCACAGAATAAATAAATCGTCTTTTCTCCTGAGATAATTATGTGAAATTGGACATATTTTAGTATAGTGTCGCTGTTAATCTGTAGATAATAATAAAGAGCTTGGAATAGTGTGCGTTTTGTGTGTACATTTCCTCGTCTCCCTGCCTTCCTCTGACTGCTAGCTGGAGGCTGATTAATTATGCTCTGTGTGAAGGATGTTTTGGCCCGGAGTGATTGCTGCTCCTCTGTGGCTCTCCTGTTCTCAAGATCACCTCAAGCCAAATGAGATGTGGTAGGGGAGGAATAAAGGGTCAAAGCCCTCCATCTCTGCACCCTCCACCTTCCTTTTTCCACCCACCCACCCCCTCCTCTAGCAGCCCCGACAATCCAGAGCTGAACCGCCAAGAACAATGTGTCCCTCTGGATGATTTTCCTCTAAGAACCATCTCACAGTCTGACACAGGAATCTAGTAAATGTCAATGTGATTTAGAGAATATTTCATTTTCCGTTCCCCAGGTCCTGCCTTGTTTCACAGGATTATATTTTTGTACTTCTCTTGTTGTTCAGTCACCTCTCAAGCTTTCCTCCTTTCTTTTCCCTCTATATAAACCGACTCATCGGTGTTAACAGGAATCTGCTGGATTGGACTGTATTGCTGTCATTTGTAACTTTGCTCTCATCAGTTCGGGTTTGAGATGCAGGCGAATCGAAGTGAAGTCAGAGGCGGCTGCATGTGTTCTGTTTGCAGCAGTCATGTCAGATGCTCAGTAAACAGTCGGAGCAGCCTTCCACAGTGGAGGCAGCGGCGTGTCAGGGCCGGGGCAGCGGTGGCCGTCTGGGTGGAAGCTTTACAGGCCGGTACACAAACCGCTTACTGGGACAGGAACACTTTGTGTTTTTTCAGTTAAGAGGATGACATTAAATGTACAGCATGTACTTATAAGGTCATGGACAGATTATTTAAGCATCATCTCCCTTTTACATCGGGGCCAATGCACTCAGGGAAGATAACTATAGACACAGCAGATGTCTACATTTCTTCTACATTTCTTTGCGTCTGTATTTGCTTGAATCTTGTGTCATTCTCTGTGACGTTTTTCGTCACTTTTGCATCTTTGCAGTCCTTATTTGTGCATTTTAGTGTTTGCACTCTTTTTATTAGTTCATTTGCAGTCCTTTACATTTGATTTGACATCTTTTTTTGTTTAACTGATTTTTGTGGTAATTTCCTGCCTGTTTGAAGGTGTTTCCAGCTGTGTGCGCCTCTTTGCGGTCGGTCCACTGATGCTGTTGTCACTGTGTGGCAGCCAATCACAAGCAGAGCTGATGTTTGACCTTGACATTGTTGAATGCCATATTAAGCATTTACATTGACCTGCATGCAGGGATAAATATGTAAAGCAAGACTTGAGAGAAGGCTTGAGAGAGACAAAAACAATAAGTAGATGTCTGCATGTTGATGAATGTGCTGGTGACACCTGGTCTTTCCGATGATTTAAGCTTACAGTCTGCCTGCCTGCCTGGTCTCACAGTGTTTTTAGATGGCTGCAGCTGACTACATCTAATGAAACCATATGGTGTAAAAAAACTGGAACGCAGAAGAGGGTGAAACACAAGCAGACATCCATGTGTTAGAGGAAATATCAGGAAGAGATTGGACGGCGGTGCATGTAGCGCTTTCACACTGAGGAAAGATTCACTGAGGTGGATGAACAGTATGGGTTGGGAAGGTGGGGATAAACATGGCACAATTCCTGGGCGGAGTGTCCTGGGAATATACAACTCTCATTTACTCTGAGGTCTTGATGGTACGGTCTGGTACCTAGCAGCTAATGGTGGCTCATGTCAAATAACAACAAACATTGTCAGCAAGGTTGCTAACAGCTAAGCTACCATCAGCTGATGCCATCGTGAGAGCCTGGTTTTTAAAAAGTTATATAATACTCTTTTTTTGAGGCTTCACGTCATTAAGATGGCTGATGCAGCTCTGCATCCACCCATTATGAAAAAAGTGAGGTCTAAGGACTGCATGTCCTTATGGAAGCTGCCAAATTGGACCTCCAAGGACATGTGCAGTCTTTTAGCTAATATGAACTGAGACAATAATAATAATAACAAGGGGTTAAGAAGAAGAGGCAGGAACCAGCTGCTCAGTCTTATCCCACCCATGACAGGGGGTGTGTGCTGTAACTTAAAATTCATTGAAATGTTACATATCATGGGCCTCCAGACTCAGATAGTTATGCAACAATGTGATGTTTCTCACACACACATTTTTTGTTAAATAGTATCATGAGGTTGGCACTTCAGTGTGTGTTTTCCCAGGCTGCACCTCGATATGTTCGTAGGGTCAACAGTCGTCGCCATGGTAGCATGGTAGCAGTGTTGTGTAGGCATGGTGACCTCCTGGGTGAAAGTCAGCCACCATCATCCCCGACCCAGCCGTCTACCATGGGCTTCTGCACCTCTATCAATCCAGCACAAACACAAGCATGTGTCAAATCTGAGCAACGAATTATTGACCAAATGTGGCTAATTTATATATATATGCACATGTTTCTGCCCCTCATGACCGTTACAAACCTCACTTCACACTTCATTTTCCACTCGAGGTCGGACTCACACACAGACTATTTCACACACAAAAAACATGGCACAGATAAGAAAGACAGTTCTATTTGAAATTGCACCAAAATTACGTGACTATGGCGGGAGAGCAGCGAGCCAAAAACCAGTATTTAAGGGCAGCAATAAAAGGCAGGGACATGTCAGCATTTCTGAACTTTCAAAACAAGAGGGACAAGCAGATGTTGCTGCATCAGACATCATGAATGTGGAAATAAAGCTTCCTGATTCTGTTCTGTTTCCTCATGTGTGTGTTTCCTAAAACAAAGAGTTAATGCTGACCGTGTTTTTATGTGTTTCCTTCTGTCCGCAGGTACAAGAATATCATCCAGCTACGGGCTGGCGCTCCTCCTCCTGGCGTGTGCTCTGCTGAGGGATGCCTTGTTATAATTTGGAGAACTGACATGGTTTGCACCCAGCTCTCTCTCCACTCTCTCTCTTTCTCTCTCGCTCTCTCTCTCTCTCTCTCGCTCTCTCTCTCTTTTTTCTTTCTGTTTGCCTTTAAAGCGAACAAGAAAAAAAAATGCCTGTTTTACTCCCCCCCCCCACGCCTCTCTGTCCCTCCCCACCTCTGTTCACCCCCCCATCCTCCCCCCTTCACCCCCCCCCCCCTCCTCTCCCACCATGTGGACAGCACAGTTGGCCCCCCTCTCCCCCTCCCTCCCCTCTTCCTCTCCCCCACTCCTCCCCCTTCTCATTTCCTAAGCTACTCCTGCTCTTGCACCCAGCACACTGTTATTAGCAACACCAGTCACATTTAAAGCAGTCGGATTTTTGTACAGACGTCGACTCTCCACACCATCTGCGGTGCAACGCTGGACTCTTGTCGGATAACTCTCACGGAGAAATGACTTTGTTACGGTTTCGCTGTTCCAGTTCATGTGTTCATTGCTCAAAAGTGAACAAGAAAAAAAGGAGAATCTATATTTGTGTAATGTATATGATTCTAGATATATATCTGTTTTCTTTGAAACGCCTAGAGAAACTGTATGTGCTGTATACATAGCTGCCACTCATCATATTGGCCATGGAACATCATTGTGAATAGCCCTCTTAAAGAGATCAATTTAATTCAAGTCTGTGTTAATTTAGACTGTTAACATGAACCATCAGGTTAAGAAGAAAAAAGAAAAATGTTTTTTTTTCTTTCAGCTGTATCGGCCAATTTTAACATCCTGTTAGTGCTACATATACAGATGTGCATGCTTTATTGGTCTGAAGGCTTCTACGAGAGGGAAAGAATTTGAGCTACATACACTTGGTGTTACAATATGTTAAATTTAGCTTTATTTTAATGTGCTAGCTTTGATGTAAAAAAAAAACACAAATTGTCCCTTTTTGTCATTTTAATTTGTAATGCATCCTCAGTAGGAATAAACAAACAAACAAAAGGACATCACTTCAATTCATGAGTCATTTAAAATCCTGACCATTGAGTGAGTAATCTGAACTGACCTGCACTGACACGCTTTGCCTCATTGTGACGGAGGACTTTGTTTTTGTTGGTACCCACTTTGGATCATGAGTGTTGCTAGTTTTTACATTATGTTGACATTTTACAGGTGGATGAGGGTGGTGATGCGGTCAAAGTCTCAATAGAAATGTGTTAAAAATCTATTTTTAACTTTATTTTCAGATGATATATCGCAGAGATTTTTATCCATGCAGAGCATTTATATAAGCTTTGACAATCTGACACGGACGCAGGCGGAGGAGTGCATGGTCAGGTTAGCTCCTAATATTTAGTTTCCAGAATATAACAACAAAAAAACACAAAAGGATTCTTTTGTTGTTAACTTTTGAGAATAATTGAGAAGCATCCATCAGACATAACTGAAATATTTATGAATACTAGAGTAGCTAGTGTCTGAAGAAAGATGGAAGTGAAGGTTATATCCACCGTCATGCGCTGATATGATTTTTATTATAACCTTTTTTTGGAAGGTGGTCAGACATGAAGCATGAGTCCTCATTTGTATGGTGTAATCTGACATTAACACACAACACACACAGGCGTAATCTGAACCAATTACAGCGCTGTGTGTTCTTAAAAAGCTAAAAACCTCACTTTACTCTTTACGCTTTGCAGACGAAGCAAGAATCCCACCCTCACCCTCACCCCAACCTCCCCCTCTCCCCCCCTATTCCTGTATAGTTGCAGTGCATTCCCAAAGACAGGCGGAGGGATACGTGTTGCGTGTGTCGTGCTTTGGGATAAGAGATGATAGAAGGTGACCCCGTCTAGTCCCTCATATTCCGACTACAGCTACAGTTCTGTTGTTTGGACAGCTAATCTGGCTTTACACACACACACACACGCCACTCTGCTGTGACAGTTTGAGAGTGTTTCAGAATGTTATTTTAAAGGGACGACTGGCGGGCACAGTGTGAGTGGACGGTTCGTCCAAACCCTCATGTAAAAAGTTACAGATCTGTACAACTTGTAAATGAAATAATCCGCATGTTAACATTTTTTTAAGAAGAAAATCCATTTAAAAAGGCAGAGGCCAGTGATGTTCTGTACGTGTAACAATGGTGTCATGTACTCATATTCAAGTGTTAACAAGTCCAAAGTGGGTTTTCATCTCTTCAAAATGGGTAAAATGTATTTGACAAAAAAAAGAAAGTATATCTATATATATTAGAAACATCTCCTTTATAAAGCTCTCATCTTAATCCAGGGGACTCATAAACTGAAAACACAGAAGGAGAGATTATTTGACGACGTTTGGGTTGTGGTGGAGGCTTTGAGTTGCTTTGGAGCGACGCTGCCTCTGTGACCAAAGAGGAGAAGAGCTCACAGTGATGGCTTAGAGAAGAAGTTCCTTCATCCAGGGATGTTATTTCAGTAACATCACCCCACCCGTTCTGTTTGAAATGACTCACCGGACATCCACTCTAGATGTATTTGTTTCTTATGTATTTCATTTTAATGCAGTCCTGTCTGTTTTTGAGCTGTCAAAAACTCTGATGAATTCTTTTTTTAAATTTTTTTATTATTTTTTTCCTTTGGTATTGTGTGAGGCTTCTGTACTGGAACATTGCAACAGTTTGTATTATAATGACGATATCAGAATAATATTTAAATAAACCATTTTCACAGATGAAATTCAAACACTGAGGGATTCCATCTGTTTGGACGCAGAGCTTTGCAGTGAGGAGTGAGAGCTGACGGTGCTAAAATAAATACAATGAACTAACACTGGCCCAATTTCTTAACTTTAAAGGAAAGTTACTCTTTATGGGAACTTATTTGCTGCTTAATGCTACTTTAACATCAGCCTGCACTTCATGTGTGCAAGACAAGAAGACAGGATCACAGTGACATGAGGCCAGTCTCCTGATTGCTGTGTGCTTTGCTGCTGATTGACCTTTGTATTAGGCTTTAATACGTTACAGTAAACAGCTGAAGGAGCCTCCACAAACTGATATCTATCTGGAGTTTGTAATTCAGAGGAGGAAGATTAAACAGTGGTTAAACAGGAAATAAATGTCCTAATATATACTAGAAAAAGGCATATCCTGTAGAAAATGCAAGTTTGATTGCTGCAGCTGAAGCATTGCTTTGAATGCTGATGTATAGGATTGCTCTGAATTGCTGGAGAATCAAAGGAAGTCAGAGCTTTGTATGCCTCTGTGTGTCAGCCTGTCACCATGGTAACTAATACAAGTTTGATAGAGCAGCATCTAATGAGCGTTTTAAGACTAAAATGGAGTCTGTGGCTTGAAATTTGTATTATTTTTGAAAAAAAATTGAAGTTGACCCGGAATGTCCTCTGTGAGATGAACATTCAACAGTTAAAATCGGTCAATGTATGCTGAAGATATGCTGTGCCAAAAAACGTACGGAAGAATAAGAAGAAGAAGAAGAAGAAGAAAGAGGGTGAAGAACAATAGTTTGATTGTCTAGCAACGGCAATCAAACTAATTAGGCTAAAACAGCGCAACGTAGTTTGTTTAGCCAGCAGAAATCGGGGAGTGGGGAGGGAGTGATGTCGGACACAGCCACTGTAAAAGACTGTTAACGGTAAACAGTCATCAGTTAGGCTAACAAGCATTTCATTGGTATATTGGAGGAAGCCAGAAAGACAGGTACCACTGTAAGTCAATGTGGCTAAAAACCAGCAGAACAGAATAAAAAGAAATAAAAAGGAAAGATTAAAGTAGACTCTTGTTCCAGCTCAAAGTTCCTAAAACACCCCCTATAATTTAGACGATTGATTTTTCTTTTCTTTTAACTGTTAACCACGCGTTGGAAGGCCTTTCTGCCAGGTGCAAATAGCATCTTTTGGCCACTTTCTGTCATTTCATTGAGTATACTGGAGTGTGAACATTCACATGGGCTATTTCAGTCTACGCAACAGACCCCTGCTTTTTCAGAAAATGCTCATAATGAGCCAGTGCATGCAGATTTTCTTATAAAGCTGATTACAAATTGCACAAAATGATGCATTCATTGATATACAAAGGGTACAAGCCTTGACTGAAAATATCTACAGTATTTCAATCACTCACAAATCACTGGTGATGTTGGTAGAGTTTGCAGGTGACATTCCAAATTGGTCTTACTGCAGGTCTCTTGGCAGCATTGATGAGTGCAGAGCTCTGAAACAGGAAACTACCTCCCTGTTGGTAAAAATGGGCCTGTCAAATCCCATCATCCATTTATCTGTTTGAAAGCCAAGATAGAGGAATGGGAAATGAAGAGAGGTAGAGATCCTCTTAGAGCCGGGGAGTTCATTTGGCAGCGGCGGTGGCTCGGCTAATCAGGTTTACTTAATGAGTGAATTCAGAATGCAAAGCAGGCAAAGTTGCAAAAGGGAGCGAAGGCAGGAGAGACAGAGGAGCAACAATATGAAATTAACCCCCAGCCTGTGTTTGTTAATTCAGCAAGCAATGACACAGTTATTTATGTGGAAAGCAAAAGACGGAGCAAAGCGGCAAACCAGCCCTCTGGCGCTCTTTAATCAGTGCACTGGTCCTATTGCTGCATAAAGAAATAAGGAAGGTGGAAATGATTGTGTGACTAACCCCGTCTAAATGCAGCATATTCAAATATGTTACTGCAGTGCCGATGAATCACAGATGGACAAAGTCTGTTCAGCCTTTTATCTGCTTCCATCGAGGAAAAAAAAGAAAAACTACAGTGAGACAAGTGAAGTTTACATTTTCATATGCTCATGAAATATACATGCAGAGATTGTAGAGACACGATCCACGCTGAGATGGAGAGCTACTGTGATTCCAAACTTAATGCAAAGCACCCCACTGGTGGCGCTGCGTGGTGTAAGGTAATGTGTTGTCGGCTGCTTCCTTACACCTCCAGGACGACATTGTGCATGAGATGAAAAGGAGGAAGATGTAACTATAAACACTGTGGGGATGCAATGGCCTAAAGGTTAGAGAGACGTGGAGATGTAGTTTCCCTCGGAAAAATAAACAGGAAACAAAACATGTTGTTCCCTCCCTGAAGAACTCGACTTTCCCCGTCTTAAAAGTGGATGCCATGTTGGCTGTGCCTGCACTTGTTCAGGCTCCTTTGATGACAGTTAATGCCTCTACAAATGCACAGACTTGTGATTGTTGTGCCAATCAGCCCTGCTGCAACAAGTGGTCCAAGTCTTCCAGTTTTACATGAAGGACAGAGCGGAGGAGCTGAGTGGGACGTCCATGTGACAGCTGATGCTGAAGAGGTTTTTCACTACAGAACGTCTCTCTTAAAACCACGGACTGCTGCACTTGTGTTTGGGAGCATGAACTAGGAGGTGGCGCTTAGCCGCTAATGGTGCTAAAGTATACCCCTTTGCACATGGACAATGTAACATAACCTGGCAGCCATTTTTGTGGTCAACCTTTCTTGTGCGTTGGATCGTTCCGCCGTGGAAGCACATACAATATTCTGGAAGCCCTGTGTGAGAGGCTGGGTCCCCCAAAATCTGTTTCCGAGCCATCTGCGCTTAATATTTACAATAAGAAGTTTACTTTATAACTGTTATTGTCCGCTATGTTCAAGAATCCAGCTGTTGGCCCATTTAGGATCCACCTGATGCATCCTTCATCGCCAGGGACGGCCTTGTCACATCCTGGTGACCCATTTGGTCCACAAATACATCCTTCACAGGATGCAGCCACTCAACTGGGACACAGCTAATGACTTACTAACTAACCAGCTAGCTTACAGAGTGTTTTAGGGTTGCTGTCAAGAACAAATCTGTCCATCTGGCATGACCATCTTCACTGACAAAACAGAAACTATGGACAAGTGTTTTGATCCTTCCAAAAATCACTGGACATTTTGAAAAGTGTGTTAATTGTTATAAAAATATAATGAAATGCAAACTACCTGTCACAAAGATGCTTTGAAAATCCATCTGCCCCCCTCTATCTCCTCCCTGCAGGGTTTCAGGTTGGTATAATGATTTCAGAAACAAAGGCAGAGGACAGCAATCGTTGCTCCCATTGACCACAGAAGTCATTGACTGTGAAAGCCAGGGTCATTTAAAGACATGGAACAAAGGACCATCATTATTCTACTTTATGATCATTAGGGCTTAGGAAAAAAGTTTTAGGCTTGAGAAGGCAACCTTCACCATCTGCAAAAAGCTTCTCCACCATTTTCATGGGAACCGAAGTCCACGTCTACACAGCAGACATTCATACGACCATAGAAAGGAAGCATAAACACAGGCCGCCTCAATGTTTAGAAAAAAATGTCTCCAACATAGTCCATGAAGACATCCGAAGATTGAGCATGTAAAGAGATGGGATGGTGGAAGTAGTTGCTGGCTCCATTAGACTTTTAATGTTAAAATGTCCAACTTTACAGCACAGATCTATTGATCAGTTGCGACAACTCTATGGGGGGAAAAAAATTAAAAGCCACTCATTTAAAAGAAAACTCAAAAGACCTACAATTGTGTATAATTATGGCTACTTAGAGTGACAATCAGGTTCCAAGACACAGCACAAGCTTCCTGCTGCCATGACAGCTCCAAGCTCCACTCTGATCACAGCCAGTTTTTTTCTTTTTTGCACTGGGAGTTTAGGCCAACATGGCAACAGTCGAAGTCTCACAGAAGTGTGACGCCACACATGCTTTGTCCATATTTATATACAGCTTGTGGTCTGCAAACAAGACAATCTGTCCTCAGCAATGCATGAAAAAAAGGTGCACTGGTTTAGCTAATGTGCTTGTAATTACAAATCTCCCCCATGCTTTCACACTGCTGGCCTAATACCTCTGCTCTCCTAACAAGGTGAAGAGTCCACTGACACTGCCTTTCAGGTGCTGTTGGGATCTGGTGTCTGGCAAAGTGCTAACAAGCTATTCTCTTCAACAAAGCTAAAGCAAGTGAAGGGCATTAAACTTTACTAAAGTTCCTGCTGCTTGCCTCTGTGTGTGTGTCTTTGTGTATGTGAGAACAGTCTTGCATTATTTATTTCCACTCATTAAAAGTAATCAATTGAAACTGGCATTGATGTAAGGGTCTTTATTGGGCTTTCAGGAATCCGTCACTGTAATGTACAGAGTGACTTTCTAACCCTGCTTGATTGTTTTGTTCCATGAAACGCCGAAAGGAATGGAAATGTGTTTGTGCAGGCCCATCAATGCTAAGTATCCCTCAATGTGGGGGGATTTACCAACCCCAAAGGCTTTGGAAGAAAATCATATTGGCATATCAGCTAAAAATATCCTGCGTCGGGCTTAGGATGGCTGTCAATGACTGAATGCAACGGCAACGGCACATGTCAACCCAGTGAAGTGCGTGAATACAAAGCTGCGAGTTTAACCCAACATAAGAGACAGATGAAGGCTGTTATGGAAATAATGCTACACTGGGTGAGTGGGTGTACTGATGAAAAAAGAGAGCGACAGAGAGAGAGAGAGAGCCCAAGAGGACTGAGTGTTGAATTACTGTTGACAGAATTTGAAGACTGCCTCATTAAACTATAGAACCAGAGACGCAGAGGTGATGTTCTCTGGAGAGCTCTTCTTACATGCAAACAAACAAGGTAATTCTCTGTAAATTAAAGCTGCTGAAAAAAAATCTGTCCTGACTTTGTGGAAGAACATTCCAGCATCGCTCTGCAAATGACTGACGGAATTAAACTACAAGCAGGAGGACAGTCGCCGATGCCCTGCTGTCAAAACAATTTAAGGTTGTTCCGGGTCGTCTCAGGCACAGAAAACAAACCAGTGATATGAAAGTAGAAGACGGGTCCCCTCACCTTCTCACTGCAGGGCTGGCTGAGTGAAACTAAATGCACCGACTGAGCGCGTCTGAAATGTTTAAAGATATCAGCTATAAACTGATGACTGCTCACAGGTGTAGATTGATCATGTGATCGCCATCAGTAGGTAGGATATATTAGGTCTTTGTCCTTAAAAGTGATGGATTAGGAGCAGATAAATTAGGCTGCGAAAAAGGTTAGGTTGGACTCTGGACAAGGCCTGAGTTGGCATCTCCAAAACCGCAGCTCTGTGGGGGGTGCTGAGCTGCCTGACACACCAGGCTCATTAACAACCGTCAGGAGAGAAGAGTGGCACACTAGAGCTCAAACTACTGGAAAAAGGTAATTTGTGTTCTGATAGAAAAGTGTCCGAACACACAGGTTGTAGCGTGGCCTGGTCTGATGACTCACCAGCATGAGACCAGGATGCACAATGAGAAGAAGCTGGTAGAGACAATGCGATGATGTGGGCAGTGTTCTCTTTGAAAACCATGGGTCCTTTCATACAGATTGTAACAGACCATGTCCACCCGTAGTCCCTGATGGCAGTGGCCTCTTTTTTAGCAGCGTCCCGACAGATGGTTCCGGAGTGGTTTGAGGAACACAACAACCAGTTCAAGATGCTGACGTGGCCTTCAGATTCTCCAGTTATCGATCCGATCAAGCACCTGTGGACAAATGCACACAGAGGTTGGCGTATGACAGTGAGCTTTCCATCCCTTTGAATATTACTGAACTCAGGATTAATCTATTCAGGAGGGTCTAATCCAGGGACACAGGGTGGGATCACTCTTACCACCTGAGCTACGGCCACACCAGCATGTCCACAATGTAAAATGACATTAAAGACATTTTAGCTTTTAATGAACACTTCTTCTGTTGTTTTGAGATGCATGTTTTATCTATTGTCAGGCTTATGTGCAAGCAGTCCTCCAAAGACTGCTTTCAGAAGACAGTCGGTTCCTCTCATGTGTTTTTATACAGTTCATTTTTGAGAACGTAGCTCTCTCGACCTGGTCTAACAGTGATCGTCCATAGGCTAGGGATTAGATGTAAACTGTTCTTTTCTTGCTTGTGTGTATTATGCACAGGGTTGGATTAGCTTAGGGAAATCAACAAAAGTAGCTCTACACCACCAAAGAGACCCCCCCCCTCTCGCACACACACTCCTGATAGAAGTGTCTTTCTACCACATAAAAAGGTTAGGGTTAGGGTTGTCGCTGTAGGAGTGCATGATGAAGAAACTACGCACAAATCTTCCATTTGCATATTACACATGACACATGAACTCTGCTTTAGCCTTCTTAGACACGTCGCAATCAGTTTTACAAAAGCCTAGTTCAGCACACAGCACATTACTGAACCACTTCCACCTTTATATCTGCCTGTTTGCTTTCTGTGTCAGTTCCTAAACCTCCACTCAGAAGCCATGTCAGTTGCTGATGATGGCTGCACAGCTGGATCACCTGCAAGTTAACCTTATCTGCTGTGAGGCAGCTTTTTGTCTATGAGTGTGTGTCTGCACAGATAATGGGACTGACCGGCCAAACACGGAGCAACAGAATATAAAACAGCAGCCTGTGCTTAGCTGAGATTCGCACATGAACACACCTCTGTCACACAATCCAAAGACAAATGTTTTCCTTCAGGCGCCAGCTATTCATCAAAATCCAGCACATTAAATTGTTATTGATTTTTGCTGCTGCAGCTTATTGTTGCAGGTTTATAGGATCTATTTAAAAAAAACTGTACATATATGGGACATTACTGAGCTGCAGTTTTGATGAATTATAAACATGTGTGTTATTTAGCCCTTTACCTGTCTCCTTGTTGTGAATTATATGTTCCCGTATACCCACATTTAAAAACCGGCATACAAATCGAATGAGTTCAGCGCTAACGGTGCAGATACGACTGAGCAGTTCCAGCCGATATGATATTCTAAAGATAGTCTGCAGGCTAATTACACTGTTGTACAGGCGACAAACAGTCACAACTGAAACAGTCTATCATAAGAATGAAACCCAGCCGAGGGCTGCGAGTAATTTACCTCCTGCACCTGACAGACTGTGAGCCAAGATGCATGTGAAAGGAAAAAAAGAGAAGAGATAAGAGAGTGAAATAGAGCCTTTCATTGAAGAAACAACAGCAGCACATGAAAACGGATCCATGGCTCCTGTCCTGAATTATTTAACACACATGTTAATTAGATGAATACAAAACATGTTCCTGCCCGTTTGCCTGTGTGTGTGTATGCAGGCATGTCCAAGCTGCATCTGTATGTCTCTCCTCTACCCATCATCATTCTTAAGTGCACCACACTGGTCTACTAAAATAAACAGGTCAGGCAATACACCTAGAAAATGCAGCCATGCACCAGCACAGGCAGGGACGGAGACAGTCGTCCAAAAGGCCAAGATGACTGACTACAGATAGGCTGACCAGAGTCTGTAACTGCAATGTTGTGTGGAGAAGAGATGGTTGCTATGGTTACCAGGAGAGAGAGAAAGATGTGTGTTAGTGTTTGCAGACTTTGGTGTAAAATTGTTGATTTCTTTGCAGTTTCAACTGTAATATAAATCTTTGCTCACACAACTTATCAATACTCGTTTTCAGACCATGTGAAGTGCGAAAATAAAAAATAAATAAAATGTGAAAAAAGTTTGAAGTTTTTTTTAAAATTCACTTAAATTCATTTTTTCAAATAAAACTTTTTTTTACAGAAAGAAAAAATATTCTTTTGACTTTAATCTGAGCTTCTTCAATCAATGAGCAGCTTCAGTTTAAAGCCAAGGTCAACACGATCAACATCACAGAAACTTCCCTCAACATTGACTTCCAGAAGAAAACCTTTGGTACTGAATCAATCAGAAGGTCACTGCTCATGTTATTCCACAATATGATCAAGTCTCTAGAAGAAATATTAGTGTTTGATATTTCCACCTAAACAGCAAAGAATTCATCAACCTAATCAAAGACCTGGTCAGGAAGCACTGAAACAGAAGACATCTGCTCAAACCTCGTATTAACCCCAGCCTCGTATCACCATGGTTACTTGTGTAATTTTATTTTTAAACGTTGTACATTTCTCTGTTCTGCAGACTAACAATGCAATATGTAAAATACAATACACATAAGAATGGAACCTGCTGTTTGTCAGTGGTTGATTGTATAAATCAGATTATGGGGTGCTACTCAATTGTAGCACTAGTGGGGAAAAACAAGCATGCAGAGGCAGTCACAGAGTGTTTTAAAGGTGGAATAAATTAATAAATTAAACTCCAGCGTGGTAACAAAGGTAACAACACAAGCTTCCAACAAAACAAACAAAAATAACTAAACAGGAAAAAATTTTCCTGAGGGTAGATGTGGCCCCTGATTAGAGACCCCTTCTCCAAAGTATGTTCTAAATTAACTTCCTGACACGCTGGGAGGGTAATGCTATCAAATGAAATCAGCATTTAAGGCCACAGGTTACCAATGATTAGTGGAATTACATTTCTCTCTTCAGTCCTGCTGAATATTGTGACACACCTCCTGCTGCCATGATGACACAGGAGCAGAATGCATGTGGAACTATCGTTCCAAACTTCAACACAGTGGAATGGATTTCCTAATGACCTCATTTAAAGAGAAAGGAATCAGTGGGAGAGCTATTTGCTTCTGTCAGGAGCTGTCAGTAAATATGATCCGTGCTGTCTGGAGGCTGATTATGTCAAAAAGGAAACGCTGACAGATTGCAGTTGTGATGGGCAGGAGGCGGGAGTTTTTCCAGGTGCAGATCTGATGCCTCTGTTCTCACGGTGTGATGTGGCTAAAGGAAACCTCACGGCTAATGTGTGGAGACATGTTAACAGAGGGTGATCAGAGGGTGATTATGTATTCCACCGGATGAAAGTCGAGCAATTTGTGACTGTCAGGAAATTCTATAGCACAGATGGGACTAACAGGAGCCACGAGGAAGACTATGATGAGAGGGGAGTCGATACAAAGCCTGACAATGATATCCAGAGAGCTGCATCATTTTACTGTACATCTGAATCCAATGTATAAAACTAGAATGAATATAGCAGAGACCAGTGACACCTCTGGTCATCAAGTGAACTGCAGCTAGCATGATGCTGTGAATATACTGTGTAATAAATCAAGTTACTTTAATCTGAGCATCTGTCCAGCAGGGAGCAGGGTTTTTGAAGACCAATGTGTATTCAAATGGTCAAGAGCTGTATGCACACATTTTTTTTCTTGTTGTTTGCTTACCACGTAAAAAAACAAAACAAAAAACAACAAAAAAACACGAACAATAATCCTCAGAGGTGTGTCTTCTATAGCTAGCAATAACAATGTGGCAAGTGGGTGGAGTTTGATATGAGAGTTTTATTTTGATGATTGAGCATCGATTTGCATGTTGAAGTTACGTTTGATGTGTGTAAATAAAACTAATATGTACTTGTCGTAGAGATTCTCCTGTTTAATTTGATATTCTATATGAATACTTTTTTTACATGGTTAGTAGTTGTGGCTTTTATTGTTGGGTGTAGGCAAAGCCCCTGAAAAAAGAAACCAAAGGAAGCAGACACAGACTAATTTCTGCAACACTCCAACTTTGTGCTTCTTTATAACAGGATACAGTGGTTCATATCTTTTGCCTCCAAAGTGGGAGGGGGGGGGTCAAAACATCACAAAAATAAGTGTTTACTTTAATCTGCCAGTATATAAAGTATGTGTTCGTACAGTATTAATACAAACACGTAAATTTGTGCAAATCTAAGAAGTACATTTTCCATAACATAAAAAATATGCTAATTTTCACCTACTGACTGCATCTGCTTTAAGAAACAGCTGGATGAATTATTTATAACCTCCTCACAGTATAGTTTAAAGCCAGCTGAGACCTTTAATCTGCTATTGAAGCCTCTATTTTTTCGAGAAAGTGATTCCTCTGACAACATAGTGGAGGCTTTTCAAGTGAAAATTAGGAGTTTGTCATAAAGTGATCACAATGAGAAGTGGCCTTCTACAGACGAAACATGTGAGAGCTATTCAACGTCGTCTAATTTGTTTGTAATACTTAATCACAGCGGTGTGAGTGGAGTTCATTTTTCTTTCCTGCAGCCTGCTAACGTATAATTGGGGCCGTCATTTTGTGGCTGCGCAGCAAATGGCTACTTGAAGAACTCCCTCTCACTTTCAGGCCTGCCTGTCTGTCACCTCGAGCGCGGCCTATTGCGCCCTGTCTTTATTCCTTTTAATCACCGACTTCATTTCACAGATAGAGGAGCTGACATTGGGAGAACCTTCCATTGCTGCTCTGTGAATCTCATTGACTGGTATTGTAATAGATGTCACAGCAGTATGGAAGACAGGCTGAATTGCTGCGGCTGAAAAGGAGAGTAATATGTTTCTGACCGTGTGCAAAAGGCCGAGTTAAAGCGTGTATTATGAAGCCATTTAGCCTGATACCTCCTACAGTTAACTTTGAAATGCTGCAAATCATCATGTCCAGGGAATTCATACATATTTGTGACCAGAATTATGGAGAATGTGGATATTTGATGGTCACGGCCGTGTGGTGATGGCATCAGGCCATATAATGTAAGGTGATGTAAAGGCTAAAACACCACAGAAGCAGGTGGAAGTGTCCATTAGCCTGCAAGCCTCAGCAGCCTGTTGATCTTACACTCCTCAAATTTCTTCTTGATTTTTTTGTTAGAAATTTGTCTCATAAATGAATTTTTCCCTGTAACTCTCTCAATCTCAATCTTTGTTTTTCAAGCTATTTGGTTAGGTTTAGAAAAATGTCACTGTTTACTCATGGTTACCATGGTAACAGCTGACTCTTCTTCAGTACGATTTTCCACCTGATGGCCTCTATTCCTGCTGCTTTTTTGTTTTAGACAAGAATTAATGCCAGTAAAATCATCTCTTTACACACTATTTCCTCCCAGAGAGTTCACCTTCAGCTATTACATGCCACGTCTCAAATCACAAGATCTGACTTCAAAGCCTCCTCCCTGCTGCTTCATGACATTTGTGATGTCCAAGGGAGGTCAGATGGAGCGACCTGAAAAAAGAGAGCGCCGCGACTCCAGCCCAGGCAACAGGGATACTCTAATTAACATTTTAATTAACACAAAATATTGTTAACTTGAGGCCATCCTCGAAGCCATGTCTGGGATGGACTCATTACATTCAGCAGCTCAGCCCCGGCGACGTGCTACCTGCAAAAATGTCATCCTGCAAAAAGGATTGTGACAAACTGCTTTAAACTGTCACAGAAGGGCCGTTTGTGGATTTTTATGTGAGCAAACAGACGTGGAAAAACACAGGATGGGGACGTTTGAAGTCACGTGCGTCACACACATGTGAAACATGAGCCACACTTTATAAAAAGACATGCAGGTTGATGTGGAATGACAGCAGGCCAGAGGGGTGACAGGCTCCAGATAAAGAACTTATGACTGATATTTTCATCAGCTGAAAAAATACTGCAATTATCATTAAAGGCACAGTTCACTCATGAACACGATGCTGTGTAGATCACTGTGAACAGCATGTTTAGTAAATGATCAGCCTTACAGGTGGATAATCCATCCATGTACACCTGCTCCTCCTGTCTCTGACCCTGCACAGGGCACCAGTCTGACACCCTGCGTCATCATCTGCTGCCCTGCATTTTCATATTGGTGTAAAAATGCTATTAAAATGGCACATCGTGTATTCCCAGCTCTGCCTGTCATTGTGGGTGCCATGAGATACAGCTCAGCGTCTGTTAATGCAGCAATGGACCTTTTAGTCCAGCCTCTGTCTCAAACAGTCTGTGATCCCACTGACTTCTGATTGGCCACCATCCAGCAGGCGTTCTCTGCCTCCTTAGGCTACGAAAACAAATTACACTAGTCGGATTTCACTGCTTTTTCTCTACTTTACTCCAAATGTCAACTTCTGTCAGCAGCATCTGAGCGTGTTCCAGCCTGAATGAGCTCTGAAATGTGTGAGTGGACACCAACAAGAAGAGACAGCTGTTTGTAGGCCTGTGAACAGGACTCATGGATGTACTAAGAAGGATTCGAACAGGGGAGGCAGGCTGGCTCTGCTCTGCACTCACTGTGCCCACTGACTTTACATTATAATGGTAAAATCTTCATTTGGCACACTGACTGGAATTATTAGTCACTAATAGGTCACTGTGACCTAAACCAGGCTGGACTATAGCAAATAACATGGACAGCAGTGAACAAGCAGAGAAGAATTCAGAGAAACATTTCACATAAATTCAGCTTTTTCTCATTTTTTCCAAGAAATCTCTTATTTTCAGTAGATCTAGAAAAAATGATTTCCGACATTTTTCTTAGAATGGTCAGAGTTATGTTTTTTTCTACAATTTAAAATATTTTTTTTCCAATTAATTCCTTTTTGTTTTTTTGTTTTTATCTAATAGAATTATTAGATAATTGTGAGAAAATCTGATGTTTTTCTTTCCTCAGATTCTGTTTATTAAATAATAAATAAATAAATATAATTCTGACCTTTTTTCAGAATAATTTGTTGTGCTGATTTTATTTTCTTAAAAATAGTTTAAATGTAACTTGAAATGTGTTATCAAGGAAGAAGTTAGAACAGTTTAATCTAAAGAGAAAAAGTAAGAAATCACACTTTTAGATGGATGCTTTGGACTGATGGATCTGGACTGGTTGTTGGAGGCATCCAACCATGAGATGTTGTTTCTATTTTTTTATGCAGCGTTGGCTACGAGGATGAGTGGCAGCTCCGTATCTGTTCTGTAATTATATCCAAGACACATAGATGTGACACAGAGACTCCTGCAGCCGGAGCCTCTCCTACACAGAGCAGTTTTACAGACATCATGTTTTGGAACTTTGTTCACTCATGTATAACACAGCATCTATGCGCTTTTGTTAATGGTAGCAATGGCAGCTAAAAAAAGAGCAGAAGGGAACGGCTTTGTAAAACGTGTCTATTGTCATGAACGTAGGTGTGTGTTGTCTTTAAGACAAACCATGAGCAGTTCTTAAAGCATAACCCAAACTGTAAGTGAAAACAAAGCCCTGGCGCTGCTTGTACTCCCATCATTCCCAGCCCACCTTCTAACACAGACTATGATCAGATGACCTTGGCCCAAATATCTGCACAATATGTGTCATATCCAAATTACAAAGGGTTTAGTCCAACTTTGTAGACATAAAAATTTCAAAGACGGCCGCACAGGGCAGCCATCTTGGACATTTTTAAAGGACTTGGAATTTGAACGTTTTGATGAACCAAACTATGTATTTCACTTTTAGGTCACTACTGCTGTTCATCACTTCAATTTACATCACTTTTTACTTGTATACATACATTATTACACATCTCTAGATTATAACACATGTATAAAGCAGATAGGCCATGCCCAGATATTGCAGCTAATACCAGGCAGGACGGGTTGATTAGGATGATGATGATAATGAAACAGGGAGAGGGAGCATGGCTGCTATTTTCAGCTGCCATGGCAACAAGTCCCGCCCCATCAACACATAGCGACGCTGGAGAATGTTCCGTTCTCAAGGACGGAAATGTAAACGTTGCTTAATTTTTCATCCTTGTAAGTCATTGGTGTAAAACACAGACATCATAACAGGATCTAAACGATAGAAACTAAAGGATGTATTCATGGCAGCAGACACCATCTGCTGCCAGATTCACTGCGTTCTGTAGTTTATTTATAAATATTAAATAAAGAAAGGTTAAAACAGAGAAATGAGGAGCATCAGATGCCTCTGATTTAACAGTGCTAAACATCCTTCACACATCAGCATCACAATGCTAATAAAATATTCACTGGACCGTTCCCCAGCTGCTTGTCTTCACTGAGGCGGAATAAAATTACATAATAACAAGTTACAGTCCTGACATACAGTCCACACAGAAAGCAGTGAAAGAGCCTTTGTCTGTTTATAACTCACTTGATTTAATGAAGTAGATTATATGTTTATTCAGCATGCCTGTGTACAATCAGATTTTAAAAAGTGCTGTTTTCAGAATCAGAATCAGAATCAGAATCGTGTTTATTGCCATGTAAGTGAAGGGGGTTCACATTACTAGGAATTTGCCTTAGTGATTGGTGCATACAAAGAACATATAATAATTAACATGAAATAAGATAAAACTAAGACCAAATTAAGAATTAAAATTTATATATAATAATCATGCAAAACAAGAGTCAGGTAACTACACAACACTGTGCCCATTTAAAACCTGAGTTTAACCACTGCTTGCAATGTACCATTAACTTCATCTGCAGGGACGATTCAATCAGCAGAATGGAAGCGTAAACGCTCATTTTAACTTCATTACTCCCATTTCTCATTACATTTCTTCCTGAAACGTAACAGTCTATTAACTAAGGTGGTATCATTTTACATTTGAAGTACCTGATGATAGGCTAGCACACTTAGCTCTGCTCCCAAAGTTTGGAATGCAACTCTTTCTTTCCAAAGTGCTGTGTAAACCAGAGGTCATCACAGCGTTTGACCACAGTGTCACAGTGTTGGTGACTAGGTCATAGACCTGACTAAGCCCTCAGTGCTTCTGTAGAATTTAAAGGTTTGTTTTGGTGCTTATTATAATAACAAGTCTCATTCTCTACACTTGTGATGGAAGCGGAGGGTGAGGACATGATATCGATTGTGAGTAAGTGTGAGTAAGTGTGAGAGCAGCAGACAGGTGGGTTAAAGATCGTTTTCATTACTGATAAACACACTGCTCCGCTCTCAAGGACTGAAACATGGAGCTCATGTTAAGCTGCTGAGGACAGACGGGGACGAGCGTGGTCAGAACTCCTTCGTACTGATGAGACAAACGTAGCTAGTATCAAAGAGGAAATACAGTACATTTATCATTTCCAAGAGTTTAAATCGAGGCAACTGGACTCAAGGATTAATTTTTTAGAGACGATGGGCCATCAACTAGTCAACTAGTGAGGCATCAGCTCGCACCTGTACACAGCTCTGTCCTTCATCCCTTCCTAGCAGACTTCAATTACATTCAAACTCTAACGATGGGCCGTCAACTAGTCCTGCACATGGCCCAGACACAGGTTCTGATCGTTAACTGACCATTAACCAACTATAGGGATCTTAGTCATGTGAGCTCCTGCAAGATCCACCCACAGAGGTCCTGAACACATAAAACTCAGATTCCCAACCAGAACAGTAGCAGAACTGAAGAAGCCACACATCTTCAAAAAACAATGCTTGAGTCCAGCTGCCTCGATTTAAACACTTGGAAATGACTCTGACCTGAATGAATGAGAGCATCCACAGTACATTTATTATGATTTATTTTACCATTATTTCCCCCACTCAAAGAACCACCGTGTGTTTTTACAATATTTAGCTTCAAACATAAAAGCGACACAGTAATTAAAAGTTATTACTTTGTACTTTTTGTATTTATATCTATGCAATTATTCATTTTATACTTTTAAACTGCATAAGCTTACTATACTCTGTACACACACAGAGAATATACATACTTTTTATGAAAATACAGTTATACAAAATTGGATTAATTGTATTTAATTGCTTTATTACTAAGAAATGTGTAAATTAATAAATGAGCTAACAGTACAGAAAAATAAAAGAGAAATAAGTATAATTGTAAATGTGAGTGCGTGTTCTTCTTCTGTTCTGCTTTAGCCTTCTCTATGACATCTCTATGACAACATTTAATTAGCATTATTTTTAATTAAAGGTACATCTGACACTACTAATCTGCAGGAAATGCTGGAGTGTGGCTGGAAAAGACCAGCAGAGAAATAAAAATACAAACATGACTAACAGATCCTAATACTGGCTTACCGCTGGCCATCAGAAATTAGCAACCAGAATAAAAAATAAAGGAGCAAACGCAATAAAAGTTGAGTTCAGAGGAGCTTTAAATCACTGAGCTGACTGTAAATGGAACAAACAAAAACCCAGCAGAAAGCTGCCGGTGTCCAAACAGATGAACAGAAATGTTGTGCCGGGGTCAGATCTGGGGTCAGAAATGTCCTCTGTGGGTAAAAGCAGAACTGCTCTGTGTGGAAACATCAGCAGCACTGATGGAAATGTCAATTCTGTGGATATAGAATCTGGTAGAAATGTCACTGCCATGGTTAGAACCGTTATCACCTCCCGTCACCGGCAGTGTTTACTCAGGTCAGGCCGGACACCGAAATTTGAAGAAGATGACTCCTCTGCAGCACCGGGCTTTCAGCGGCTGCCTGGCAGCGCGGCGACGGTCAGAGGGCGGCTGCTAGATGAATAATTCTTGATCCTGGCTTTAGTTCAAGCAACGGTCAGTCAAACTCGCTCAGACTGCACAGCTAAGAGCAGGTTCAGAGCAACGGTAGGTAGAACAGAATCGAGCGATAAAAATCCAGCCAGAGGGGAAATAACATGCTCAGAGCAGCACACGGAGTGAAATCTGAAATATATTCTTCTGGTTAGTTTATGCATCATTTTGCCATTTTCATTTGGAAAACATTCAGGACTCCCAGTGGGACGTTCAATGTCATCATACTGATGAGCTATGATACAATATGTGCAATCCCATTTTTAACAATGGAAACAAAGTGTGAGCTCTGGATCAGCTCGGAATGAGAACAAGTTGATGAAAAGTGTCAGTGTCAGCTGGAAAAATTAGAGTTCGGTTGTCAGTCTGAGGGATAAATGACAAATCGAGGCTTTAAAACTCTTCTATGTAGTGCATTGTGTAGTTGTGTAGACATTAACTGGCTAATCTGCTGAGCTAACACTAGCATTTTGTGGTAACAAATCATTACAGGCTGGTAAAATAACCACACAATGTCCTTGTTATGGCTGTTACATTTTGGAGAGCCATCTGGTGGTCTATAGGGGTTTGCAGTCATTTTGTTCATTTTGTGTTTTCTAAAGGAGACTACTATTGTGGACTTGCACCTCTAAGTTCAGGTGATCATTAGTGATTTCAGTTTGACTAACGTGGCTACAGGTACCCAGTGGAGCTCAGTGAACAGTGAGTCCCTCTGTGGTTCATAAAAAAAAGACATGTCACAGCATTCTGTAGCTGTTTAACTCCACAAGTGTGAGGTATGTTAGGGGAGCCTTACAGTGGTCAAAGAGACAGATGGTGATGGGTGGCATGTTTGATTAGGTATGGGTAGCTGGGTAACCAAAGCAACATGGTCAGAGAAGGACAGCTGGCCATCAATCATGACACTCCAACCAACACACTTGGTTGGAGCTAATGAGTCAATGTAGATAGTTTGAAGGAAGAAGACACACAGATAGAGTTAGGTATCATCCACATAGAAATGATATAAGAAGCCATGTCAGATGCATGTTATTTCCCACAGACATGGCTGAAAATGTTGCATCTAACCAATAGTCTAAACCTCACAGATGTCCAATATATGATCATAATATGAAACAAATGCATTTTCAGTCAATACATTCAATGATTATCTGCACAATAGCTTGTGTCATTTGTATTTCAGGCTGAGATCCATCTACAATATTTACTTTTGACCATGAATTGAATTCCAAAATGAAAACATATTTATTCCTTGTGACTTCATATTTAGGCACAAAGGTAGTCCAATCCAAAAAATATGCCACATTTGTGCAATACTACATCTGCCAGATACGACACCCGGTTATGCTCATGCTAGCGGAACATAATGATCATATTGCCTGAAGTCATCGGACCATGAGGCTCATATAGCTGCAAAAGTCCATCTGAGGAGGTGGACTGATGGTGGTACACCCAACGTGGCAGACTTTCCATCACAGGGTCTGAGGGTTAAGCCTCCCTAGCACCACAAGCTGTTTTGTTTTCTGCTGTTAAGTTTTGTTTTTAAAATACTGATTATACCGTCTACATGAACACAGTCTGCAGACCATCCCTCAGAGGTCTGAGGCGGTGAGATGCTGTCAAATACACTGTAGATGTCTGAAATGCTGCTTCAACTGGACCATGATCCTCTGCTTTATCTAAAAAAATGTCCAGATGCTGCGTGTTGCCGGCATTATCAGATGTAATTTGGATTAATTATTACCAATCTGAAAGAAAATTAAATTGAAACAAAGTGGAATATCGGCTTTGCTTAAACACACAACGGGTAAATATGCTTTTAGTCTTCAAACAGCAGAAATGGGTTTGTGTGTTTCCCTCAGCAACTTCAGCTTTTCTTTAAAAGTGTTTTCTGCACCACTTGAAAAATGAAATTAATTGCATCCCCACTGTGTGGCCTTTTGAAAGGAAGCTTTAAATAAGATGAAATGACAGCCCAGTTTGAAGTCACAGCTTTTCATTTTTTTGTGGTGTGAGAAGAGGAAGAAGAAGAAGAAGAAGAAAATAAATATTGCTTTCTAAATTCACTGCAGCCCTTCTGGTGGGGTAATCATTTCAAAGACAGACTGTGCTGGTGATGTCACTTCCACATTCTTACACATGAGGGCCAAACAAAAATAAAAAAAATACAAATGAAGACGTTCTGACACGCACAGTGATCAGATCGCCTCCCTGTGCTGAGAAAAAGAATGTAATCCTAATAAAGATGCTGTTTACAGTGGCAGAGTGAGACAACATGTTATTTTCCCTCCGTCACACAGCTCTTATTCATTCTGTCCTACATTCTTAAACTGTGACGAGAAGTGCTGAAAATGAGCCCGAGGCGCTGACTTATGAGTAAAAATGTGGTACACATGCAGCACATATTGTAAGCACTCATTAGTATTAGTGTTCTCTTCAGTTGTCATTTCCTGTTGTTAAAAAACAAAGCAGAGAGGATGTGGGCTGGAAATGGGGTTATTATTTTTCAGCTCTGGGTCAAAAGGGTTCCTCTCCTTACGTTTCACGGATTTCGCTATATAAAAAAAAAAGATGAAGGCCACGGTCTCGGAGGAAATAAAGAAGAGGGCCATAAACAAACTCAAGCCCACATTAAAAAGCCTCAGAAAGGCCTCTCTCTGTACGCGACGGGGTCCCATGGGGGGGTGGCAGCGGCAGCCACATCGCTGGGGAAGTGTCCTGTACTCCGCTCCGGTTATGAAGTAGAAAAAATGGGACGAAAAAAAAAGCACTCAGTCATGAAGCGCAGAGGGTTTTCCTTTTAAATTCATCTTAGAGTATGTAATAGGTATTCAAACAGCAGCAACACCAAATATCCTCTAGGCAGAAACAGACATGGCTGGCTAAGAGCCGCTGAAGCACTCTGCTGTTCGTTCACAGGCTCCTGTTTGAAATGTATTCACGCTCACTGGGAATCAAACATGGCAAGCCACCACATGTGTTTATGTCGCACACATTTAACACAGTCTAAGATAACATCCATAGACTGAAATATGCATAAAAGGCCTTTCAGTATTGTGTTAAACATCTATTCATATGAATCATTTTAGTGCAATTTGGATTACATTATCTATAACTGCATAAAGCATCTTTCACATGATCCGATGGGTTGAAGCTGGAGTGATGGTTTGCCACTGAAAAGTAGGGCAAGTGCACTTGTAGATGATTCTCTGCTCCTCCAAGCAGCTTCAACAGTTCTGACTGTTCTGGAGGGGAAAAGGTTTATATGTGGTTGGTGGTGAAACTCACATGACTACAGGTGTAAAAGTCTTCGGGGGTTCAGGTCATTCTAAACTGGTCTAAGACTGTAGGACTGCTGGGAAGCTGGTAACTCAGTGTTTTCACCGGACAAGTGGAAGTGTGGTGTGGGTCTGGATGGGTACAGGATCAACCAGAGGACAATCAAGAACTTTTGCCAGAATTTTCTGACAATGCTCTGAGGTCATTGGGGTTTTATTAAAGTTGCAACTTCTGGGGATCTAAACTTGAAGAAAACCTGCAGTTCCTCCAATATCCACGTGAGGGCTGGCTCCTAAAGTGAGTCAGCCTTTCATCCTAAAGTATGTGACATCTGTTTTGGGCGGATTCTTGCATAACTTTTGAGTGACAGAGGGATGCTGTCTCACATAAATAGCCTCCCTGCAAACGCACCACCTGCTTCAACTCCACTTGTGCCTGTATTTGGATTCAACAGGAGTTTAAGTGGCCTCAGGTGCTGCTGAGAAGTGCAGAGCTTCCATCCCACAGCTGTAAAATGTTCTCATCCAAAAGAAACTGGACACTGCAGACAGCGACTCCATTGGCTGTCCCTGCCCGGTACCAGGACACCTGCCACCTCTTCCTCCTACCCACCGTCCTCTGCTTAAATAAGTGGCCTCTGACTTTAAGCTATGAAATCTGCAACAATTACATACAACTATAAGGCCTTAGAGACTTTCGAAGGAAGGATACATTGTTTATTTACACATAACCTCCACTATCTAATGATCCAAAGCAGACAAAGTGTCCTTTTAATGTTGACAGAATATTTTTTTTCCATGTATGAAGCAGCACCAATGTGCGCAAACGGCACCGCTCACCTTTAAAACCCGTCCTGCTGCATGCACAATGTTCTGTTTTCCTTTAAGCTCTAACTATTTTCTTCAGCAAATAATCCACTCCATCAGTCAGCACAATCTATATTCACTGGCACAGATCTAAACTGTGACTGCTAGGCGCTTCAATTCACAGTTCATCCTCCCTCACATTTGATAGGTGACAGGCTCAGACTAGAATGTTGAGGTTCTCCAGAGAGCCCGCTTCAAAATTGCTTTCTGTTTATGACATCCTTCATCTAGACCTTTTATCGTTACCTGTGAAGAGAGAGAGACGGGTGAGCTGAACGATTTGGTGAATTTTTGTAATTGATTCTGATCTTTGGTGTATCTGCTGTCCCAGAGATTTATTTACCCTTTTGGGTTTTTTAAACTATTTTCTCCTCGTGTGCACGGTTTCTAATAATCTGATGTTCCGTGCAGATGACTGAAATCCTCGCCTGATATTTGATCATCATTCATGCAGTGCTGTTTACTGCTATCCACACAATGATGAAATAATGAAATGTGGCAAAGCTCCACGACAACAGCCAGCAAATCAAACGTTCACATGAGCGAGATGAGAAGAGAGACACACATCTGCAAGTAGTTGGAAGCAAAGCTAGACAAGCCCTCACTTCTACTGTCAAAAACAACAAGGATAATTACTGTTGCAGAGAATACCTAATTATGCCTCTATTCAGGACCCAACCTTTTCTCTCTCTCATTTTATAGTTCCTTTGAAAATGAGGTCTCTTATGTCTTAAAATAACCTGAACCTGAGAACTAAGCTGTATCTCTCCTTCTAACTTGGACTCCAGCTGCGTAGCTGAAAGGATTAGCATAGTGAGTTAATATAATGCTCAGTCACTGCCTGTGTGTCAGTTCTCCACCTCCCACTTTCAAATCAAAGCATTCCTTTGCATTTATGCTGAGAAGTGAAAATCACACACACACACACACACTCCTGTAATGCATTGAAACTAACTTTATCTACCCGATGAATATCTGGTTATTGATCTGTAGGAGAGCTGAAAGGAAGGGTCGAAGCAGAAGAGTTTGCTCCGTAAGACCTTCATTACCAGCAGGGATTATATATGAGTCAGAGAAAAAAAAAAAACATCCTCTGTGCTTCATATGCATGTGGACACAAGGGCTGGAGAGCAGCGATCAATCTGAGCTAATTTACCGCCGCATACATTTGCATAGGTTGTATGCTAATGTGCCTGAGCTGCTAATGGTATAGCAGGTCATGTGGAGCAGCATGAACAAAATAGGAGAGAACAGGCTGGCAGCAGTGCAACGTGTGGCCCAATTTCTGTAAAAAGGCTTCATCAATTGTTGTTAAGAATGTCTGACTATACACATCATGAGCGCTCACAGATGACGTGGATAATAATTAGACTGGATCTAATGACTTGTGGTTGTTTCTCAGTATAAAAGTGCTGACATTAATGGTAGGGTAGGAGATTTTGAAAACACAGTGAGAGTCAGCCAGATTTCAAAGTAAACACACGCCCCTTTTTCTCGGAGCTCACCCCGAAGCCACGCCTCCAATCACATGGACGCGCATCACCTGAAGACGAGCTGCGGTCTGTGACTTCAGCCATCATGCACGTACCTCTCTGGTGCACAGAGCAGGAAGAGAGTGACAACCAGCCAATACTCCTACAGGGTCCACCCGGAGGATTGGCTGATGTTTTTATGTTTTATAGCTTCAGATGATTCATATTCTTCGTTTTAATGCGAAACTGCCGAACTAATCGGTTGCTATCGGACTGTAAAGAGAAGTTACACTAATTTAACACAAAGTGCATCAGAGTGAAATCTCCTACCCGACCTTTAAGGTTTAGAAAACCATCTATTCATCATGTTCTGACTGAAATGTGGCTGACAAACTACATGTTTGGACTTTTTGTCACTGCGCAGCTTTAATGATCCAAAACTGTTATTAATTCATTGCCTGCTGCTCAGTTTTTTTTGGTTTTTGTTTTGTTTGCAGCTGGTGCCCAGCCTGCCCTCCTCTCACCTCTAACCTCCTAACATCACTGTTCAATTGGCGGTGGGGAAGGTGGAGGTGTAAGTCAGAGCAAAAGCAAGCGTAATTGCATCTCGGCAGACACAATGAGCCCATTCACGTTGAAAGCAATATTCAGATGGTCTGAGTATCAGGTCAAAGAGGTGGAGGAAGGATGAAAAAAAAGAGGGGAGAGAATGAATAGGAAGAAATTGGTGAACACAAACATGACCCTGTTAACAATGTGGACCGTGTTGTGTAACAGCCATTTCATCCCAAACACAGGGGCTTTGAATGATGATTTTATGAAAAGCCCGACAGTTATTCATAAGAAATGAAAATAATTTAAAGGATCTGGGTGAAAATAAGAGGCATGCTCACCCTCTCCCTCACACATGTATTGTACTCATAGGGAGGAAGGGGGGGCTGTTATTGCCGAGGCCTGTCAAGCCTGGGGACGGCAGCATATCCATCGCACGCTTTGTTTTGGCGGGATCTGTCTGAGGTAATAGTAGCATGTGTTCCGTCTTCTCCACCGCACACATCTGTCTGAGGTGGGGCGTCGGTTTGATGTATGAAGCTGTTTGCCGGGGCCTGAGCTAAGAAGAATGGAGCCCTGCATCACTTAGCATCCCATTGCCACACACAGCTCCGCCATTACACCTCCCAGAAGTATCAGGCGCGCCCCTCGCTTGAGTAATTTTGCCATCTGTTGACAATGTTTACACGGCGGGTGATTTGTCATCACAAACAGCGGGCCAAGAATTAACAAGCTTATTTATGATCCGAGCTGCATTTTGCACTATGAAAATGCCATTGGTCATGTAAAAACAGTCAGAATGCTATTACAGGTCTGGATGAGGCGGCAGCAAAGACACATTATGTTGCTCAAAAACCTAACGCTGAGGAGGCAAGCGACTAATACCTGTAAATAATAGCTTTATTTCCAAGGCATCAAAAAAATATGACACCATTGATAGGATATATTAGTTTGAAGAATTGAGATGGAGTTTTCCGTCAGCAGAAGCGTTGCTCCTAGAATTACAGTCGTGGGAGCACAATGCTATTTGCACTTTGCAGAAGAATGTAGCTGAGAAAAGGTCAAACAACAAATTGAAATCTTGGCCCAATATTCGATGTAAAGTGAGAGCTGAAGTGTGGAACGGCTACGAAGAAGACAGCGAGGCAGAAAAATGAAAAAAAAAAGCAGAGAGAAATCATGCACAGTACATCTCGATGGGCATTCGAAAATCCTCCCGGCTGCTGGAAAGTGTCTTCTCAAGTCATGGGATTGCTCTCAAATGGTACATTCCTAAAGGAAAAGGATCTCATTTTGTATGTATAACTTTGAAAAGGTCACAAGAAGAGCAGACAGGCATGAGAGAACTTGTGAACCATCAAGAGACACAAGGTCTGAGGAGAAGATCAGAAAAGGAGAAGCACAGTGCGCCGCTCTGATATTCCTTTAACACCTAAAGAGCTCAGAGACGCTGTTATATTCTGTGTGTGTGTGTGTGCTTATGGATTTTCTGTGTACTTGTATATCTAGTATTTATCTGTCATGCATGAGACAAAAAACAGCACAATGGGATCTAAGAGCGAGTGTGAAAGTATTCTGTTGCATGTATCCCTTAAAGGCTGCATATCTGAACATTTAGAAACACCATTTAGAGTATTTTACAAAAGACAAAGACCACCGTGAAAAAACAAACAAAACAAAACAAAGTTCTTAGAATTCTGAGAAAAATCTCAAAATTCTGACTTTTTTTATAAAGTGTTTTTTACAAAGAGAAAAAAATAAAAAGGAAAAAAGTCAGAATTCTGATCATAATAATAATATTCTGATGTCTTTTCTGAGCACATAGAGACAAAGATTGTGTCGTGTTTGACTATTCAGTTTTTATTTAAGAATTTTTTTAGGGTGGGGCATCTGTACACACCCCAGATAGTCACGATTGATTTAATGTTTTTGATTAAATCATAATAGTAATTGTAAATATTGTTTTAATAAAATAGGCCACTGTAGTGTTTTCTATTAAAAAAAAGGCCTATGAGATTTAGCTTAGCTTAGCGTAGCTAACACATGTTCTGTCAGTGTGGCGAAGCTGCCATTTAAACATAAAGTTACTTAATCAAAGGTGTGAGCCGTCCAGCTCATTGATCACTGCATGTTTGTGCTTTGTGAGGCAGAATCCTGCTTTGAGTGTGACTGATCCACCATCCTGATGCTCCCTGCCTGGTGACATTAGCACCGGGTCACCTTGAACTGCTGTGGAACATCCTTTCATCCGTCCTGGCTCATCCTGAAGAACAGCACAACCATTCAGAGACGATCTGGCTGATCGTGGCGGAGGCCTCGGCTACCAAAGGGTCTGGATCATTATTCACCATGTCGTAGTTAAACAAGCATCAGAGTACTGTATGGAGCTGCGTGTCCGTGGCTTTCTGATTGCACACACATTGATTTTACATGGCTTGGCGGGCTGAATGAGTTTCTAGCTCAGTAAGCTTAGAGGCATTAGTTACAGTTTGAATGTCATCTGGTGTGCGATGCAAAATAAACCACACTTTTGTCTTGAACAGTCATCAGAAATGAAGTTTGGAAGATCAACTAAAAGCTTGACAGGTCAGCTGATGTTGGAGAGAGCATAATTTCTAAATTCCCGGTGCTTTCTGTGAGCATTAGCTGCAGCAGGGTGTTTGTTTTGAGGCTATAATAAAATGGGGCTCAGTGTTATCTCACCCTGACTAATGTACAACTTTGCAGTCTGCACACCATCTACAAAGGACTGCTGGATGTTCCTCTGTTGCAGGATTTGGTCTGCTTGTCTTTATAGTTGTAAATGTATTTCTGTCACATCATGGATATCTGCTGGCAGATAAACCCAAGCAAATAGGAGTCAGCTTGATGAAAGCAAAGCACATCTGCCAGCGAGGTTCTGCCTTTCATAAATGGGAATCTCACTGAAAAGATAAGTCGTCTTTTTTTTTGTAGCGGGATAAGCTGTGAAGTGGGCTTTTCATCATTTTTTAAAATAAAAATCCTCATCTCTCCACAGAAAGAAGAAACCAGGCCTCACCATTCCAACAGTTTGTCATGACGGCTGGAGCAAGAATCATGCTTTTCAAGAAACATGCCAGACTCCCAGAAGTACACACCTTCAGCAACGAATCCTAATTAAACAGATGTCTTCTTCTGGAGCTTGATATACAAACTATAGCCTTACATCGACAAGGTCAATATCAGAAAAGCTTCAATCATAGTTCTACTTTCACTCACAGTCCAGCAGCTACAGAGTCATATGTTAGACGTCCAAAAAGTGGTCCACGACTGCAATGATGTCAACACATTCGGGTCTAGTGTCCTGGTGAAAGGAGCACTTTTCCTCTCTTTAGTTTTCCATGCTAACTTTTTAGCATGCTAAGATTTTTCCAGGTACTTCAGCAGCAGTACTCCTTTCACAGGACATCCTCTTGCATGCTGACCAGTGGCAGAACCAGACCTTTACAAGGGGTGGCCAGTGGGTGGGCAAGGCTTTATCAGAGGGTTCATAGACCTCGTTCACACTGGGGAAATCAATTCGGCCATATCTGGATATACCTGGATAGTTTTTTTCTGATTCTGAACAACCCAAATCCGGATATATCCAGATTGATTTCAGTCAACTGGCTTACATCTGGCTCAGATGGCTTAGTTTCGCTAGCCGCAAAAAAAACGGAAAAATAAGCGACATAATAAGCGAATAAGCGAAAAATGCACCACGCATGCGCACACGCGGCCTGAACGGACTCTGTGTATTATGAGGCGCCACCTAGCGGTTTGGAAGTGTGAACGAGGCCTAATAAAGAACAATATTCTGTTTCTCTTAGCTGGGACCTAAGTAAGGTGCCTTCTTGACAATAAGAAGATAACCCAGATGCATCTCTCGCACACATACGTTTGTAGCTATCAGTAAGACGCCTGAAATAAATCAGAATTATAACAAATATTCATACAGTCAAAACAAATACAGCAGTAAAGTGACATCACACACAAAGTCACCTACTGTTACAAGCTGAATCAACGAACGAATAACAAATTCAGGTTTGGGTTTGGGTAAGCCCCTCTCTGACCTAGTGGTGATTCTGGACCCTTACCTATGCCCACACTGCCAGGCTGGCTGGCTCCAGGCTGGGAGCTGCCAGGGCTGCTGGTATTGAGGCCGGGGTCTGTCTGGGCCTGATCTGCATCTTCCTTTCTCTTCATTGTCTGTCGGCATGGACAGGTCCCTGAGACATACCCAGCTTGTTTGCATTATTTATCGAGCTGTCACGATCATGTCAATACTCTGCTATAACCAGGATGCGGGTCACATTCCAGGTTCTCTCTGCCAGGTTTGTATTCAGCATCTCACTTCTTCACCATGTCCTTGAGGCAGGAGGATAAACTATGTGTGTTGCTTGTCACCCTGCTTGCTTGCATTTATCACTTTAGGTAAATCATAGAGTTGGAAAATGAATCATAGTCACAACTATAAAAAAAGAAAAAGTGTTGATGTGGCTGATGTTGCCTTATGGTTCACCAGTATAGTGTTTACATGGTGTTGTTATGGAAACCGCTGTGTGCTTCCTGTGTGTCATATACACACATCTGACACACACTGATGAGTTTTCACAGAGGTTGTGTGAAATGATTCATTCCATACTTGCATCCTGTTGCAGTATCAGTCAGACCACCATGATTCATTGATCCGCTGCTGCAGCTCCTCACCTCACAGCTTGCATCAGCAAAGGCAACTTAAAGACAAGAAGAGGAACATGAAGTTATGCCTCATTAGCAAAGTCTGTTCGAACCATGTTATGACACGTGTGTGTTTTATTCATGCAGCATCTCATAGCTGCTTCAGCACCTCGTGTCATAAACTGCAAAAACATATTCAACTGTTTATTTTGCTTGTAATCAGTGCTGCAAACGACATATACAAACTGTGGACTGATCCGTCTTCATACAAATGAGTCATAATATTAAACATAAACAATTTTAATTAACTGTTTAAGAGCAACCTTATGCAACATACAGTTACTAATGTGGCCACAGACCCAGAAACATGTGAACTATAAAGCCTCAGTTCTTCAGCTGCTTGACCACAAAAAATGTAAAATAAAATGATTAGGTAATTTAATTTAAAAGAATATTATATAATCAAAAGAAAATGCTGAATTCTAAAAGTCTGGTTAAAAAGTCACAATATTTGTTTTTAATAAATTTATCTGCTATGACTCCAACTGACTCATATTTTTATATTTTTCAGCCAAGTTCATTTGAAAAATGTCTACTAACAGGTTGGTCAGTGATAATTTCACAATAATCAGATATGGAAATGTTTACATTTCACTGTAAACTTACAATCCAAAAATGATCTTCACGGTTAGTGCTAGGGTGTTTTCTCTGTATTTTGTCTTTGTTATGTATTTATTTATATGGTTAAATTAAATTAAAGTAAATAAAATGTTTTTTCCTGTTATGACCACACTGTAGACAGCTGGCTTTCAGGCTTCTGCTTTACAAAACCTCCCAGTCTGCGTTGCCTCCAAAACAAAACAACATGCGTTCAGTTGAGGAGTAATTAAATTACTTCCTGTGTTATGGAGAACAGTTGTTGTGTACACAGTAAAACAGAGAGCGTGAAACGTGTCAGAGATAAAGGGTGACATTCTGTCAGGAGGCTTAAATATCACAAGTTGACTTTGGAGATTATCTGACAGTCATTTGCATACAGACACTTCTGACAGAGGCGATGGAGCGCAGAGCTCCCGCTCTCACGCCGCCTCTATCCAACACTTGTGAAATTTTCATGAAGGAGGAGATGCTCCACTTCCACATGAGAGCCAAGTGCCACTCGCTGCAGAGTGATACCACGTATGTGCAATTATTGCAGGTGCCGCGTCGACATCAGTGGCAGTCGGAGGATCAAACCGGCTCACAGCTCTGATCTTTGATGAATAAAATAGTGTGCAGCAGACTTTTCCTTAATTAATGAATCCTTTAAATATCGGACCTTGACCTTGATCTGTTTTTATTTCACAATATTAACAATATTCAAGGCAGTTTTAAAGAACTTCACCTCCACCGAGACATGTAAAGGTGATCTTGTGCTTATTCTAATATTTTTTTTGTCTGCTTGACATTTAAAATAAAAATAACACAGAAAACAAAATGTGGCTGAGCTTCGACAAATGTCACTCTTCCTTGGACATTTTTGTGTGTTTTAATTATATTGTTTAGTTTTGTGTTGTTTTGAGCCTGTTTTAGATTAAAAATTTTAGAATTATATGTTTTAGCGTATCATTTTGTTGACAACGTTTTTGTTTGTTTTGTGTTTTTGTTTGTTTTATATTTAATTTAATTTAATTTAATTTAATTTTGCACAATGTATTTTCTGTTTTTTATGGTTGTCAGTTTTTTTATTTTTTTGTTCTAGTGACTGACGGAGCTCTGTCTGTGGAAAGCTGAAGCAGAGAAGAAGAGTTCTGTTTCCACTGCACGCTTCCCACAGAAGATGACGGAGCCCCTGATCGCGCCTGATCTGCTGATGCTGCTGCAGCATGGCCGTCTGCTCAGAATGTAGCCAGTTCAAGCTGTCGCCTTCAGTTCAGAGAGCAGTTTGTACAAGAACAACAGCCGTGTTCTGTGACACTTGTTCTTGCTTGTGGCTCTCTGTGTTTACTGTGAATCACTGCGGAGCAGTGAGGAGCTGCTTATTAAGTGCTGGTGGTGATTCAGTATCATACACTTTGTATTCACTTTGATGATTTGGTTTGTGCGCGCACCACCTCTCACGCTCACACTCAGACTTTTTGATACTTTCTGATGTAGTTGTTCATCTGATGATTTAACCATCATTTCACGTCCGTCCGAACCTTGAAGTGCTTCACTGTCACCTCACATTACTGATGCAGAAAATGAATGTGACTTCTGGAACCAGGAGACTCTCAAAATGCTCGTCCTACTTCACAGCTCTATTAAAGCGACTGTAAGAGTTCTGCCGATGCTTCTTTACGTTTGCTCCATGAACTTCTTCAGACAAATTTTATGCCATTACATACCAAAGACCAGCAGACATTCAGTGCTGAATGTGTCCAAAACAAGCTTGTTTCATTAGCTAAACATATTTAGTGGCCAGAGACGATGAATGATGGATGAAGTAGATGCAGTTTGTGTTTTACGACAGTAGGTAGCAGTGTTTTGTTGTCATAGCATTAAGCTAGCTTCACTGAAACCCTGTTCACACTTGGGAAATCAATCCGGCTAGAACGGGATTTAGGCCGTAGGCCTATCTGGATATATCTGGGTTGATCTAGCCAGATTGGCTTACATCTGGCTCAGGTCTGAACGCAAATGCGGCTAGTGAATCCTGTTATCGACGTGATACTTCCGGTTCACAGGGACAGTGTCCGGGTCAGGTACAAAAGCCGTATGTAAACAACCGTCAAACTACGACAGCTTTGCTCCGAGTTTATTTTCAACAGGGCTACAAAGGAATAAACTGCTTTTTGAACCGGAAAAAATGAAAGAATGAGCGACACAGGACAAAAAAAACGCATGACGCATGTGCAGACATGGTCCTACCGCGGCCTGAACAGACTGTATATTTCGAGGCGCCTAGTGGTTTAGAGGACAAACAAGCCGGATTAAGCCGGATTGAGTGTGTGATAGCCAGATTTAGAAATAGGTCTGAACATATCCAGTTTAAAGGCTATCCGGATTCAACCCTACTCTACCTAGATTGACTTTCTCCAGTGTGAACGGGGCCTGAGTCAAGGCCCTCAGCATCATCAATTTCACATTTGGAAAGATTACATGCAGTTATAGACAATACACCTTACTATGGGATCACATGTTTGCAATATTTTTTTCTCACTTATAAAGTCTTTTATTGAATGAGAAATATGCTGAATAAATGGTCTATGTCTTGAATTCACAATGACTGTTACTGTTCCTGCTTTTTATAATTGATCCAATAAATTCCAGTTATCCAGTCTTGATTAATTAAATTCAGTCATGGCCATCAACTCCAATCTTACATTTTATGGCCAGTTTAAAACCACTTAGCAAGAGGAGCATCATTTAGAGAAAAGCTAAATAAATGATCAGTAACTTTTACAGGAAGTGTGACTCACAGAACACTGTACTTATGTTTTCCCTCCTGTGAGACTGTAGGCAGTCTGAATCAAGGCCGTAAAGAGAAGTTTTACCCACGAACCCTGCAGCCTTCACTAACTCACACAGCAGTGATAATAAACATACAAAACCTGGACAAACACAAGAAAATATGCAGTGAAGCCCAGTATCACCTGAAGAAGAGTCTGGCTGTCCACCTGACCATTCATCATTGTAGCGATCAATAAGTAGAAAGACCCATATGGGCCGATGCCCCAAGCACAAAACAAAACAGAGAGCAATAACACAGAAAGACTCTGTGATCGAAGGAGAACTGCTAACATCATCCCACAACTGCAATCACTTTGTAGGTCTACACATCTATCATGGCAGCCATTGAAGCATCACATACAAGAGCCACCCTGAGATCGAATAACAATGACGTCTACACCTGAGTGCGTGGCAGGCTTCAGGGGCAAACCTCCACAGGTTAGGCTGTTCTAAGGTGGGCTGCAGCTTTATGTGTGTATCAGCACTGCTTCAAACCACCCTAAGCAGGAGCTCTTTCGGGGTCATGTTTGCAGAGATAAAAGTACCTGCAACCCTGAAAAACTGTGGGGTGCAGCTCAACCCTGATTGGTTAAACTCTGCAACGCAGTTCCCATGTGGTTAAACTCAGAGGTAAACAGACGGAAAACAAGACAAAGAGCAGCAGATCAAAGGAAGGAGAGACTGAAAGAAACAAGCCAACAAGGAAGTGCAGACGCATGATGTCACTGTTAATTCAAGGGTCAACTGGAGAGCTCCTGCACATGAGTGCACCGCCTGGGTACTCCAAGATCCTGCAGCAACACGTGGCCAGAGGAGTGTGCAGGTATATGCTGCAGAGGTGGTGATGCTCTGAATGATATATGAAGAGGAAAGAGAGCAGCACGTGGCAGCTGTAAAGGGTTAAACACACAGCTATGATTAACAAAAGGTTGGAAATGTTGCTGTAAGATGAGGATGCCTTCAGAGGGGGATGGCTAGATTTGCAGGATTTACTGACGTTAACCCATTTTTACCCTACCCACCCATTCTAACAGAGACTTAAAGTTGGTTGGTTAACCCTGCAATGGTGATCAATGGCATTATTCATTTATTGCTTAAGCTTTTTTTCTGAGTATCTATATATTTTAAATACACATCACAATACCACTGATATATTTAGATTCATATCCATTATACAATAACATCAGAGAGGCAGCATCATCTGCAGCATGACAAACACACAGCCAGGGTCATAAAGGCCGGTCTGCAGCCACAAGAGTTGCTGCAGCAGATGGCCAGACCCCCACAAAGCCTTGATGTTTACATCACGGATTACACAAAGACACACAAGACCCTGAGACAGACTTGAAACAACCTACTCCAGCACAACCTCTTTTTATGCTTATGCCATTTTTTTGTCTGGACTGCAGCTCACAGATGACATTGGAGCCTCATCATTCGCTGGTTCATCCTTTATCCGTGCGACTCAATCAGTGCATCAGTGAATATTTCCTGGACTGGTGTTTGGTCATTAATGTGCCCATTTGCCAGCACACAAAACTCTGGCATGTGCTACAACAAAGCAGAAAGGCTTCGTTTTGTGCTGAGACACCAATTTGTCCAAAAAAAAAAAATACACTTCATCACACTAGTCTGGACTGGACTGCTGCCAGAGAACATTAATGGATTTTTTTTGTTACTTCAACTGCTGCAAAAGGCAAAAGGCAAAATATGAGAATGTTTTATTCTGTCCTCCAGCACATGTGTCTCCAGTATATTCCAGTATATGACTGATTCACAGTAACAGGTGGTCAAAACTCCAGCAGAAGGTAGAACTGAATAACTACCAACAGGAAGTTGGTATTTTAAGCCACACTCAGGTTGATATTTTGTGTTTTTGTTTATTTTGCTTTTATTGCTTTTATTTGATGTTAGATTGATGTGGATCCAGAGAAAAGTAGAAGCCCTGTAAATACATTTTTCTGAGAGACTTTTTCTGAGACTGGGAAATATATTATTACATATAAATTCCCATCTGGTCCCTTCTTTACAAGCTCAGGTCCTCCACCGGAGGTTTTGGTGCTTGAGGGTTCTGTGCAGTATCTTTGATGTTCCTCTCAGTGCTCTTCTGGATGGAAGTGTCTGATGGCTGTCCAGGGATCTGTTGTAGCTATTCCTCCAGTTTGAGGGTCATTGCTTCGATCGCCCCGATGACCACAGGCACCAGTGTTGCCCTAACCTGTCGGGCTTTCTTAAATTCCTCTTTCAGCTTGGTATGTGCATGTCTCTAGCTACTCATGTTCCCTCTTCTTGACGTTACCATCAGCTGGGATTGCCTTTTGTCCACCACTACAATGTCCGGTTGGTTAGCCATTACCATCTAAAACCACCTGGTCATGGTGTTCCATGCATGCTCTTCCCACCAGCATCTCACATTCTGCTGTTATGTAGCTGGACTGTTACACCGCGGGTCTTTCCTGGTGTGGTAGATCTGGGCCTGCATTGGCCCTGAACACCATATATATCAGATGTCAGATAATTTATAAGTGTTTATTGATTGAAAACACACATTACTCCTCTGAACATTTCCAGCCACTTGTCTGTGAGAAAACCATCAAGCAATGCATCAGCTTTTGTGTGAAGGCCAGTTTTATATTAATGCAGCTAAGAAACATCATTTATTTACAACTGCTGTGATTTCACACCTATGGGCAGTGGCCTAATAGATGGAGCTCTGGATACACGCTCCATGTATCAACATCGTGACCAATTAGAGGAAGCTCCAGCTATACCATCAGACTTATTGGTGTTAATTTGATGGTGAGGTTCCAGGCTAGCAGGATTGTTATTGCAGTGCTATTATTATTATAGAAGTGATTACGGGTGGATGTCAAACAGCCACCACATCTAAAAATACATAGCTGCAAAAAATAAAAATCCAACAATAAGAGGGCACATTGTGATAAACAGACAGCAAAAGTCATTATGAGTCATTTATTTCTGCTAAAATAAACACCATCCAGTGTGATATATAAATAATGGGGAACTAGCTGTTTACGAGATAACATTTTAATAAAAGCTATTTCACAGGGAAATTGCCACAGATAAGATCTTGAGGCTTAGCTTAGTGGAGAAATATTTAAGTTTGTTTTTATACTTTTGTGTGTTTATATATAGTTGCTATGTTGACTTAGCGCGCAGCGACAATTTATAGAGAAGCAAAAGGTGAGCTAAGGTCTTATTTTAATCCATGTGTTAGTTGGATGACTGGCTTATTTTTGGTGCAGCGGCTTGGTCTGTATGATGAGTGAAAGAGCGAATTTCTTCCTCTGGTTTCATAATGTACAAGAACAGCTGGCACAGCACCTCTCCAAGGAAGGACGTCCAACTGGCAGCCAGAGGATTCGATCTCATTGAGACATCTATCATCGGTTCTTTTGTTTCTGCTGCAGGAATTCTCACTGCTGAGAACAAACGGACATGAAGGAAAAGGTGCGATAACCTCAGCTGTACAGCCTTCTGTTCGAGCTCCCAGCATGGTGAAAGAAGCGTTTTGTTTAAAACAACAATACACACGGCTGTCCCTGGTAATCTTCAAGCCACCAAAAATGGACATCTGTGCATTTTGTTGGCTGTTATGTGAAAACCACGTTTCCCCGTGCTCACCCTGAGGGCCTGGTATTGATCCTAAAAAATACTTTGAAAATACATTTTTCACTCATTTCTGGAGCTTTCAGCCACAGCAGCAGATGGAGTTGGTTCAGCGTACTAAAACTCTATCCACTGATGAAAGCTGCAAGACTGAGCTAAATGCTAACTTTGCTGATTCCTTGGGTTTTTTCTCAAGTCTTAGCTAACTAGTTAACTAAAGAGAAAACACCACAAGCCTCTAGGAATCTTTGGAAGCAAGTAGCAGGCAGCATGTTGATAGATGATTTCCACCATCATATGTGCATAAATGGTGACATCTGTTGGTGACAAATGGTCAAAAGGTCATCACCGGATCCCATAGTTACACATGGAATACACCCATAAGTATCAATACTTCCTCACAGGACGCTATGTGGTCCAAACCTGCTGCACACACACAAGCTCAGAGCCTGGCAAGGCAATACTAGCATACTACAATGCTAAACAACTAAAATAACCGTGGTAAACAATAGAATGCTAGCACTGTCGCCAACACACTGACCATTTGGCTCAACTACTGTATTTAGTTTCTCATATTTCTAAAGCTTCTTTCTGTAGTCTAAACTGAAACAAGCCAGCAGTCTGAGTCCCACGCAGTCATCAGGACTCCACCTACAGCAGATTACCTCCTTGGCCTGTAGGGGTGCCTGTGTGGGCCACTCAGTGTGATCTCTGAACGGTGATGACCTCCATCTGTGCACCTCTGACGTGAGGCCCCTGAGAGACACCTGGCCCCAGCAGACTGCCTTTTTCTGGACCCCAGCTGTATGTAACAATTATCCACTGGGAATCATTTTCATTATGTGACAGCTCATGCATCACTCATAGAAGCTTCCTGTGTGCTGGCACAATGTTCATTCAAGTTGTATGTCTACATGTCATTGTTTGCCTGCACAATCAAATCTATTTTTAAAGTAATTGTGGGTGTATTAATACATTTGTTGACATGTAGACCCAGCTTCAGCCAGTAACTGATGAGCCTGAAGCAGCATTGCTGTCAAGCGGAGCATCTGCCTGGACACCTGTCAGTGCCACCTCTCCAATTATTCCTTCTTAGATCTGTTTGTGAGCCCGCCACCTCCGCCCGCCCTCCTCCTGTTGCCATCATGAAGCGCTTGGCGTTTTTTTGACAGCTTATTTTTGACGCTTATTTGACAGCATCACGAATTGTTTGCCATTTCTATTTTTCTGTATGAGACTCTGGAGGATTGCAGGTTTACTGCATGCAAAGTTCAGCTCTTACCTTTAAAAAAAGACGTTACACATCACCTATGCTAATAAACAATCATCCACCTGCTGGCAATTTATAATTAAGTGGGATTGGGATTTGTTCCTCAGTACACCTGGGTACAAACAGATTTAGTTGGTTCAGAAGCTTTCCTCTGTATGTAGTTACCTTTTTTTCCAATGGTGCAGGAGATGGAGAGAAATGTCTATATTTGAACATTGGGACACGGGGAGTAATTTATGTCACTGAGTGGTCAATATTAGCTTGGCCAGTCATACACATTCAGTCTGTGAAAATTCTCTCTATGAAATCCCTCCCTTTACAGCCGTACTCTATGACTTCCACAAACCCTATCGTTCCCATCATAACCATTCATCTGAAAGGGAGCAGGCTTCATGTGATGACCTGCTGCTTGTTCAGAAACATTTACAGAATTGCTTAAAACACCTTCAATTCACAAGTTGTTGCAGTAAAACCGCCAACAGTCAGTCAATGACACGTCTGCTCCACACCATTATGGATGTCTGTCGTTAGTAGTCTGGTTGTTGCTCTGCCTACATCACATGCTTCGTTTCTCTGATCGGTTGTATGTCTGTTCAAATGCACACAGAGGGAGATATTTTGTGTCTGCTGTGTCGAACCCACCCCCTAATCCTAAAAAATAAAAAATAAAAAAACAGCTAGGCTCAGCAGGGCCGGCCCAAGCCTTAACGGGGCCCTAAGCAAAATTTCATACCACCACCTCAGCATCAGATGCTTTATCATCCTATAGACTGCACTGTGTGTAATACACGCTACTGAGTGTGTAATATCATCTCGTTTGTGTTAATCAATGTTATTTTTTAAAACATAAAATGTATATTTTATCATGGACTTTTGGTGCTCTTAGGGGCCATAAGCGACTGCATATTTCACATATGCCTTGGGCCGGCCCTGAGGCTCGGTCAGCACCACAGATTTTGTGGAACTTTTATTAAAAAGTCTTGTGTGACAGTACTTGACAGACATTACAGAGAGCCATCTGTGTGAAGAACCAGACACACTATGCTGGTCGACAAACACACACACACAACATATGAGGATAAGAGCTAAAGCTTATGATTGTGCTTAACTTATTGATGATGTAATGTAACATTAATTGATGTCTTATAGATGGAAAACGAGTGCAGATGCACTTTACCTAGAGAACAGAACTTTAGCGGTGTCCTGTCAACATGTTACTAACAGATTAAATGAGATAATTAGCAGCAGCTGATCAGACCTGTCACCGCTGCCGTTTGTCACTGTGGAAATGGTTGAAACTGGATAAAAATTAGAAAGAGCTAGGTGCATTTGTGATTTTTTCAGTGCCGGTATCAGAGCTGTTTGTGCACAGATGCACTCAACGTTTTTTAAAAAGGTATGTGAGTGCAATGTTCGCCTAGCAGTCATTAAAGAGGGCAGCAGGTGGGACATTGCAACACACACAGCACATTGCAGGACATATTATTTTACATAATTATCCATTGCTTCATCTTAGGTGGCAGCATAATTTCAGCTAACATACTGGAGTGTGGCCACAGACACAACAATTGTTCAAGCTTCTAGATTAATAGGAGCAAAGTATATGTTGTTTTGCCTGAGGTCACATGGCCACATGACTCCATTGGCTAACATGACGCTAATGTGATGAAAATGTTCCCTAATAATGCACCAACAACATTTACACTGGGGTGCTAATTAAAATGGTCAGATTTAAATACAAGATGTTAAGTAGATAACATGTTAATAATGTAATGTAATGCTAATGTTAATGGCATTTATATAATGGCAGGAATAGAAGCTTTTATTCTGCCTACGTGGCTCATCAGGTGTGCGAGAGCAGCAGGGGATTGGACTGCATGGAGTGTGGGGGCGGGGGCGTTCAGGGGGTCAAACCACCTACCACTGCTGCAGAATGTCTCATGTGCTTAGACATCCTGAAGAGTGACTGTCCAATCACGTCTCAGGAATCCATCTCTGTCTCATATACAGTACAGTGGGGATTATTGAATATTTTATGCTTCATACAACAAGTGTCACCAAACTAAAAGTTTGTTGCTGCCTTCAGGTTTCCGCCACATTAATGGAACATGCTCACATTTGAAGCTGTACGCTTCATACAAGCTCAACCTTCCTATAACAAACCAAACCAAAACACGCAGGGAGGTTGTTGTGTTGTTATCTGTTATCATGGATTCAAAAACTCAAGATCAACTGACACAATGGCCTTCATACTTCCAGACTCACCTCACACTCAGTAATTATTCAAGACCACAAAAGGACTTTCTGCTCCCTGCTCAGGATGCAGTTCATAAAGAGGACTAGGTCATATGGTTTGGGTCATGAAGTGAGTGTAGAAATGAAGGAACAGAGGCATGGAAAGGAAGGAGAGAACTATGAACGGGAGCTACTGGAGCCACAGCTTCAGCTCAGTGCAGACTTCACCCAGGGGCTAATAACAACAGATGACATCTGCCATCATGCCCTTTGACTTAAATGCATCCAGAGTTTAGAAAGCATCAAGGAGGGGATGGAGGAGATGGGATTGTTTTCATGAATCTTGCGGAGGTCAGGTCTGAGTTTTGATTGGAATGGAACAGAAGAGCTAGGAGAAAGGAAAACCTGAAAACACATACAATACGATATGATAGCTACGACACAACACAATACATAGATACAATACGATACAAAACAATACCACGCGATACAATACATACCTTTTATCATCATTATCATTATTAAAGAATTAAATTCTGAATTCTGGTGCACTTCTGCCCTCTGGAAGGCACTATTAAGGCATTACTGACTCCACATTGCTCCAAAAGTGTTTTATTTGTCAGTGATGTTTTGTGTAATTAAAATAAAGGCATTCATTTATACAGACACGACACGATGTGAGACAAAACGACACGATACGATGTGTCACTGTGTGTTACGACACGACATTCACATCACCGTATCATATGACATGACTCCATGCAATTTGATGTGAGGCGTCACACTTTATTGCCTCCACAGCTACAATAAAAGATACAAACAACTGAAAACTGCACCATCTGTGTCAGTCACAGCAATCACAACTAAATGTGGCACAAACACCACTTTAAAACACCATGGAAGCCATTTACAGTCCCTACAACCTCAACAGTGTTATTTAAAAGTGTTACACAGATATGCACAGATGAGGTTTTATCACCTTCCAGAAGGCTCACGTTCTGTGTGTTGACTCGCATTAGCATTTTTTTTCGCAAAAAGAGAATGTGCCGCTTCCCAACATCACACGCTTGACAACAATTCTCTTCCTCCTGGCTGCATCTAAATCAACACACGTCTTTACGGCGGCCTGTCTCAGTGTGGATTCCAAACCACAGCAACATGGCGGCTTTTAAATGAACAAAAAGGTGAAAACATGTGACGTGCAGTTTCTGATCTGTCCCCTTTAAAGTCTGTTATTTGGCTTTAGTTCCATGAGGTGTCGGGGCATTGGGTTCACTTGTTCAGGCTCTGAAACTTTATGCAATCGAGCTCAATCAGCTGATTCCAAATGCTTTTTGTGATGTTTCATAGACAAAAAATTGAAACTGTGGACACATGCTGTGAGGACAGATCGGCTGAAGGAGCTGGGACGAGCAGCTTGGCAGTGAGGTAGCCATGCTGAGCTTATATAACACATCTGACTACAGCCTGATAAAATAAAAACACAATTGTTTGGTGCACACCTCACACAATACACGAGAACATAAATCTTCAACCTCAGGCTGCATTGACCCAATGGATGCCCAGATACCGGCAAAACCTGCAGTTCCCCCTGTGGCCTCTTGGGACTGGCTTCAAATGTGAGTCAATCCTCCATATAACTCCATGTTATTACTTAAGCTAATCTGTTTGTTTCTGATTAAAGTGTTTGAACAGACACATCCAGCATCTCAGAGGACTTCCAGCACACCTTGATGATTGAAATCTAATGAGTTAAATAAATAAAAAAGGATTGTTCTTCAGTGTAGCTACTCTTGTGTGTGTCCTTGAAAAATATAATACAGCTTTTCATGGGGTGGAAGAAAAAGGTTTTCCTTTGAGACATGAAAAAATGTTTTCCACATCAAAACAAAACTCGAATAAACAAGCCCCGCTAAAGGATTTTTTTTTTCTTGAAGGTTAACACAGAGTCCTGTGTCTGTTGACAGCGCTGACACACTATTAGCCCCGAGCAATTCTACCGCATTGACACATAACTGTACAAGAGTGGCCCTAAAGGCCACATTTCATTAGCAGCATTCCCCCCTCAGAACACTTTATCTGTGTCGTAATTGTTGTGGGATTTGGCGAAGCGGGGGCAAAGGAGCTCTGAAAATGAAATTGATGTTCAAACAAGGGAGCAGCTGTCAGGAGCAGCTACCTGGGGGGTATTTCAGTGAGGAGGCTCGGGGAAATCAGGACTTCTATTGATGAAAGTCTCACTTCATTAAGCGTGACTCCGGTCCTATGCTTTGGTTCAGTTTCACTAAACTAACTAGTGACTCTTCCAGTTAGGATTAATGAAGTCATGACAGGGTTAAAGCAGGCTGGGCAGACGAACGCAGGTCACACACACACACTGATGATTACAGACATCTAATGATCATAAAAAAGGCTACATCTCTGCAGGCTGATTAAGAAAGTCAGAGGATGCTGCCTGGCAGGGCAGCGCTGATCACATCAATTTGTCTAATCAGACTAAATTCACTTTAATGAAAAATACACTCCCTATTTAACAGCTTTATTTGCATTTGAAATGCACTGCATTTCTTAAACTTAGCTAAAACAAAAAAGGAATTTCACTCTTTTTATGGTCATTCTGTGAACATAAAAACAATGGGACTGAGCTGCAGCGCTTCATATTTACACTGTGGACCATCATACATGGAGAAGTTTTTATTCTGACTGTGACTGTTCCAGCTGACATGAATTCATACTGCATGCTCTAACATGAGCACTACAGCTGGATCTGGCCTATTGGTTGTATTGTAGACAATAGAAGGTGAAAATGGGAGGTTCCTTGCACAATGTAACCATGTGTTGCATCTTTTCAGATGTGTTATCCATCAAATGTGGCATGCCTTCGTGAGGATGGTGTATTTTTAATGTTCTTATGTGAGGGTGTGTTAATTCACTTTTCATCTCCTCCCCCTCCCCCCTCCCTCCTCCGTCTGCCTTCCATCATGGACAGCTGGCTGTCTGTTACGATTGACTTATGACTGCAGTTTAACTGTTGGCCACAGTAAATGTCCTGCTGATAGTTTTGCCGTAATATCGCAATTTGTCTTGCCGGTCACAGTGGGCACTTTTGGAAGACAAGCGCATGTGAAAAAAGGCCCAGAGGATGGTGGGTGCCAGGCAGGTGAAAGATGACAGGCAGCACGTCTCTTTCATTCAGCTGAGCTGCTCGGCTCGCCTTGCCGAGCTGAACAGCAGGCGCAGACACAGTGGCACTTCACCTAAATTAATAGTTGACCCGCTCACCATGTTGCAGAGTGAAGAGTTATGGCCGAAGTGCCGCAGCAGGACAGGCAGCAAACATGGCTAACAATAGGGCGTTGGGATGTTTGATGAGGGGAATCAAAGCAGAGGCCAGGAGGTTAAGATGGATGGATTACCTTTGTTATCAGAAGGGCCACGGAGGCGCTGCACCAGCCGTCCTCACTGGCTTATCATCACATCCAACTGGCTAATCCAATTTCTGGCCTCCTCTGTCTCCCTCCTCCATATTCAGTGAGGTTTCTAAATCTGTGGGAGCTCACTGAGGGGGTCACATTTAAGGATTTTACAGCTTAACAAGAGCTGCATTTTCCCTAATAATTGCCTTTTTCAGTTGTGTGGAAAATATATAGTCTAATAGTGTAAATAGTAGGTAGACATTAAGTCAGATGTCATGCTTCGAATGTAAAATTGTATTTCACAGTAAATACTATTGTCTATAAGATAAGTTATAAATCTGACACAGGGGCTAATTGATAAGTTTAAAAGCAGCAAATACACATATGTTAAAAACTGCAGTTCCTCAAGTGGCCACTTGGGGCTAGCACGCAAAATGAGTCAATCCCCACTGCTGTCAACGTTATAATAGAAATAGACTCTGACACAGTGGTGACAGTCAGAGCCTGACACAATGAAAACATATGGGTCACACACATAGACTGTAAATGAAGATTGACAATTTGGCGCTGCCTTTGACATTACACAAAAAGTGAGGCCAAAATATCTCATTTACGGCACTGCCAGGTTGGAAAAAGATGCCATCTTGGAACCAGATTCTGCCCAGTTAAGGTTCAAAGGTGAAGCTGTCCCACAATAACTACTTAAATATGAAAAAAATAACATAAACCAGGGCTGAGGAAAACATGTATTTGAGGAGTACTTTTGGATTTTAGTCCCATTTGCTAACATAGTGGAGCTGGCATTTATGACCTATACTCCAGCCAGCCACCAGGGGTCAATCAACATGGCCACACTTTTGAGGAGCTGTCATGTTATATAATGTTTATTTACAGTCTATAGTCACACCTGCGTGCCAGCAAACTAAAAAGACTCGATCGTGAACGCTGATTGGAACTGGTCTAACACCTGCGCTATCCCTAAAGACCTTATGATGTCATAGTTCCTGGAGGTCCAAACTACCAACATCTACAAAGCAGGAATTCTAAACTAAACTAAAAGTCTGAAAACCAGCGCAGCTGTCTGACTACTCCTTGTTATTGGCAGGTATTTAACTAATAAATGTATAATCAGTCTTCATCAGTTTCCCTTTCACTTCTCGTATATTAATACATTTTTCATCGGGTCGGCCTTTTCCAAACTTTGCCCAGTTTTTCCACTTCCCTCTGTATCTCAAAGGGATCTGCACACATTTATTCCATTTGATTTGCTCTCAAAAGAGCTTTTAAAAGCATATTTGGGATTTTCCATAGACATGAAAGGAACATGGTAGAATGTTTCAAATCCCTGAGAGGATAATTAATTTTCAACAACTGTGTTTTTTTTTTTATATAGAGCCAGGTTAGTCATGCGAGCATGAAATCGATATGACGTGTAAATCAAAAATAAATTAGGTTTCTTTTGTTCTCTATGAACAATCATTTTAAATTAATTGCGGAGTAGACTCCGTGCTTTAAAGTAATGGTCCAGCTCATATCCAGGACTGCTTTACATAATGCATATAGCACAGCCTGGATTTAAAACAATTTACTTCTGGGGTTAACCAGGCTAATGACATATTCATTTTCTGCAAGAGGAAGCTACGCGTTGCACAGAAGTAAATGAGCTTTCCATTGTCCATTGGCACCCACAGCCCATTCTGAGAGAACAGTCTTGGAGCAACAAAGGCTGTGGGGGCTGTGATTTAAATGATAATGGAATTGATCCCTCAACTTTGAAACTGTGGTGTGAAGCTCTAATTAATAGCTCGTTCCTTTTTGAAGGATGTGAAGTTTTTTTCTAAAAAAAAACCCAAACATGGATGGACTCCTCAGCACCAAGCAAATGAGAGGGATTTTTCTCTGGCTTGATGTCCTATTGATCCCTAAAGGGAAATTCTTTCTTCTGTTGGCCTCATGTCGACGAGGGCAAATCAGCAGCTAGGGTCATCTGCAGTGCAGGAAAACAGCAGTCGTGTTGTGAAGCTTGGGTGTCTGGCTGCCATTAAGGGCTGCAAATGAGGTCTTTTCTGTGAACCTTCAGTTTCCCAATGTGAGCTTGGAAAAGCTTCAGTGGTGCAGCCAAAGACATGTTGAAGCCTCTGAGAGGGTCATCAATGAGACCTTCAACAAAGGGGGTGGGGTGTTTCCATAGACAGTCACCTGTAGGTGAGCTGGAGCGCAAGTAGAGTGAGGCAGGTGGTCACTGAAGAAGGAAGTTTGTGCTGTGACCTGCCACCTGCCTGTCACTCAAAGCTGTCACGCCCAATTAACACTGGAGTCCATGGGGATTGCCTGCTTTTGGAGCCAGCCCCTAGAGGCTACTGGGTGAATTACAGTTTTAACACTTCCATGTGGGCTTCGCCTACCATTTTGGTACAAACATGGTTCAACAGTAACTCTAACACACAAACCTAAAAGCTAAGGACGCCAACAGACTGGACAAACTCATTAAAAAGACGGGGTCTGCTGTTGGCTTTAAGCTTGCCAACCTGGAGGAGGTGGCGAGGGAAAGAGTGCTGGCTAAACTGCTGTCAATCATGGACAATCCCTCCCACCCTCTCCACAACACTGTGGACAGACTGAGAAGCAGCTTCAGCAACAGACTCCTGCTGCTCTAAGAATGGTACAGGAAGTCATTCCTGCCGTCCGCCATCAGAGACTATAACTGTTTATCTGTGACTGACAGAGCTGTGCTCACTAACTCGGAGTAAAGCATCATCACAGCTTCAAACTGCTCAGTTACATTAACTGTGTTTTTATCTTCTCTTTGATCTGCTTTATGTGTGTGTATGTACATTTTCTTCATCTTTTGTTGTTGCCATGTGTGTGTATGTGTATAAGAGTTTTTGCTGTGTTTATTGTATTTATTGTTTTTTGATATGCTGCTACTACAACTTAATTTCCCACAGGGATTAATAAAGGAAATCTAATCTAATCTAATCTAATCTAATCTAATCTAATCTAATCTAATCTAATCTAATCTAATCTAATCTAATCTGTGCTTCTAGTGAAGGCATTTCACTTTTTTACATTTCAGTGACAATCACCATTGGAAATAGTCTCTAGTCCCCACACACACTGGTCCTTTATGTTCTGAATTCTGACATTAAAACATCAACACAGCGTAGGTGAACACTGCACCATGAGAAACATATAGCTTTCCTTCATGAGCCCACCTCACCATGTGGTACTGGAAGGAATCTGACAACATGAAGTGTTAATATCTGCTTCAAACAGAAGATGGCCTGTGATCTGAGTTCTTCTAGATGGTTCCAACAACCTCTATGGCCGATCTGTTTTTTTACTCTGTGCTTTCTTCTGCTCGCTGTAGTCTTGATACCATGAAAGGTACATTGCTTGTAATACTGATATTGTTCAGTTGTAGGACAAGCATCAGTGTGATGTATTATTCATGTAGAGCATTGGCCTTAAGCATAACTTTTAAAACCAGTTGGAATCTATTAAAGAAATCTATTCTCTAATCCCAGACATGGATACACAGTAATTCTTCCCTGAAGTAGAGTGTTTCTAGGACACTGGTTGCACACACAGAGGATAGATCAGTTGATAGACAGTCTAGTCTCCAACCTTGAGCTTCACATTTGTTTTAGTTATTCCTGCTAATGAGGACCAGAGGCTGGAAGGTAGAAGGATGAAAGACAAACAGAGGAGGGAGTTAATCATGCAAATGATTCTAAATGCATCTGATGAATAATAATAATAACAATAATCATTTTTTAATGTATTTTTAATCATTTTTTACAATATTTAATTTCTCAAATTTCAAAGGTGTCGGTGTGAAGATGTCTTAATGCCACCAGCGTAGCAGTGGAGAGAGAATGCGGTGAGCTCTGTGTGCACGCTGGTGTTTTTCCTTGGAAAGTTTATCTGTCCACTCCCAGGGCACCCTCTCATTCTCGTTGCCACATCCAATTTATATTCTGTCCAAGAAGAAGACTGCAGGGGTGGCATAATCACTCTGAGCTCCTTGCTATGCGATCTGACACAGGAACTACCCAAGACGTTTACCTTCACCAGCTGAGGCCCACACACACACACACAGCAGAGGAACTGTACGGTGGAGACCCTGACAGAGTGGTTTTTCTCTGGTGGCTGGATTCACCATGTTCCAGACAGGAGTCAATATAAATGCTTGGATCAGCTGGTTTGTCGGTCTCCTGCTACCTTTCATTACATTTCCTGTCATATGTCGTCCCGTGAGCTAACAGAGTTCAGAGAGGTGAACTCCTAGTTTACAGAGCTCCAGTGTCTCAAGTGTGCACAATGTCAGGAATTACACAGCACCACTTCCACACTGTTCCCCCCACTGTACAGATTACTCAAAGGCTGCACTGATCAGGGATCAGATAACAGGCCACAGAAGTACCTCCAACAGAACAGTATAGAGGTGGATATTTCCAGGCCTTTGAAATGACCAAGCTGGATGCATCAGGTACCACCTTTGGTCGTATCTATATAGCACATGTCTATTATAACCAAACCTAAACTTTCATAGACCTCTATGTTAAAACAAGCCTCTCTACAGCAGAAATACTCAAGTATACAGCCTGGTACTAACATCTGAAATATACAGTAGAATTACTAAAGGCTGTGGCCTAATTAAGGGCGTGACTGCCGGCATCCCAGGTCACTATCTGCCTAGGTGTCGCCCTGTAGTCATTATTTAGGAACTCAGTAAGGTCACATGCCTCCCACTGTTAGCTTTAAAACCAAAAGGTTTGGTCAATCATTACTCATTCATTACTTTGTGGTTGGGTGTCAAACATAGCCGACCTGCTGGTTGCTGCTCTTCCCTCCCTATTCTTCAGCTCTCTTGTCCTAAACATCTCCTGCTGCTTCAGCAACACACACTGAAGATATTTTTCGTATTCATCTGAAAAATTAGAGCAAAAATTCACAAACATTTAGGAATGAATGTTATCCACTTGTGTCAGCAGTGGATATTGATGTTTGTGAAGGGGGAATGAGTTTGTCCTTTGTTCCTCCAGAGAGAATGGGGATAACAAGAGAGGAGGACTGATAGCAAATTTAGAGGTCGTAATACCTAAATAAACAAACAACAAGAAATTATACATGTTTCCATGTGTGGGAAACACGTCAAGTCCAAAATAGTCGGAGCAAAGGTGCGTCATCTGATCACTGCAGCAGCTGCAGCCTGAAGCAATGTGAATAAATGAACAGCTCCACCGGAATTTAACAGGTAAATACTTAAATACTTGGAGTCAGCAATGTGCCAGAAAATGGTACCATGGCTACCAGCATTCATACACAGATGCAAATGCAAATCATTAATTAGTAAAACTAAAATTAAATGTCTTATTAGCATTTTGTTGTTAGCATCAAGAGCAAAACAAACACACAAACAAACAAACAAACAAGACAAACTGTCCCTTCTCTTGCAGCCATTTTTGTTTATTGTCCACCAGATACACACATCTGTTGTGTTGTGGTGTCAGAGGCAACTGCTTCCATCTATAATTCATGTTAGCAAAACAGTCCTGGGTCGGCCCCAGGGTCTCCTCCTACACAGCCCTGCCTGGTAAACCTTCAAAGGGAGGTACCATCCCAAACATGACCTCAACAGGCTCCTCTAAAAATGAAGGAGCCCCTCTAGGTTGGCAGAAGGGGCATCGTTAGCATATGCTAGCAAATTTTTTTATTCAGAATCAGAATCAGAATCAGAAATACTCAGACAGGAGCCAGGCATTTAATCCTCATGCCTTTATTTGAACTAGTTGTAGCACAAACCCTGGTGTTATGTAATTGGTTATTTTTGACAGGTTTGAGACCTCCTAAAGGAATGAAAACATGCAGAGCATGTTGCAGAGTTTACGGGTCACCGAGTCGAGTAGAGTCACATGAAAGCCTTCAAGCCTGAAGTATGACATCTTAAAGCCTAGGACACAAGACGGCATCATCATGGCATTCAGCAATATAAAGCTCCATTTTTGTTGAAATAAACGTACAGCTGACATTGTTATGAGCTACCAGAAACCTCCATCCATCACTGTAAATAGTCGGAGTTCTGTTACCAGAGCCACAGTCTTGTAAATGAGACAGAAACAGGTGTTTTACTTGCAGCTCCATTGAATCATTGATAGACCTGTGGTTAATGTTCTCTGTAGTTGTGACAGGATTTGTCTTCTGTCAACAACCCAGTGAAGCCAACAGATGTTTCTGCCGAAGACACAAGAAATACACAAACGCTTCTTCCATAATGTCTGTTATATTTAAACATAATATGCAGTTTGGCTGCCTAACAGAGGAAACGCCCCACACAAACAACCAAGACACACAAAGGGCTTGTGTTCTTAGAGTTTCTGTTTCTGACACCAACCGGTCGGCTCTAACCAAACCCAGCGCGCCTTCGCTCAGCGGCCTCCTGGCTGGGCCTCTGGTCCAGCTGCCAATCAGAGCAGCAGCTCATTAGCAGATAGACACTGCTGATAGGAGATGACACAAGAAGCAGACTGTGCAGTCGTGGGGGGGGGGACTGTAAGCTTCAAGCTAATGGATTTTTACTGGGTTCAATGCATTTATTAATTAAAAAGGTTGAAGGTAAAGCAAAAGATGCTGCTCCAGATTTAAGTTTAATTACTGTTTCTGGTGCCTATTAAAAAGCATCATACAAACAGTGTTTGCTATTAGAAACTTAGAAACATAGCTCTATGCCATTGTTTGTCACATTTCCTCAGTCTCCTCGCAAACAAATCGGATATTTTTTACAGGCACAAAATTCTAAAGACTTTTAAAATTTGAATGCTTGTTATCTTCGGCACACTTTGTGCTTCTGTATCCACGGCAACCAAAAATGGTGGAGAGAGAAAGAGAGAGAGAGAGATGTTTTAATGCAGTTAGTTTGACAGTTTGGCAGGTTGTATAATGTCATTCAAACATAGAAAAAGAGAAATAGTAAAAAACATGCTGTGTTCACAAGTGCACATACAAACTGGGAGATTTCAGGAAAGTCTTGTGGACTGTGAAATTTTAGAAAAGATCAAAGTGAGGAGAGAAAAAAGAAGGAGGAAACCGCTGATGACCCACAGCAGCAGCTCATCTGTCAGACACGGCTGTGTATTTGTTTAGACATGACTGCCAATGGAAGCGGTATACTGGCATTTATTGATTTCTGCATTTTATCATTCAGCAGGTGCAGGACAACAGTTCTACATCGCAGATGGCCAAAGCAACCAAAGAGCTTTTCACGGCGAAGAGGGGGAATATCCTCCACAGTCAATCACTTGATCTCGATCTGACTGTGAGGTATCTCTCACCGAGGACCTGACAAAAGGCAGGGACGATCAGTAACCGACTGCAAAGGGATCCACAAACATGAAAAACTGTGATTGTTCTGAATTTCAGGTGCATCCTGTGTGTTTGGGGGATTTCTCCACATAGTTCACACAGCCGCTACTGTTGGCAGTAATTACCCTGTCTGAAATTTAAACAGGCAGGCCGGCGCAGAGAAATTTCACAACATATTTTACAAGTAAAATTAGTCCCATATCCTGCAGCCATTTTCAGCTGCCGTGCTGACAAGCCCCATCTGCCTGATACCATACATATGACATCATTCTCTAATCTGCTGTCTATCAAGATATATATCTAAACAACGGGAGGACCAAAGACACTTAGACCTCCCTGAGTCCAGCGCAGTCCTCCAGCTCCTCACTGAGGGATGGACAGCCTTGGTAAACCACATCAACTGGCTCCTTTCAATGTGAAGGAGCCTTTCTAAGCTGGCAGAAAGGCTGAGGTTGCTCAGGGTGGAACCTCCCAAGGCAAACTCTAGGGTGCAGATCCAGGCAAACACAATCTACAAAATGAGTCCTATGACGAAGATATGACCTGTGACCATGACCAGTGTATATACAGTCCAACCATCCAAGGACATGTGATCATCCTGACCAGTGCACTGCTGCTAAATGCTGAGAGGTGATGGGGTTGCAGGGTGTGTATATCCAGGTTTATGAGAGGGAAGTCAAACAAGGAGGCAGCTGCGACAAGTCAATAGTGTGTTTCAAAAACAACACGTTGAGGAATATGTAAATAAAATTGTGATTATTTTTATCCCGTTATACTGACAGATGGATAAATTATCTATAAATACCCCATTGCAGGAGAAATAAAGGTTTTCTTTATCCTAATAACTGTCACTCTGTGTTTCATTCCCTGTTTATATAGTATAAATAAATAAAAAGCATCCTGATTTTAGGAAGACAAAAATATATTAAGGCCCCAGCCTGAACTGAGCCTTTAGCTGTCAGCTGTACAAGTGATCTAAACATGTTTTTATTGTGACTGCAGAGGTCTGGTATCCAGGCTCTGTTGTTTTCTAGCTGTTTTATTTGAATAAGACAGAGCAGGCTGAACTGTTGCTCTGTGTCTTCCAGCTGTTTATCTATTTTTTATGCAGTCATGTAGTATAGATGAGAATCGGCTCTGGCAGACAGGTAGTGGTGTAACAGTGTGACAGCAGCAGCTCTGCAGTGAAAGCACACACAAGGAAATTGCTGTAATTCAGGAAAAGTACCAGGTTCACATATATTAGCTCTTATTGTCTTTTTTAACATCTATGGGCATCTGTATCCTTTTGTCCCCATTGCACAAAGAGGGCTCATTATTACAAGGAAAAAAAATAATAATGCCGGCGCTGTGCCTCCTCTGTGTGTGTGGACACGTTTTTGCTGTTTGTTGTACTCCTGCTCTTGAAGTGTGATTTTGTCCTTGGGGGATGGACAGTGTGGCGAGTGATGACGAAAAAGGTGCTTTGCTTAAAAAGTAAGAAAGGTTGATGTTATTCAAAGACGACAGTGTCTCAGACGGTGTTTAAAGGCTTTAAGTCCGGGCAGGAAGTGAAAGGACAGACCAGAAAGACCTGATGTGAATTAAAGGCACTGAAGAAAAGCTTGTTTTTTAGTGATAATTTCTCCTGCTGCTAAATGACTCCTTTTTGCTGTTATTGAATGGATGTCTGACTGAAAAAGCACATGATGCAATGTGTTTGCATTTACTTGTAAAAAAGTGAAACTAGTTGCATGAAGTGCAGGGATGTTTAATTTACTTACAAACAGACAACTGGAGTTTTAAGTGTGGGTGGATGCATCTAACCAATAAAAGGTTCCACAAGTCTGGATCAGATCACTTTGCTTAAGGCCAGAATTACCCAGAATCCCAGCAGTGCTGTTACTGTCAAAACTGTTGCCATTCCCATGTACAGTGTTGGGAAGAATACTTTTTTAAAAAGTCTTCAGTTACTGAATACACATTACAGGCCCTAAAACGTAATTTGTAATGTATTCCGTTACATTACTCAGTCAGAGTAACGTATTCTGAACGCTTGGATTACACTGAATTGCACTTTAAGTGATTGAATGCAGCGATCAGCCCCTGCTGAGGGATGCTATACAACATTCAACAAAATGTGTCCAGACGTGTCCAGCTGACCCATGAATAAAACCAGCTGACTGCAAGAGACACGTTCATAATTAAATGTAAATCAGCCTCAGATTTGGACAGAGTTAGCAGCTAACAACTAACTAGTTCACTCCTTCAAGTGTACCAGCATCATGACTGAGGAGCATTAAGCACGCAGAGCTCCAGACTCAGACTCTGACCCCCATCAGTCCGGCTGCTCTGTCCTCTCTGTCCTCTCTGTCCCCCGCAGCTGCAGTTTTCTGTCCAGTTTGCTGACATGAACCAAAAAGCTTTGATCAAAGATGTTGTATTGACGGTAAGAGCTCTGACTCCAATGACTATTTACCGTCATACACACGTACATGACCACACAATTAAACAAGAAGAGTCAGACTTCTGCCGCGAACAAGATCTGTGTTGTAAGAAGACGATGACTTTTTTACGTGACTTCTTTCATCCAGCAGAGTGAATAAACACATGAAAGTACCATCGTGTAATCCACTGTATTCTGATTACCATTTCTTTAGAGTGTAACTGTAATGGAATACAGTTTCTCATATTTTGTATACTAAATACGTAACGTCGGTACATGTAATCCGTTACTCCCCAACATTGCACATATTTAGATATCCTAATATGAGATCATGTGATACATATTCACATAGAGACTGAGCGGAGAATGAGTGACAGTTTATCTTGGGTCAGGACAGCCTAACCAGGTGCCCAGACCACCTCAGCTGGCTCCCTTTCACTGCAGGGGAGCAGTGCTCCTGCACCATGCCCCCTCCTGGATGACTATGCTCCTCATTATTTCTAAGGCAGAGACCAGCCGGCCTCATTTCAGGCGCTGGTTGTTACAATCTCGTTTTTTTTTTTTGTCACTACCCAAAGCTCGTGGCCACGGGTGACAGTGGGAACGTAGATCGACCCATAAATTTAGAGCCTCGCCGTTTGGCTCAGCCTTATCTTCACCACGATGAACCTGAGCAGAGCCCTCATTACTGCAGGCGCCACCCCAATCTGCCTGTTGATCTCTGGCAGCCACAGATACTTGAATTTCTTTACTTGAGGCAGTATCAGTATCTGTGTGTTTATTCATTATTATTGCTTCCTATGTCCAAATATGGATTAATACGCAACTGAAAATAGTTCCAAAGACAAATGTGTGTATGTTTACTTAAACAGCTAAATCTTTGAATAAATAACAAAGATTTATTTTGAAGCTGTGATCATCATTAGGAAACAATGTGACAGAATTTGTTAGAATTATTGGTTTTGTTTGTAGTTATACAAACTTACATTGTTAAATATACAAACTACGATTACTGAAAACAAAGCAGTTTTGTCTTAATTCTAGCTCATGACTGACATTCCAAATTAATCCTGTTATTGTAAATATGTGCTCATTGATTGTACTCACACAGCTCACATTCTTTGCTAATTAACTGGAGACAATAACGATTCTCTTTCCTTACAAATGTGTCTTTGTAGACAGTAAAGTTTCTGACAAGAGGAAAGTCACTTTCTGTTTGTTGCTCCTCAATTTCTTGGTTCCTGTTGCTGCAGTCGTTTGCATTAATGCGATAAATCCTGCTTTAGTCTTACTTTGAAAGGCTGAAATACAAATCTATGGATCAATAAATAGCCATGCACTATGAATCTACATGAGCAGCAGTTTTTCCTCAGGTTCCACTTCTCCTTCAGTTAAAGCTGTGCCTGCTGCTGTCAGCTGTGTTTCAGTGGATGCCTTGAAACCTTTTTATTGTGCTAACTGAATCAGTTCTCTGTTTGAAAAGCCACTGACTGGAATGTGATATGGGAGACATTTAAATTATAGCTGCAAATGACTTCTTTGTGAAACAAAAAGAAAAAAAAACAAGGAAGTAAACACACACACTGCCAAAATCAGAAAGAAGCCGCAGCCTCCCTGCCTGCCTGCGCTCGCTCAGGTGCTTTTTGTTCTGCGTGTTACTGACGGACGTGTTTCCTCAACGTGACACGGCTGCTGTGGAGGCACAACGCACACAGGCCTGAGGCAGTGGACAGGAACACAAAAGAGGCAGGGCAGGGAGATTCAGCACAGCCAGCGGAGGCTGGCAGTGACAGCAGGAGATCACAGATTCAACCTGTGAAAGACGCAGAGGAGGTGCAGCAGAACGTACATGTGACTAAATGTATCGTGTCCTTGTGTAGGTCAGCAGAGTGCTGGATGCACGGTGCTGCTTAAAAGCTAAGGGACCCTGGAGAATTTCTGAATACATGTGACACAAAATGTCAGTCGATTTGTGGCATCGCCACCACCAACATGTAGGTTCGCCCCCACAGACCTCCATGTTGACATGGCCAGCTTGACAACAGAAATAAACAATGGTGATTTAAAACTCATCTGTTTCATTTGTCCTTAGCACAATTATGACCACTTTGAGTGACAGCTGGGTGCCACCACAAAGCATGAATTTATACGCCTGCCTCAGCTCCACTCATGCTCCACCTCTTTTCCTGTGTCAGGAGGTTAGATGGACCAACATGCTACCAACATGCCGACAGTCGGAGCCAACACAGTGACTCGAAACAGCTCTATGGAAACCTAACGGTGACGTCACAGAGCCTTCCAATCTTTTATATGATTCAACTACAGACATGCCCACAAGTTCCTTAAGAGTCACTTTAAACCCCTGTGTGTGTGTAGACTGTCACCGATGGCTGCGTCTTCCTAGACTCCTGATACAGGAGTGTAAATGGCACATGATGGTGTTAAGGTGTGCTGGCAGTGATAGAGGATTTTGGAGCTAAACGGGGTGAACTGCAATCTTTGACACCTTTGCGTGGGTTTCATCTCTTAGCCTTCATGGCTGCGACTGTGAATACACAAGCACTTGTCACCACTTTTGTTTAGAAGTGGTGATGCATAGTGTCGGTCTGTGATGGTGACTAAAACATTTTGATTTATGCTGCATGTTTTAAAGGACGCATTCATCTCCTTTAATTGAAATTCCTCAACAAGGTTTAACTCATAGAATTCTTTCTTCTTTATTAAACATGATCTTTTTCAACAAGCCACAGATTGGAAACCTAGAAACTGAATGTAGTGATGGTTGCTGTTGTTTATTTCTATGATAGATGCTTCGATGTTTTCAAGCACCCAAAATAAAAGACATCTTTATGTCCTTCACACTTCAACAGTGTTAGACGACATCAAATAAACCCATCACACTGCTGCCAAACTGACATAATTGGTTGCTCTTAGTAAGAACCTTTTTATAATGATGCTGTCTATTTTCATTATTTTACTGCAATAAAACCACACAAAGTCTGCATGTAAAAAAAAAACATGTTGAGTGTTGCTGCTAAACGCTCGTGGTGCTCAGCGGGTTGTCTACACTGGGGTGGGTCTGTCAGAAATTCTTGCTGGGAAGAGCAAGGCTGATGAGAGGGGAGGGACTGACCCCAAGAGTTGAAAGATGCTAAATTGCTCCGTAGATCTGAGGAGAGCTGCAGAATTAGCCTAACTGTGTGTGGCTTCCTCACCTGTGACTTCTTCTGTGTTATCATACATACACTGTGCCAAAACTGTACGTATCTTCTGATGTTCATGCTGATGTAGATGAACTTATTTTGAGAAGAATTGTACATTTTAATGCCAGATTTACAGCAACCCATGGTTAAAGAGTAATTGCACTTTTTGTAGTCTCAGATCATATGTAAACATTCTCCACCCTGTCCTCTGCTCAGCGGCATTAAAGCAGACAGCATTATTAAAGAGATGGCTGCCCGGATAGCACAGGTCACCTTTTGTTGTGGGATGATGGATGTGGAGGAGGCATCAGCCCTCAGGTGACACAGGTGATGGGTTCTTTCTTATTACGCTGCTAATGGGAGAGAAAGCCGTGAAAAAGCATCAATCGTTACACACTGCATCCACCACGGTCACTGAGGTCACAAATTAACCAGCCTCTGTTTCTCTCAGTGTCTTTCTTATTGTCTTTGTCTTTCTTTCTTCTCCTGCAAATATCATAATCAATACACCGTGAAATCACTAAATAACGTGCCTGTTTCAGCACTGCAACGACAGAACAAAGGGAAAACTTTACTTTTCTAGGTTTTAAATAGTCTGTGTATAAAACAGATTCATACAGTTGCATGGCATCAGTGGGGATGATTCCCCTCAGCATTTTAACACACAGACATGTCAATATCCATAAATGCCCTGCTGCCATTTTACTGGTATTATATGGCCTCTTTACTGCTTCATTTTGTAGCCATCACCATGGTGTGTTGAGGACTGAAATGTCCTCAGAAGTGACTGTCATGGGAGTATTGATTTTTCTGAAGGAAGTTTTGTGTTATCTTTTTCCCACAAGGACACAGTGCAGACATTAAGTATTGAAGTGGTGAAGAAGTGGGCTGCAGGATTCAGAGAGAGTCTTGAAGATGACCCTCATCCATGAAGGCCAGTGTTGATCCAGGACAGATCCCTGCCACAGAGCTGGGTATCTTCCAGACAGCCTGTATGCTGGGTCCAAAAAAAATGTAGTCATATATCCAAATCTAACCAGAGACAAGAGAAAAACTCAGAAGGCTGACACACTAGATGTCTACAAGAGAGGCCAATGTGAGGTAGGGAGGTGCTCTTCACACATTCACACACCAGTGGCGCAAACTATCGGGAGGGCAGGGAATCAAACCGCCAAGCTCACAGTTAGTGGACATCCACTCTACCACCTGAGGCACAGGCGCCCAAAGGCACGGCCGTCTGAAACAATTAAGAACAAACAAGTGCTTTTCCATCAGGACAATATTCCAAGTCACCATTCCTGCTACCCAGGAAGGTAGCCAGGAGGTACAACCACCCTCTTCCCTTGATTTAGCACCTTCAGACCTCTTCTTTTCGACATTGACCTGCTGTTGACCGTTTCCTGGAAGTCTAGGAAGAAGTATACCACTGCACTATAAGTGAGACACTGTATAAGTGTAATATAGGACCATATATAATATAATAACTGTGTTCAATTTTCGAAAAGTGGACACTTTTAACCACAGGCACTTATGAATAATCACCTATAAAAACCAGAGCTGAGTGAGCTTGTAGAGTCACTGCTCAGTGTGGATTTTTTTCTTCTTCTGGTAATTCCTTTTAACATCAAATCTACATCATGATAAAAACCTCTTATCATGATCGGAATGCTATTAGCACCACATAGTGAAGACATCTCAGCCAGGTGTAATTGCAGCCCGAGCAGAGAGATCACAGTATCAAGAAAAAAAAATAAAACCTTAAAAGGTCTTGTGGCGTCTAAGATTAATAAAATTTCGGCTAACAGTTCGCTTAAGTTTCACCATGACTGTAAACATGTTGACAGCAAATTTCATACTGAGATCTAAAACCAGAATAAAGCAAACAGGAATGTCCGTGAGTACCAGGTGTTCATGCATTATTCATCCATATCCAAATACAGATCACATGTCAAAAGCAGCTTTAAATGGGTTCTTTGTGTTCAAAGGACCTTTTGGAGGCAGTCTTGCGTGTAATCATGATGCCTTCCTCTGAACCCTGGGCACACGGCAATCATTAAGACAAGGTGGTCTAGATTGTACAAAAAGAGCACATACTGTACAAGAATGGAGGTGATACTGACAAGACCACGTATGGAATGTGGCCTTTGGGAGCAAGTATAGAAAGGACACTTTGGGAGAGTAGTACAGGAAAGAGCCTGATAACAAAAGGGATGTAGCCAGGTAGTGACTAGCTGGATGGGTTTTTTTAAATAGGAATATTAAGGTCTATTCTAGAATATTTGTTAAATCAAGAGCCAATAACCTTATCATGGGCACTCTCTCTCTCTTGTGAAATATCAGTATTCATTTCCTTTCTGTAATGCAGGAGTAAAGATAAAAGCTGTCCTTTAGTTCTTTGAAGCACTGATTGATTCTGCGACACTCCCAGTATATAATGAGAAACAGCTGTAGGAGAATATCAATGCCAAAGATCTCAGAGGTGGCTGAGAAAACACCATCATACAAGTCTTTTAACTTTGAACAAAGGACAAGGCTGCCGTATGTTATACAGAATTCCTTACACATCCCGACACCAGGGACATAAGCGTTCACTGCTGTTCACAGAAAAATCAGGCGACATACACTAGATGCTGATGGGGGGTTTCTTTTAGTCATCCTCTAAGAGGGATCAGAGACCTCCTTGTTGGGCCCATTTAGACCTGCATTAGTTGTTAGTGAGGAAAACTCAAACATGGTCAAGGCCATGAAGAGGAAGAGTTCTCCTGTAGATGTTTCAGTTCTCACTGTTCCGGTGGAGAATACAGGTTTATATGTGGTGAAGACCGGTTAACTGTCCCAGTACTGACCTGCGTTGGTTATTCTGACTCTAACGACTGGCTAATCACCATGAGACTGCTGGAAGCTGCGGTGGTTAAACTTTATACCGGACCTCTGTATGAGAAGGTTTTCTAACCTAACATAGATGCTCCCTTGCCTCTTCTTTTAAACCACCTGTCTTCTCTTTCTAGAATGTGTACATTACTGTCCTTGAAAGAGTGACCCTTTACTTTGAGGTGGATGGAGGAGGTAGATGGACTGCTGAGTCTCTCTCCTGTGTTGTGTTGTCTGCGAGGTGGTTGTTTAGTTTCTGTAATGTACAGGTCAGAGCATTCCTCGCTGCACTGAACTGCATGTATTATGTTATTTGTTTCTCCATAGACATTTTGTCCTTGGAGTGGGCCGGTTTCTGTTTTAGTGTAGTCATGGGTTTAAAGCAGACCAGGGTGAGGTGCCAGCTTGGGTTCCAGTGGGTGGTGGAAGTCAGTTTTGAGGCTTCGGTCCTCTTCAATGTGATACAATGGTTACAGTACATAAAAAGGTAACTTGGTGATCCAGGCGGAACTGTTCAACCACAACACAGAGTTGCAACAGCCAGCATGTCTTAGTTTCAAATCATCACTAAAATGTCTCCAGTCATGACCAACATGATTTAAGTCATGATCAACAAGCTTCAAGTTACGACTGGGCTTCAGCCCCCTGTGACCCTGTACAGGAACAGCGGGTTCAGAAGATAGATGGATGAAGTTAAAATCAACAAGTTTTAAATTTTGGCCAACAAGTTTCAGGTGAAGATCAGCAAGTCAGGTGTCCGCCCTCACCGCTTAGTGTCTCCTCACATTCTGTGTTCGGCTTGTGGTTGTAACTATTCTTGGTGAGTAAGCTGTGTCTCTCTGTCCCTGTGTCCTCCATTCAATGACGCTGGGATCGATCTGTGACAGGTGATCCTACGCCGCATCGTCTGACATGTCTGCTGTTCATTCACAATGTCACCGGACTCAGGAAGAAAAATTTTGGGCCAAAAATAAATCAACAGAATTCTGCCAGCCTTTATCCGGCATGCTTTGACATACAGTCAGCCTGTCCAGCCTCCTGAGTCAGATGTTTCCAGTATGGCCCAGCTTGAATTTTGTATTAGCCTGCAGCCTGTGTGGAGCTGGGAGTTGTTTAGATGTGTTAGAAAACCTGTCAGTCTTTCCACAGTGCTACTTTTAGGGGGGGGAAAGAAGCTCTGCTGATCTCCACATCAAACCATGGGGCAGCTGGGTAAATCACTGTCAAGTCAGTTTCAGCTTGTGAAGTAAAAGTCTTCAATATCCTGACTCACTTCAAACCATAGACTGTCAATGAAGGTGGGTGAACTGTCTGTGACGATTGGCTATGAAACCCAGCACGGTTGTTGTCCTCCTGGCTGCGTCTTATTCACCGATTGATCCAAATATGGGCAAGAGGTGCAGTGTGGGGTTGGTAAAGGCAGGAAGCTTGTGACTTTATGGTTGTGAAGATCAAGAAAAATCATCAATACCAGATCTTGAATGTTAAAAATGTATCATATGTGACCAAAATAATGCCGTAACGGTGATGTCTCCAGCTAAACATCTCAGTTCACATGAGAAAGTCTTTAGTGTGTCCAAATTTAATTCCAGCTGCAGTCTCATACTGAACAGGTAGCTACTGTAGCCCTTAACAACCGAGTGCATGCCTACAGATGAATCATTTTGTTAATATTAGAACATGTATGTCACGACAATCCTGTAAAGATTAAAGATTTGCTGCCATCCTTCTGCCAAACACAGTGGCGGACTTATCTGGTTGTAGCTGATGTTTGTTTCAGGCATGTATAGGACATAAGGCCGCTGTCATTCAAAGCACAAACATAAATAAATAAATAATGAACACTGCATGCTGCAAAAAAAGACTTTCCTTCTTTAAGATAAACAGGAACAAAAATCCTGTTGATATATTTCCCCGCTCGCTGCGGCTTTAAAAGGCCTATCGATGCCTCCTGAGCCGCAGCACAGACACATCTCATCTCTGAGTGTCTTATTTTCTGGCCCCAGATGTAGCTACTGAGAGCCACATGGGATGCTGTGTGGTTATTTACACATCAGGCTGATGTATTTTGCCTTTTCCTGATAAACCCTCCACTTTTGTCTACCAACACAACATGCTTTTTTTTTTGTTAAATGTCCTTTCTAACACGCTGGATAATACATGTACATCCTGTCTGTGCTTTTTTTGAGTTTCTGTGTGCAAGACAAGGGTCAAGCGCACCCACCGGCATTAAAATGCAGCAGCATAACAGCTGAAAGCAGAATAAATGGAACTGACAGTGCAGTATAGACAAACACCAGGCAATCCATTATGAAAGCCTTCAGTATGCTTGGTTCACAAAGAGACCTGAAGCTACCCTGAAGTAAATGACTTCAACTTATCAGCATAAAATAAAATACAAATAAGAATAATAAGAATAAATTATAGTCTGTTTATCCGGTGAGGAAATGGAATGAGGAAGCGGGGCATGTTTTATCTGACCTGTGATTAAATACATGCATTTTGAATTTTATAACAAAATGTACTGTTGAAAATGTTACCAGAGGTGTCACCATGACAACACAGAGCTGCCACAACCAGTGTCACACCTTTACTACTTAATTTCAGGACAATTGAGTTATGATCAACAAGTTCCAACTCAAGATCAAGTAACAATCAATGAGTTCCAAGTCATGATTAACACAACAATCTCATGTCAATATCAACTCGTCGACAAGTAATAGTCAACAATCTCAAGTCAAGATAGAAGTACTTTTTCAACAAGTCTGAACACTTGTGAACCTCACATGGCACATGACTAAGTGGGTTCAGAAAATCAGTGCGTGAATGGATCGATGTTTCAAGTCATCACTGACAAGTCTTGAGTCTTGGTCAACAAATCTCGAGTCAGGATCATCTAATCTGAAGACACGGTAAGGTAGAATGAAGCTAAGATCACCAAGTCTAGTCAAGACCAATAAAACTCAAGTGAACAACATGCTTCAAGTCGAGGTCAACAAGTCTCAGTTAAGTACTAGTCTCATGTGTTATGATCATCAAGTTTCAAATCAGCACGAGCTCAGCTTCTCATTGCTGCAAAAAAAATCAGTAGTGACAAAATGTATTGTCATTTGAAAATAGCAGTTGCCAAATTCAGTTTATAGAACTAATATTTCATGTGATAGTTGATGTGTGACGCTTTCAAAGATGAGCAATTATTATACTGCAGAAGTAACACCAACCACCAGACGCCTATTTAGATTTGCAGCTATTCTTTCTTCCTGGATTAGACCTAAATGAAACTAATCAAGGTGATTTAATCTACTGATTCAATTAGAGGAAGAGAAGACAAACAGTCAATAATCCACTCCTTTAAGCCAGTCTCTGAATCTGGGTCCCTACTCTTTACTGAGAGATACTACACGCAGTGCAGACATGACCGCTCAGCACTCTGAACAGAAGGCTGATAAATCGCACCAGATCTCAATCTGATATTTACGAAGCCGCATGTTTGGAAATAATAAATAGAACTTTGATTCAAATGCAGCCTCTCTATAATAGTTCTATAATAAAATGGAATATTATTATTATGTTAAGAAGAACAGGCAGTACAAGGACTTGATTGGGGACTTTATGTCATGGTGCAGCTCAAACCATCATGGTAGTCGACTTCCAGAGGCCCAACCTGCACCATGTGTCCATTACGGGCGTCCGTGTGGAGGTGATCCAGATAAACAAATACCTGGGTCTGAAGCAGGACAACAGACTGGACTGGTCCTTGAACATGGACACCATTTACAGTGAGGGACAGAGCTGACTGCTATCAGAAGCTGCTTCAGATGATTTACCTGACTGTTATTGACAACGTCCTTTTCTATGGTGTGCTGGGGAGGTAGGATTAAGAAGAGGGATGCCACGGCTGTGCGAGCTGGTGAGAAGACCTAATTTCCCCCTGGGGATCAATAAAATATCTATTCAAATATTAAAACAAATATTTGTATGTATAATCTGTCTGTATTTTAAACAATGCAAAGCCCATACATCTGACCCTGGCATCACTGTTTACAGACACAAATCCAGCATTCAATACAAAAAATAAAACCCAGCAATTCACTATTGATTTAAGGCAAGAGCAGCATCCCAAAGCCCTCATGCTCAATTATTGTGATCTTACATGAATCTCAAATCACTTTTGGCACCCTCATCTGCAACAAACTCAAGTGACACACACCACCTAACACAACAAAGAAAGCTCAGTGCAGACTTCACTTTCAATCACTCACATTGTTTATTTTTACACTAAGCAGCTAAAAGAATTCTCACAGACCCAAGAGGACTAAACACCACACTGCAACACACACCTGAAACTAGCAAGTTTGAGTTTAGACATAAAAATATATGACAATATGATTCGCTGCCTGCAAGGTAAAGGCGTTTATTCCTGCTGCTAAAGCTGGCAGCTAGTTGCTAACTCCTGTTTTTTCTCTTGAAGTATTCCCTCCTGACGCTGATTCATGCAGCCGTTTGGCTACGATGCATCTGTAAAATCAAGACATGGAAGGTCACCATGCACTTCAAAAAATTAAACAAAGAAAATAAAACCTGTGTTGTTCACTATAAACAGGCTTAATTAGCTGGACCGCTGTCTTGTCGTGACCCTGAGAAAACTCGGCTGCGTCCTTTTAAAGATGAAGTTACATCACGTCTGCTTCATGCAAAAAGCTCCATCACTTACTGACCATAAATGCTGTCTGACAGGAGTGATGAAGATGAACCAGTGAGTTGAAAATGACTGAAAAAGACTCTCGCTCTTTAAAACCCTCCATTACCTGTCTCAAGAGGAGAACAAACACAAGACGTATCTGTGTGTGTGTAGATGTAAATTTGCTCACATATCGGTTTGTACTACTCGTTACATCTGCCTTGTTATATATGGTTTAAAAAAAGATGAAAATGTCTGACTGTCTGGCGAGCAGCATCAAAGTCACAGCTGCACATTTTAACTTTCAGCTCAGAACAAAAAAAGAGATGAAGGGGAAACTTCTCTCACAGTAAGGCAATTATTAATGTTAGTATCGCTTCTTTAGACTCTCTAATGCATTTAAATGTATGATGTTTATTTGTGGACGCCATCCTTGACTGTAGCTGTACCCAAACAACCCTTTGGTATGTCATTTTATTGTAATAATATTGGTTGTTGATGGATTTGAAAAATAATAATGTTGAAAGAACTAAATTATACAGAGAGAGACTAAAAATACACTGTTCTTATTTTTACAGTTTATTTCCCGCAGCGGAGCCAATGACAAACAGTGTAGCTACTGACCGCACTGATTACATGTAATAAATAAACATGAAAATATCAAGAATACGTCAGTTGGATTTGAATTTGAATAGGAAAGGAGCAGCACAATTTGTGCAAAATATGATTCAGTTAATGTAAGAGTGCATTGTTCATAGTGGTGGGGTAGCATATGTAAGAACAGAATGGCAACAAAATAGTGACGGGATAACCACAACTAGCAGATCTACAGAGACCTTTGTAGACCTTGAAGGCATCACCAATGGGAATAGAATGTTTATCATATTCCTTAGCAACTTGGAGCAGGGTGCACCAGCCGGCCGTACACCTGGGTGTGACAATAAGTTTGGCTAAGACTTAAAAGTAATGACCTACTTAAGGTTATGACTAACGCACCACTCAGGCTGAAGCCAGGGCGTACCTGTTACACCAAGGTTAGAACAGGCCTCTGGTAACAATCATGGGAAGTTACAGATCAATGTTAATGGGTGCTTCTACTCAGACAGAGCCACACATCCATGTGTATCAGAGTGCTGAAACATGTTTATACTGAGCAGAAAAACCTATCTTCCTTCCTTTCCTCTTCTTTTACCATGAAGTCCATATATGAAGCAAAACATGGATGTGTATCATGACACCAGGTGCAGTACAATTGTGGTTGGTCAGGCTTGAAGTGTAATCATTTTGTGCGTTGAAGTGTGGCTAAGCTAAGACTGACTTTTTTCTGCTCAGCTGGTTCAACACATCGTTTAGCCTTCTCTAGAGTTCTGTTTGTGGGGTACGTGTTCTAACCATTAATGCCGAGGTGAATCTTGGGAGAGGCTAGGCTGAGAGGAATCCACCTGAATCAGTGTCCGCTACCAGGGACACTTTTGAAGGGTCCTTCTCGAGCCTCTGGGATGCAAAGGGTCTAAGAATGTGTCCTTCTGTGCAGGGGTGCGGGGCTGAGTGGAACACGTCACAGTTATGATGACCTCCAACTTCTAAAACTGAATCAAAGAGCCAAAAAAAGTCCATTAATGGAATTCTGAATATAAAGACTGGGACGGCCATCAGGGCTGCTGTCATTTTAAAGAGACAACTGTATCATGTGACCTCATGTTTAAGCTACACATATTCTACCACTGTCAAAGCACCTTTCTAATTAGCCTCAGCTGTACTTTGTGTGTAGCAGCGATTAGCAATTGCAACCACATTAGCATGCTAATAATGCCACCTTCTCCTCCCTGAAGTCGCCATCTGTTTGTAGTCAACAGAAACACATTGATGTATAGGTCTAATGTACTGTCCACACAGCGTCGAGCTGTGTATTGATGTCTTATTCTGTAATAACCTAAATCTGAAAGTGTTTCTGTGCTGCAGTCTTCCCCTCCTTGGTTTCACAGAGACCAAACCTCCCAGCTCCACAGGCAAAGGTAATACATCTTGCTCTGACTCTATCAGGCAAAATCTCTCCCCTAAATGTATTTTAAGGCCCTTTGATTTTGTCTCTATTTTAGCCCCACTGTGCAGGCCCAACCACAGACAGGAAGCTGTTTTTCATTCCTGTTCCTGGCTCTGAGCAGAGAGGAGTCTCAACTGTATGTTTTGCTTAATCACATTGTCCAGAATCGCACAAATGGAACAAAAGACTTTATCAAAGCTGGATAGCGTTCCAGGAAATTCTGCATAGCGATCAGTTTCTCCTGAGACGACAACAACAACAGTCTTGGCAGAGTTTTCAATCACAAAAGAAAATCGTTTCCTTACTAAGAAGAAACAGTCTGCATGGTGCATGTTTTCTTTAATCTTATTTCTGAACAAGATCACTTAATAATAACTACTGTCTGTTCTTTCTCTTATATAACTCCAGACCACACTATATAACAAATACAACTGGGCAACAAAAGGGAAACTATCTGATAAAAGTTAGTCATGTCTGAAATGGAAACTGTTTATCCGCTGAGAAAGAGTGGTCAGTCATAGAAAGAATCCAGCTAGAAAAACCATCGCAGGGTTACTCGACCTGGTTTGTATTTTTGACTTTTGATTCATCACCTTGCCCTCGTTGGTGCTGTAGCTTAATTGAATTGTATGTTAGGGGTCTGATCCTTGTGGTTAGATGATGATTTTGTCTCATAATTGTCTGACCTCTTGTGCATGTGTGGCTGGATTATAGATTTTGGACATACAACTCCCCCCTACAACAGTCAACAGTAGTCACCCTGGATAGATTTTCAATTTATTGCATCCTGTTGATGGAGTCAAGGTCAAACTGTCAATGGATCAACCAGCCATGTTTTTAGCTACCTGGAAAAAGATGCATTTATCAGCTGCATTTGAAGCGGGATAGCCACTTGTGGAACTGCAGTTTTTGACTTTATTTCTTGGTTCTTGACTGGTCTCATGGACTTGTGTGGAATCGTAACGGTAAACCCCCTCAGCTGCCCCAATGCTGTTGTTAACCCATTCCACCCACTGCATCGGTTTCTTGTCACGGTGCAAATCACCAGCGGAGTGGTAGGAGCGGGCATTTTTTCTTAAATGGTTATCATGAAAATCTCTCGTTGATTGTTTAGCTTCTGGCACTTTCTACAAATGAAATTTTCTTCCAAGAATTTTGTGGCATCGGTCAGTCTTTGTAATGTGGTGATGATGAATAATGAGTTGAATAAATGATCATATTTCGCAACCTCTTCAAAGAGTCGTTCCTCTATCTGGTCCATGAGCACATCTGTTGAACTTTTTTTAAATGGTGGCACAGCTGGGAAGTTTGAAATAGTGAAATTACATTGTTACTAAGCCAACCAATGACAGCACATGTGGTTGGCATCGCCTCAACACATTAGTACACCTATTTGGAGGGTGCGCGTCAAGCCAATGCATAAGGCTCTGGGGTGTCGTAGAGGACTTCATGGGGGTACGCCGCTGAGACGCAGAAGTAGAAATCAGGTTTTGGCACCTAAAGAACTAATAAGGTGTAAAATACAGACTGATCCATGATAATGAAACAGCTGCCATTATACATTTTTAGAGGTGAACTTCTGTGAACAGTAAATGTATTGTAAAACCCCTATAGAGGCTGTGTACACTGCTTATCTGTGTACATCCACAGCTGTGCAGCAGAGCATGTCAGATCTTTTTGTTCTGTCAAGGCGATGCGAGCAGCCAAGAGCACAAAAAAAAACAAAGGTCAACGTTGGCCAGAGGACAAACATGCATTCATGTGCTGCAGCCTCACCTCACCCTTTGGGTTCAATTGTTAGAAAAATTCCCATATGCGGTCTGACAAAAGATGCACTCTCCATATCAAATACAGTACAACTGCTGTTCAGTGGAGGCATCCCAGTGTATTTCACAGCAGCTGCATCACATGTTCTCCGTAGTGAAGAGGGTTAATCCTAAGTCCTGTGTCTTGAGGGCTTTTGTAATAATGGCAGCTTATCAGGGGACTCCTTTTTGTTCAGAGCTAAAATTACCATGTAGCCCCTAGTGTACACACTCTGCAACACATCGCCAGCTCAAGTGTGCAAAATTCACTTGAAGGCTCACAACTTCCTTACTGCTGACTAACTGAAACAAACAGGTCTCCAGAAACTTTTCATGACAGCTCCATCAAAGTCCTAACCTTAAAAAACAGCAGAGAAAATACTGCTTATTCTGCTAAAGAAGCATTAAGATGCAGTGTTGTAATTTATGTAAAATGAGGAAACTTTTAAACTTTTTTCACAGTTCTGTTGTTTATTTAGCAAAAAATAAAGCTAAAAAGTAAAAAAACACACATATGTAGGTAAAATTAAGTAGGTCCTAGGATAAGGACAGTGAGAGCTGCTAATCTTCACCCCTTGGTGAATTAATCATCAGCAGGTGCACAGACCTCTATAAAAGCAGATGTTTTGGCAGTTTGCTGCTCTGGAGCATACAGGTGTGTGTTAACACACTGACAAGAGACACAAACAATAGTGTTAGAGAAGCAAGGGTTGCCAGGAGAAAGCATGGTCTCTCAAAAAGCACATGGAAGCACAACACTGGTTCACAAAGATGTCCTATGGAGTGATGAGACCAAAGTGGAGTGGTTTGGTCTTAATCCGCACCATCATGTCTGTGGGAAGCCAAACAGCATTTCAGCAGAAACACCTCACACCCAAGCATGGCGGTTTTGGAATGGCCTGGTCAAACTCACAAAACAACTGGACTGGTCCTAGGATTGATCCCTGTGGAACGCTTGTGTAATAATGAATGGTATTGCATTTTCATTAGGATAAAAATATATGTATATGTATGTATATATATATATATATATATATATATATATATACACAGATATTTATACTGAAAGAGCTTAGAACCATTTTTCTCTTGTAGCTCTGTATTCAGGTCATCAGCTTTGGTGAATCCACAGCACCTCATGTAAAGAGGCTGCAAAGAGGTGAAATACAAGAGTACTTTCTGTCATCTAAAAGCTACATCAAAATAAAACAAATAAATACTCTGCAGTAATCCTACATGTATTCTAAAGTAATGAAATATGATTTCCTGTATGCAGTTAGGACAGCAAGAAAGCTCAGTTAAATCAGGTTGCATTGATTCTGCTATACCAGGTATCCCAGCAGTTTCACAGAGCAGTCAAGAAGATAGGTGGTCAAGGAGACATGGCATTGCACTGTGACACCCATCTGCAAAGCCATTACATTCCCAGATTAAAACCTATTACTATTACTGATTGCCAAAACCCAATGAGGCAGAAAATGCAGTTTTTTTGGCAATCAAGAGTGATAGACTCAAACACGGAGCCAGAGTGGCAAGGTTGTCTCGAGCAGCCTGCACAGAAAGAGGCCGCAGCGTCTGACGGATGCTGTTTACCTTCCCTTCATCGAACCTCTTTATGGTAAAGCTCACAGAGTGTTGTATGAATTATATTGAATTATATACAAGCATGGATTATGCAGGAGTATCCCTGTAACATCAAACCACCTAATACTAATAAGCAGACTTTTATAAGAAGTGAAACTGTTGCAGATAGCATAAGGACACACACACACACACACACGTTTATTTATTCCCTGGCCTGGATTCACAAGTAATGACTGGTCATTAGACAAATGAATGCAATCATGTGTAAATAAGTTCAGTCTCGTACGGGCCAAAGATTTTTCAGTGCGGGTCAACAGAGTGTGCTGGTGTCTGATCATGACATCCATACAAACTGCAGCTCTATTGTTAATGTTGTATCTGATGATAACTTTGTCAATAAATCCCACATTTAATCTGCATATTGTGTGTTTTCTACTCTTGGGTTTCCTTGTGTGTCTGTGGGTGTGTTTTATGTTTCCTGTGATTTGGTCTTATTCATCTTATTTTTAAAGTGGCTTTCTCTTTGTGTATTCCCATGTTGTGTTGTACTTCCTCCTGTGATTACCTGCTGTGCCCTGACTGTGTTCACCTCTGTCTTGTTACCCATGTCTAGATGAGTCTTGTGCCCCCCTTTGTCCTCGTCAGTTCGTCTGTTTTACCTCCTGTGATTCTCCCTGCGTTGCTACCCCCGTGTTTCCAGTGTCCCAGTGGTTTCCTTCTTTATTTCTGGTTGGTTTGCTTTTGTTTGAACTTTGGTTTTGATTGTTTCAGTGTTTGCTTTTGGATTTTGTAGGGTTTTTGTCAGCTTTATTTATTAAAGCTCACTTTTTGTTTAACTTAGCTGTCCTTTGAGTTTGTCTGCGTTGGGCCTGAACTCAATCTTGACGCCTCCACTGTCCACAAACGAAGTCATGGCACTGTTTTTTTATGCTACATTAAAGCAATAAATATAAATCTGCCACTAAACATTGTCCTTAACGTATTCCTTTTTTCAGTACTAACAATATATCAGTGACAAAAAACCTGACTGCAGTGTCATCCTGCAGGGCAGCTACACACATGAAGTCTGTATGTATGACTCCTTTTATAGTTTTTTACTGACATGATTGTTTCTGTCGCTGTCCTGCCATGCTGTCACAGACCTCGTGCAATCACACCACACTGGTGGACTGTGTAATATGTAATAAAAAAAGATAACTGAGCAATGACAACTGTTTTAATGCATGGACTAGATAGGACAAAGGCAGGAGCATCAGGTATGTCTGCTGCTCGGTGACACCGCTGTGTGTGTTTGTGTGTGTGACTGGTGTTTGAATCAGCACACACACACAGGTCCGGACATACAGACAGCAGACAGGCAGCGTGTGTAATGATGCAGAGAGACTGATAGGCAGCCTCATACTGGCTTTCCGATGGATGATTCCTACCACATATTGCAGCTTAAACTGAGCTGAGAGGTGGCCATGTCCCATTTCAGGTCATCCATCCACATTCTCTCAGTGTAAGCCGATCATAGCATGTCAGAGAGGCTTTTAAAGGGATTCCATTCTATTGGTTCAGCCTGGCTTTAAACATAACTGATATATTGTACATTTAAGAAAACGTAAGACATTTGCACGGGTTTTTGATTTCTCACCATTATATGTAGTCATAAAGCAACAAGATCACATAAAGGGTCATTAGTCTAAAGAACCCCCTTTGTCACAGGACATTTCTGCACTCCCCCAAGTACCTTCATCTGTTGTCACCATGTGTTTTTAAGAATTCTGAGATTAAAGTCAAACTACTACAGTCAGAATACAGAGAATGCACCTAGAGGCGGAGGACCTCCACCTAGGTCCTCCGTGTTAATACCCCATCACTGAGGTATTACGATTCAGAGATGCAGCACTGTGCCCCATGCTACGTTTAATAGCATGACAATGACTTATTTATAATGACCATACACTGAGGCCTAACAGCAGTGCTCCCATTGTGTACACTGTGACACTTTATGGTCGAGTACCTTGGGAAGTAACACATCTTTGCATGGAAAAAAAACCCACCATGGGTTAAATAACAAGAAAACCAACAACGCTGTGCCCTCGATGACAGCAGTGTGGTTTCACTGGGTAGGTGGTGTGAAAGCTGCTGTTAGCATTCAGCAGTTGTGTGCTAGTAATGAGACAGGTTGCTATCAACAGCTGCGTTAGACTTGTTGATATTATATATTATATACACATTTACACAGTGGTCACAAATATTAGGAGTACGGCTAACATGGAGGGTGCTCTAGTTTAAAGGCTGTTAGCCCATGAAGAGAGTCTTTCCCTGGTTATTCACCTGCATCAATTGTCACCATGTGTTTTTAAGAATTCTGAGATTAAAGTCAGACTACAGAGAACCTAGAGTTCTTAGAGTATAAGTATAAGAAAAGAACTCAGAATTAAAAGTATTATAGAATAAAAGTATTATAGAATTCTGACAGTGAAGTTCGAAATTATCAGGTTAAGTCAGATATGAAACTTTCCAATTAAATGTATTACATGTGGTCCATAAATTCTAGTATTCACGCTAGGGCTGGGGTGATAAAAACGATAACGATAATTATCGTGATATAACTTTTTTCAATAAAAATATGACAAAAGCTCGACAATGCTTAATAAATGTGTACACATTGTCTGACGCTGCGCATTGCATGCTGGGTTCTCAAGCGCTACATGTGGAGCTGTACCGTCACTGTAGGGAGCTGAGACTTGGAGGAGCGGTGAGAGAAAAATGAACGGACAGAGAAATAATGAAGAAAATGCTGCAGCAGCAGATATTTTGGCTATTTTGTTTTTGTTTGTTGAAATTATACCTAAAGCACTTAGAGCTTGCACATGCAGCCACGTTACTTGTGTTTTATAATATTGCCCCTTCGGAGTCGACGGCATCGTATACGATTTTACATATCGTTTTAATTATCGATATCGACTGATATGGAAAGAAATTATCGTGATACATATTTTGGCCATATCGCCCAGCCCTAATTCATGCTGTCATGGATGTCTGCTGCCCTCACTCCAAGATGGAGGCCAAACGTCAGCAACAACTCAGGAAGCAGAGCGTGAGGAGGTTTCTATCACCGGATCTCAGATTAGATCAGAGAACACTCCAATTATGAAGAGGCTTTGGGGCACACGTCTGCCAGCCAGGGTGAATTAGTCTTCTAGCTGAATCACGCGGGCTGCTGTTGCAGTCGGTGATGAAGGGGCCTCTTTGCTTATGCAGTGCTCTTTCTGAGGGGCTTGTTTGTGCCACAACTTGATTAACATAAATTTCTTAGTGAGAGAGATGAAATCCCTCCAACCGATGCCCGAAATCTGTGCGCTGCAGTTTCCCTCTGAATCGCTGAAGTTTAATAAATCTCTGTGCATGACTTTTACAAAAACAATGTGGTGATAATCAAGTGTAACAATAATGCTATAATTGGGTGCCAGATGTGAAAAACATCTGCCCTCTTTTTTTTAAAAAAAAAAAACAAAAACACTCTCCACCAACAAAGCAGGGAATAGTTTTCGTTCAAATAAACAGACTCAAAATATACTTCCTGAAAGGTGTTTTTCACACGGAGAAGCAAGCCATGTTTTCTCCCTTATTAGTAGTATCTATAATACTATACTATGTTTAGCAGACCTTATTGTGCTGGGATCATCGCAGAATGCGCCTCTGCTTTGGATGCGATTATATTTGTTTGTGTAATGAAGCCATCTGCTTTCTATTCTCTCTGTACAATTCCATTAATTAGTGCCACAGTTGATATTAGAAACACAGTATTGAGAGATTGTGGGAGGGGAGGGGAGGGGGGGAGTCTGGAGAGATGAAGAGATGACAGAGAGGGAGGAAGGGGGAGGCAGAGGTAGAGCAAGCAGAGAAAGAAAGAGAGAAAGGAGAAAAGAAAAGAGGGAGAAAATGAGCATGGCTAGGAGTGATTGCAAATGCAGATGGTTATGAAGTGAAGGCAGATGGCGTGTCAGATTGATTATTGTCGGCAGCACTGCGTGATAGATACAAGGCGAGCACTGAGCTCTCCCCTCGTTTCAGATGACACACAGTGATAGAGACGTGTCAGCTCGGAGGGTTAATCTCGACGTCATTCAGCCTCTTCCGAACCATTTAGACCCATCCATGTGTGCCAGCCCCATTCACTCCTGACAAGGCGATTACACCTGTAAATAAATACAGCCCACGCTCTCGTGATTATGCTCCGGACAGGTGGGATATTGCGGCAGCAGCGGCGGATGTGCTCGGCCACGGTGCTTTAGTGCTATCTCCTTGCAGCAGAGGGGAGCATTCTTTCCGGCTTCCCCCCGCCCGTCCCCGTCATTTCATAGGGGTGGCATTTCAGCTGACCCGTCTGGGAACAAAAGCAGCTTATGGATGCATCTCAGCCAGCAGCGTGAAATTTCAAGAGCCAAATGACGTCTGACATTATGTTGCATATAAGCTGGCCTGTATGTGTCATGATATGAGAACCATCCACTCTCGTGGTACACATCCAAACATCACACCCACATCCAATGACAATAGCTACCCTGTGCATCAAGTACATAAGGACTAAAGGACAAAGTGTCTAACTATGGACAATGTGACAGTGTCCACCTAAACTCCAAATACAGACAAAGAGGTGGAGGCTGACACTCTCCAGCACTGGGGTATTTACACTGACATGAAAAGATTCAGAGATGCAGCACTGTGCCCCGATTGCATAACAGTAACTTATATATACTGACCATACCCGGAGGCCTAATGGCAGTGCTCCCATTGTGTACACTGTGACACTTTATGGTCCAGTACCTTGGGAAGTAACACATCTTTGCATGGAAAAAACCCACCATGGGTTAAATAAAAAGAAAACCAACAACGCTGCGCTCTCGATGACAGCAGTGTGGTTTCACTGGTTTGCTGGTGAGGGAGCTGCTGTAGCATTCAGCAGTTGTGTGCTAGTAATGAGACAGGTCAATGGTGCTCTTTGCTATCACCAGACTTCTTGATATAGCATTATACGCATTTACACAGTGGTCACTACAAACATTAGCAGGAGGGTTCTCTAGTTTTAAGGCCGTTAGCCCATGAAGAGAGTCTTTCCCTGGTTATTCACTCTAAACAAAGTCATTGCGCTCAGTGTCAGTACAAACATGACCTCCCTCGTATCACTGTTGATCTATACATATACATTAATCCTTCTTCACTGACAGTGTAAACCTGTTTAGGGCTAATTATGCTAATTATCCAGTGTCTTATACTCTGTTTAAGCTTTAAACAAAGTAAAGTAAAGATTTAATAATATTACACATAAGTCAAATACACTATGAGGTAAGCAAGACAGAAAGTCACACCACCAAGCTACAGTGTATTTGCTGCACAGCAAAGTACAAACTGTTTGAAAACTTTCTCTCTGAAGTACAAAGAACAGCCTTTCTGCAGCCAGTCTGCACAAACCACCAGACAAAGCAAACAATACCTTCAGATTTTGTTGTTTATTTTTTCATGATAAATCTGACTCCCTTATTAACCAGAGTTGGTGATTGGAGATGCCGCGTGCGTCCTCCTCCCTCATCACCTCACCTCCCTCGGCTCCTCCGTCTTTCTAGCGAAGGCTGTAATCAAAGGAGCAGCAGACTACAGTGCAGCGTCCCCGGGGACCTGCAGCTTCTCTGTCATCAACAGCACGCTGTTGTTGGTTTTCTTTTTATTTAACCCACAGTGGGATTTTTTTTCCTCTGCATCTCAGTGCAAAGATGTTCTAGTCACCAAGGTACTCAACCATAAAGAGTCACAGTGTACACAGTGGGAGCACTACCATTAGGCCTCAGTGTAAAGCCATCGTAAATAAGTCACTGTCTTGCTATTAAACATAGCATGGGGTCTACTGGGCTGCATCAAACTTCTAATTTCAGTACAAATAAAGTAGAAGAGCTGGAGAATAGTTCATTATGTTTAAACATGGACATCAACGTGGACATTATCTGAGAAATAAAACTAAACTACCAAAAGAGAAAGAAATGTGAGCAGGGCCACAGACCCAAGAGTCAAAAAACCAGCAAGGGTCCCAGATGGTATGAGACAGCACTGAGGTGCAACTTCTGAACCACTGTCATCTATTTTCTCATGTCTTCATGATAAATCTGTAGTTAATTTACATATTCAGTTCCCAGAAGCAGCTGTGGACAAGTCTGTGTGTCATGAGGCAGGCTGTGGGCATCAAGTGAACAGAGAGGCTGCTGATAACAAACAGGCATTCAGCATGTTTACTGTGTCAGTGTTCCTGCTGTAGATTCATGTGATGATTCATGTTCATCAGACATTAATAGATGGACCTGTGTTAGCAGACAGCAGCTAACTAGTTAGCTCACTGAGCCAGAGCACCGGCATCATGACTGAGGCTCATTATAGAAACACAGCTGCAGCGTGACACCACCTCCATGCAGAGTCTGACCTCACATCAGTCCAGCACTGTGTTCATCACATGGAACAAGGAACTACAGACACTGTAGAACTGTAGTGGAGGAGAAAGGACAGGTAACAGCTGCAGCATGGAGTCAGAGGAGAAAGGATGAGCTGTTATTTTTACTTAAGTAAAGTAGAAAGACATAAAAAATTACATAAGTACAGAAACAAAGTACAAATACTTAGTTACTTTCCACCACTGGAGATGCCACATGCGTCCTGCTCCCTCATCACCTCACCCTCCTCGGCTCCTCTGTCTTTCTAGAAAGGGCTGTAATCACAGGAGCAGCAGACGACCTGCAGCTTCTCTGTCATCAACAGCACACCTGAGCAGCATTACACAAAGCTCAGGTGTTGGTGTCATTATCTGGACTGTGTTGCAACTTTGGAACCATGTTGTCACTTTAACCATAAACTCGCCCAAAGAATAAAAGGAAGTTTGCACTGAAAAAAAGTGACTGTTAAATACAATGTACTTCCATCATGCATCACCAGGATCTGAATAAATTTCACTTTTAAGTGACTTTCAGCTGTCGTTATTGTCAGGCTGCAGTTGATTCCCTGTCAGCCCTCCCTGCAGGGGAGGTTTTGTAGTAGTTTTCTGCTGTGTTGTCTGGGGCTGCGCTCGCTCTCACACTCATCACGGGTCTCTGTAAACAACACTCCTGTCACTCCTGTCAGCACTCTGCTTTTCATGTCAGCTGCACCAGGTTGGAAGGTCTGTGTGCCACTATTCAGAAAGGGCAAACCGGCAGAGAGAAGACCTTCGCCCAGTGGCAATTTACTCCATATCATTTACGCTCAGTCTTAATGTGTGATTCAGCTGTTTGCTGCAGCGACAAGAAAGTGCACTTCATCTTCTGTATTCATTTATGTTACAGTAAAAATATCACAATAAAGCCAAAAATATGATACCATGACCTGAAAGCACAACAAACATAAACAGGAATGATGCAACTCAGCCTATCGACTAGAAATAACAGCATATAGCAGTGTTTGCCTCGCTCACACTGACCACACAATCATGAGTGTAAATACTGTATTTCCTTCACTTAAAAGCAAAGTCTCCAGTGGCATTAAAGTGCAATCTCTGCAAAGGGAGACACAAAAACAACTCTGTATATATAAGTGCAATGGTGCCTATATGCACTGTGGATTGTGCAGTTAAGCATAATGTATGATTCTACTGCTATAAATTAAATATAAACATGCATATATGCATAAGTATGGAAGGGGATTAGGGCAATTTAATCTGCTCTGATTAATCTGCTGTAATTCTGAGATTCTGAGCAGTCAAAATTCTGGGAAAAAACACAATTCTGAGATTACATTGAGCGTTGTGAGAAAATAAAAAATCTGGAAAAAACAAAGTCAGAATTTTAAGATTCAAGTCATAATTTGGACAAAGAGATTCTAAGAAGAGTTCTGTTGTCAGATTTCTGTGTGGAAGGTGAAAAGGATGCAGAGCTGGTTCTGGGCAGGGACAGCTGGTGAAGTTATTTTGAATGCTCTGTTATTTTACAGTAAAGCGTCTGACAGGGGAGTGCTTGGATACACCTCAGGATCCCCCAAGCAACAAACGTAGCACCGAGGGAGAAGTGGTGGTGTTTTGTGACTGCAGCATCACTTTGTGAAAACATATTTTATATTATGATGACTATAGTTTATGTACAAATGTGCACTGTATCCATCCTCTAAGCTTAAACATGCACATCAGTGCACATTCTGGGTTGCTCTTAATTTATGCGAGGCTTTCCAAGCATGAACTGCTGGCTACTAGATTGCACATCTGCTGCCCTGCTTATATATATATATATATATATATATATATATATATATATATATATATATATAAACCTCACATCTGGGCTTGTGTTCTGGAGGTATTCAGATCACAGCGTCCCGCCTAATAAAGACAGCGCAGCGAGCAGGACACAGACCTGCACTGTCAGGCGTCTGAATGCGGAATGAACCACATGTACAGAGCACAGAGGTTTGATATGTGGCAAGTTTACTGAACTGTGGTCTGATCAGGCAAATTATGCTGCACCACCTGTGTGGGTGTGCTACCATGGGTGCAGGGCTGAAGGGTTGAAAGCCAATTTAACAGTTGTATGGAGCCAAACAGTGAGCTGTGAATTCAAAAACACATTTTACTCTGTGTAATTGACTTCCAATCCATGTATTTGCAAAACATGCTGCACCTCCCAGGTGGCCATCACTATCTATTCATGTGCATACAATATGTGAGTCAATTAGCAAAGACTTGAAACTTCGCTGGCTTGTGTATCCATCACAATACGTACAAAGAATGACAGCAATATGACGAACTGAAATATAAGCAAGACTAAGTGATTTATTAGCAGCTGTTTATGATACCACCATGAAACCCTGGAGCCTTACAGCTCTCAGACTAAGGTAAGTCAAATGGTAAGCTAAACAGCTTCAGCTAAACAGAAGCTCCTCTCTGAGTGTTTGTAGCATAAACTGACCCCTCAGGGAAGAGGGAGGTACAAAGAAACACAACAAACTGCACTGAAGTCATGCACAATAGAAATCAATGCAAAGACCGTTGAGTTTTAGATGTAATGTTTACAGAAAAAAACATTTCTACATTGTGAATTCATAGTGTTCCAACTCGTTATCCAGAGATAAGTATAGAAATATAACAATTTAAATGTATTTTTTTCCTCCAAATAAAGTCTTATATATACACACATAAAAAGTGCATCTACTATCAAATGAAGCTATGCTACCTCTGAATAGGCCAGTGGGTCACATGAGATGTTCTCACTGTTCCTGCTGACTTGCTGCCAAAGATGGATGTTTGTGGTTTCAGTGCCTGCGGTCTTAACTCACGCTGACCACGCAGGCCTACAGAACTGGGACCATCATGCCATAAGCTTTTTAGAAGATTGAGATGGTAGATCTGCTTTGCATGGCCCCATCAGATACACCTCATAATCAACAGCTCCCATATGATATGTGAGCAGGAGCTGCCCCGTGTCACTCTGACTGTAATATACGGCTGAAAGGTGGGAGCAATAAAAGCACTTTATCTACCAGTGAAAATGGCCTCTGTGAGGGTGTGTGTGTGTGTGTGTGTGTGTGTGTGTGTGTGTGTGTGTGTGTGGAGGGGGGTTAATACAGCTGCTCTAGATGTTTGCAGCACCTTGAGGCAATTTACCCAGCAGGGTCTATGATTAAATATTTTTAATGTGGGTCCTAGAATTGATCTACTTTATTTTATTAGGATGAAGGATTCAGGCATTTATTATGAGTATTACTGTCCTCCTGCACACACACACACACACACACACACACACACACACACACACATCATTGGCTTGAATACTTCATTAAAGCACCATCCATCGGATTCCATAAATCCAATGGTTCAGCCATACCAATGATTGGGTCGCATGCTGTCTAATACAATGCAAAGTTTGAGTGATATTCCAGCCGCAGTGCTACACTCAGGCCATGCTGGACGGTCCAACCCCTCCCAAAGCTGTAATCTGCATTAAAGTCTGTATAGCCTACAACTGTGGTTTGATTCGTTTGTGAGCAGTTATCAGTCCATATCAAGTCAAGTCAAGTCAAGTCAGCTTTATTGTCAACTCTGCTATATGTGCTGAACATACAGAGAATCGAAATTGCGTTACTCTTCACTCCGCAACATATAACATGTAACTAAAAACTAAAGATAAATATAAAGTGTAAAAAATGTACCTACAATGAGGCACACACAAAATACAAGGCACATAATGAAGGCACAATGCAGTCAGAGTGCAAAAGATGTATAGTGCAAGTCAGTGCAGTTGGCATAATATAAACAGGAATGGTTTAACTTATAACAGCTTATTGAGACTGGTATGAGAGTGCAAAAGATGCAATGGTGCAAGTCAGTGCAGTTGGCATAATGTAACAGTCCAGGAATAGATTAAGTTATAGCAGCTTATATGAGACTGGTGTGACATGACAGGGTAAAAAGTGACTGGTGCACAGAGTTCCTTTGGTAAAGTGGCTGGTACAAAGAGTTCCTATCTTGGGTGGTGGTAGGGGTGAGGGGATGGTGGTAGGGGTAGGGGGTGGGGGGTGGTGTCAGGGAAGGGGGAGAAAGTGGGGCGCAGCAGGGAGAGAGTTCAGCTTCCTGACAGCCTGGTGGATGAAGCTGTCCCTCAGTCTGCTGGTCCTGGCCCGGAGGCTGCGCAGTCTCTTTCCTGATGGCAGCAGACTGAAGAAGCGGTGTGAAGGGTGGGTGGGGTCTCCTGTGATGCGGAGGGCCTTTCGGGTGAGACGGCTGTCGTAGAGGTCTTGGAGGGAGGGGAGAGGGACGCCGGTGATCCTCTCAGCTGCTCTCACTATGCGATGAAGCGTCTTCCTGCAGGTGGCGGTGCAGGCTCCGTACCACACAGTGATGCAGCTGGACAGGATGCTCTCAACAGCCCCTCTGTAGAAGGTGCACAGGATGGAGGGAGGGGCTCTGGCTCTTTTGAGCTTGCGGAGGAAGTAGAGGCGCTGCTGTGCCTTCTTGGTCAGGGATGCAGTGTTGTTAGTCCAGGAGAGGTCCTCAGTGATGTGCACACCCAGGAACTTGGTGCTGCTCACCTGCTCCACAGCAGCACCGTCGATGGTCAGAGGGGTGTGCTGACTCTGTGCTCTCCTGTAGTCCACAACCATCTCCTTTGTCTTCTCCACATTCAGGGAGAGGCTGTGGTCTCTGCACCACCCGGCCAGAAGGTGCACCTCATTCCTGTAGTATGTTTCATCTCCACCGGAGATGAGACCCACCACAGTTGTGTCGTCCGCAAACTTCACAAAGATGTTGGTGTTGTGTGTTGGCGTGCAGTCATGGGTCAGCAGAGTGAAGAGGAGGGGGCTCAGCACACATCCTTGGGGAGCCCCGGTGTTCATTATGATGGTGCTGGATGTGTTTCTGCCGACCCGCACTGTCTGAGGTCTCCCGGTGAGGAAGTCCAGCAGCCAGTTGCACAGCAAGGAGTTCAGCCCCAGCTGGTCCAGTTTGTTGATGAGCTGCTGTGGGATGATGGTGTTGAATGCTGAGCTGAAGTCTATGAACAGCATTCGAACGTATGAGTCTTTATTTTCCAGGTGGGTGAGAGCTGTGTGGAGTGCTGTGGAAACAGCATCACTGGTTGACCGGTTGGGCCGATATGCAAACTGGAAGGGGTCCAGAGAGGGAGGGAGGGCCGTCTTGATGTGTTTCATGACTAACCGTTCAAAGCACTTCATGATGATGGGTGTGAGTGCTACTGGACGGTAGTCATTGAAGCAGGCGGGGGTGGACTTCTTCGGCACAGGGATGATCGTGGTGGCTTTGAAGCAGGTGGGGACAACAGCCTGGCTCAGTGAGATGTTGAAGATGTCTGTAAACACCTCAGCGAGCTCCTCAGCACAGTCTCTGAGCACACGGCCAGGTATGTTGTCAGGACCGGGAGCTTTGCGTGCGTTGATCTGGCTGAGAGATGTCTTCACGCTGGCTCGGGACAGGGAAAATACCTGGTCAGTGGGAGAGGATGTGATCTTTTGTGCAGGAGTGCTGTTGAGTGCTTCAAAGCGTCCAAGGGGCCAAGGGGAGTGCTGTTGAGTGCTGTTGAGTGCTTCAAAGCGTCCGAGGGGCCAAGTTTAGATACAGCCAGCGGACAACATCTAGAAACTGAGCTGCTGAGAGCAAATGGTTGCTTTATGATGAAACAGGCTGCCATGGTTTTCTGTGTGGGCACAGATTTGTTTGCTAGAGACCATCACAATCACACAGATGCTGCAGTGACAGTGAGGAACATTAGTTTGGCCATCAAATTTATGCTGATGTGGTTTTACACAGAGAACGCGGCGAGTTCCCCCATCAATGTGTCACACATGGATGAATTTACTGCTTCAATTAACAACCATTTCAACCTTTAAGACCAACTATAAATGATTATAGAAATACATAAAATCTTGCTTTTTCCCAGTTCATTGCTACAGTTTGCTGTTTAATGATTGTATTGTACTTGACATATACACATAGCCTTGAACCATTAGCAGCTCCATAAATGGTTATGGGTGATTTTCACTGATCGATTTTCTGTCACTTCACATTGCTTTAATCTTCTCAAAAAAGACAGTTAAATTGCTGATATATTAAGAATGTTCCACTCAGTTATAAACAACCACTTTAAAAAGTACAAAGTGTAAAGTGAAGAAACAAAGCTTGGGGATAATCCACATCAGACTGGGTTTGGGTGATGAAATTGATGCTAATCCACAGTAAGACAGTTAAACCTGAAAGATTCCCTTTAACTTGTGATACAACTCTTAAGAATGTAGTCGTCAGGTGGCTGGAAAAATGTTTTGCAGTGCAGATGTGGAGCACTGAAACACCTGCTGTGTTTGTGGAAGGGTGTGCATGTGCTAATGTTGCCCTTCTTTGAAGTATTACGTCTGTAAAGGACCTCACTTACCGGGTCATGTTTGTGCCGACAGCCGGATTAGCACCGCTGCATAGCAAACCGAGCACAGTCCGGATCCTGCTCTGGAACATCAGACCTGTGGGAGACACAAAGAGCAGATGATCCATGATATAACTTCCATGGCATTAAGTGTCTAAGGACACAGGCAGATGTGTTTTTATCATATTCAAATAAATCGTGATAGATAATAGATAAATAATAATAGTTGAATCTTAGGAACCAAAGCCAGAAACACACATTTACACACATCTGATTTACTACAGTGCTAAATAATATGTATGTTCTAACAGCTGACATGATGGTGCAATACTATGATGACGGCCGACTGACTGAAAGCACTCTTTTATGGAACAAATTGATGTTTAACATAAGACGTATATGAGCATTTACTATGCCTGAAATGTGTCTGAATTCCACAACCTGCTGTAATATAATCAGAAACACTATTTAATAGAGTGATAGATGGTTCCAGCTCTTTGCCTCTACTTGGTTGTGTGATGTGTTCACCTTGGGAACATCACATAGCGTGGCCCTGGACAAGCTGCCCTCCTGGCTGCAGCAGCGATTTTTTGTGTGCGTGGTCTAATTTTTAGAAGACACTCCATTCAAATCTATCATTTCTCCTGACTTTGCCTCTACATGTTGACATTTCAGAATCTGTAGGTCCCCTTTGGTATCGCTGCTGTTTGCGTTGTTTTTATTAAATTATGTTTGGTCGTTTCTAAACGGAGCGTGACGTCCTCTATGTCCTCTTCAGACCAGTCCAGGCCAAGGCTTGAGCACCACAGACCATTTCTGCACACTAACTGAAGGACGTCAAAGGTGATGAGAGACATCTTTGAACAAAAACAGTATCTATCCTTTCCAAGAAATCTTGCAAGAAGCACTTTTAATACCCTCGAGTTCACCCAAACACTTAAAGTTAGCACGTGCATTGTCTTAATATATGAGTGTGAGCATGGCACTGACATGAGACTGCATGTATCTGAGCATTTACAACTTATTAACATGCCGGGAGTATAGCCGTCAGCGAAAATGAGTTCTCAGATGGATGGAGACCTGTCAGTGCCTGTGACGCACACCAGCCACTTCTATGTAAAGCAAAGTGGTTCAGCGAGCCTCGGGAACCCGGGGTTGTCCATGGCAACAGTGCCTCTTTTACCTAGAAGATGAAAATGGCATAGCGCACATCCACATAATGTCAATCAATTATGCATGAACTCTGGTTCAGCACGTGATTCCGCCTGACAGGAGCACCAAAAACCACCTAAACTATTTTCTCCATATGGATAATACGATCATAGCGAGTCAAGAAAGGGAATGTGATGAACGAGGCCTGTATGCCATGGAATCTCCCCATGTTAAAGAACATAACGTGACCATACACACACCACACACACAGTTTCTTTCCTCACTTCCTGCAGCCTGGTACAAAGGGCCATGAACATATCACCACATTTCTTTCAGCTTCTCCTGCGCCCAGAAGTCCCAACGACAAAGCAGCTACAGTTTGTAGCTCATTTGAGGAGTCTCACAGTCTGTAAAACGGCCTCGTTCTGACTCTTTTTGTGGTAATTTCATGGCCTGTTGATCCTATTTTGGGTCAATTTCACCACAATGATGCTACGCATTCTCTAATCTGCTGCTGCCCATTATGAGAGCTCAAATATGAAAGCAAATATATGGATTATTCTTGGAATAATTGTTTTTTTTTTTTTTTAAATTTAACAGACCACACTCGTGCACACACAGGGGGATTCTCTTGTAAGCAGATGGCCGCCACTCCGCTGGTGTTGGAAACATAAGCTGAAGACAAAGGTGCATAAATATGAATAAAGGCTAGCTGTCAGCCTCTTAATGAGGTTGGTGAGTAATGGGCTGCAACATGGTTGTTTGTCACACTTTGACATGTACCATGTGGACTTCATCTAATCCAACTGTATCTATTAGGTCCCGCTGCTTCCAACTGCTGCTGATCCATGGCAAATATAATGGTTTCCGAATGGTCTGTTGATTTAATAAATGGAACAGTTACACAGAACATACATGGTTCTGTAAAATGTAAAAACTTCTTATGGAAACTGTATTAAAATTCATAGTTCCCATTGGATGACCCCATGTTGGAGCCATGTAAGGCTTTTCACCTATACTCTTAAACTATTCCATGAAATATTTTTAGTGTGCATACATTGTGATGTTGATATTTATTGTCCACTGCTGCTAAGTAACAACACAGTATATGAGGTAATCATGTGTGTGCTGTGACTTCTGACACTTTAAAGTTCTGAGTATCTGATGAACTTTGGTTATCTCCACAGTTTTAACTAATCGCTGCTGAGTCCCACCGTGCACCGTGTCCCGGGTGGTCAGAAATATCCATAAACCACAAACTGATGTGTTTTGCTTTTGTTTACACTGCACACAACTTCAGGGAGGAAGGTAAGGTTGGACATCTGTCAAAGGAATCTTGTGTCCTAGAGGCCATCTTAGTTTTCCTGACTTCAACTTTGAGTTGTGTAAATGTAATCAGGCCTTGAACCTGCAGGTAGCATTAGAATAAAAAGTGGAAAACAACCAATTGTTTTTTTTTCTGTGCAGTTCCTGTTCCCCAGAGGTTGACCCCTAATAGTATGAAGTAGAGTTTACACAAGCATCAGCTGCAGCTGAACTTGTTTAGTTTCACACAAAAAGTGCATTAATGAGCAATTCATGATCCTCAGAGGAAGAACCTTACACTTCAGTGGGAAGTTCTGCTGACGTTTTTGTCAAAAGCCACCCTTGAAATCTGCCTAAAGCATCTAACAATTTTTACTCATGCACTAGGAAAAATGTCAGTCCCTTCATTATTGATAGTTTCCCCTCAGCAAATGATCCAAAGTTTACAACCTGTTGATCATTTTTAACACAGTAATGGATCAGAGTATTAAGAGGAATATGTCTCCTGATTCATCAATCAATCAGTCTCCAATTAAACAGCACTGCTTGATCGATTGATTAATGCGAATTAATGAGGAAGGCTCTCTGCCGCGTGTAAAATGACAAATGTCGGGCTTGGGAGGGGTGCTGGGGCTATCATGGACTAATCATAATGGACTAATCCATTAACAAGGATTCAGCGGCAGGGCTTCATTAACTGAGGTAGACGTGTGCAGCCCCAACTTTTATCTCAAGTCTCTATAGAGGGAAACACTGGTCCTCTGCTGTGCTGCTGGAAAGCCAGCAGAGAATGTGTGTCATTCTTTAAACAGCCAGTGATGTGTGTGTGTGTGTGTGTGTGTGTGTGTGTGTGTGTGTGTGCGTGTGTGTGTGCGTATGTGTGTGTGTGCGTGTGTGTTTGCATGTAGTATAGTCAAATGGCAAGTTTTGAAAGAATTACCAGATGGCTGTGTTCTTAGGGGGAGATTGCCAAGGTTAATGATAATGAAGAATTAACAGGATTGATGTGTAATTAGACTGATGGATGGAGTCAGAGGGAGCGCATATTTGTGAGTGTGTGTGCGCACATACACACACACATACACACGGGCACGAATCAATGCCATTACAGAGCACAATTCCCCCGGGTCTATTATAGTCAGCTCATCTTCAGACATGCAACGTGAGTTTAATGTGATGGAGAACATAGTTGAAATGCCACACCGCCATCATATAAAACAGTTTCATGCACAAGCGTGCGCACACACATGCATGCAGACACATTTACACAACACGGCAGCCGGTTTGAGGTCTCCTTGTCACGAATGTACCATGTCTCACCGGAACTGCAGTGAATTCACATACAGAAATGGACTTACTAAATGACTCACTTTCAGAGCCTGACAGCCTTGCTGGTGTAACATAATAGTGTGAGGCCTTACTGTAGCCGTTTTTGTCTCTTCCTGTCTCACCCACACAGCCACCTCCAACCAAGAGGCTTTCCTCCTCTGGCTTTATCTCACTCTAATCTCCTCTGTGCTTTCACCCCTAAATAAAGCTATCTGTACTACGATAAGGGCCTCCCTGGGTACTGTAATTGGCTCCCCTCTGATTGAACCTTTAGAGTCTTATTGGAAAAAAATGAGCCGTGTGTACAGCCATACATTCAAGCTTTGAGCTTTATTCACCGCGGCTAGAAATGAAAGGAAGAATTATGTTTGGATATATTTGTTGGTTGGTTTCAAGAAAGAACTTTTTTTCATTTGTGTGGAATCCAACTGATATGCAAATGTCTTCATGGTGACTGCCTCATAATGAAGTCTCTCTGTAGTTTTGTCCCTTTTTAAAAACAGTAATAATAATAATAATAATTATTATTATTATAATGATAATAATTATTATCATTATAATGATAATGATAATGACAACCTAACACATAAAATGTGACAAAAATGCTGCAAAGTTTGTGCCCAATATCTCCTTGCATCAAATGTTAAGTCTGCCTAAATACCAGTTAATCCAAATATGAGCAAAGGGGCGGAGCAAAAGTGGACCTGAGGGAGAGGCCACCTGTCACTCAAAGAAAACTTCCACCCAAACTGTTTTTGTTAAGTCAGACACTGACTCACTTCGGGAGCCAGCCTCAAGTGGCCACTTGAGGAATAGCACTTTTTGGCAGTGTCATAGTTGTGATAGATGCTGATATACAGTATATGTGCATATAAACTTGAATTTAATGTCAACACATCTCAGATAAAATATTTCTAAAGAAACTATGCTTCATGTATCTTATTTTCTTTCATGATATATGCTAGCTGCTCAAACAAGAACACTTTCAGAGCAAAATGTCAGCTCCAAGAAGGCCACAAACCCGCCTTACTAATGTCTCTGTGAGCGTGGACACAGCACAGTGATGCCTTGAGCTAACAAGCCTTAAAACAAATGTTTTAATGTCCATCAATTTCACCACAATCCCCCTGTAACTTCTTAAGAAAACAACATGTGGGAAGCATTTTGTGCTCCATGTGTACATTTTATGACAGTTTATCAAGTAGCTGAGATATTTTAATGAATAAACACTTGAGTTGCTATTAAGGAAAAAAGTAGCCAACACAAGGCAGTCTGTACTCAGTGTTTGAAATGTGGTGTACAGTGACTAACAAACCAAGCAGAATGGGAACAACATCCTTCATCTTCTGGATGAGTCAGCCAAGAAAACTACATAATAATAATAATAGAACCGAATGTTTCCAAGAAGGCTTTAAGTGGCAAATCCACAGCTAACGAGCGAACACACAAACATACAGGCATGGTTATCTGGAAAGATCTGAGGGTGGAGTGCTGATGTGGGGGAAAGGAAATAAATTATGTCATTTTAACCATCTCAGGTCCTCAAATGTCCAAACAATGGGAAAATGTTTAAAGGTGAGTTCAGTTGCACTGAGGAAAAAGGAGATACTCCAACATTAGATGACCTAAATGTGAACAAAAGCCTCCCACATTGTCGAAACTCTAATAATAATAATAATAATAGCTAAGGATTAATAGGGTCACTTCCCCTGTAACCAATTACTTTTTCAGTAACTGGAAAAATATTTAGATATTTCTTTCTTTCTTCACCAAAGTGTTGGTGTGGCTGAACCCTTTGTCGTGCAGCTACAGTGTGTCCTGAACAGCACAGTCCCATTTTTGTTACCAACATAGTGACAAAAGCTGTTATTCATGAAAATGTCACACAACAGCTCCAAAGTCTTCAAAGAGGTACTGTATCATTTAATGACACTGCCTAGGTGATACACTGAGTACAGAAAACAAGGAGAAAAAATATAACAACTAGAGATGTGCGCCTGTGAGATGGAGAGAGCATGAATGCGACAGAAATAAAAGAAACACACACTATCATGCCACACTGTGTGTGTGTGTGTGTGGAGGAGAGATGTCATAAAGGTGTTACAGCAGCCATAACACCTCTGCATCACCGCAGCAACACAAAGCAACAAGATGCTGCTAACACCTCACAGCCTGCATGCAAATGGATGACAATGCTGCCTGGTCTTATAAATTATTAGAGCCACCTAATGCACCATGACTGCTGATATACTGTGAGGACATATAATGCAATGTGAGGGCTGACACTGACTCTTATCATTCATTATGCATGTCTTATAGTACCACCTACAGCAGATGGAATCACTGTGTTACCGTGTTTTGAAGGTTATTATTATATATATATATTTCATATATATATTATTTTTTTCTTTTTTTAAAGCGAACTGGTTCTAGCCATTTATTTCCTGCCGAGACACACTTGATAACATCCAAACAGCATCCGAACAGAGTGCTAAAAGCTTTTCCCTATTACCACTCTCAGAGCAAACACTTTTTTTAAATTCTGCTCCACCACTGTCCTGACACACACCAGATAACAGGAGTCTTATATCAACACATAATCACACACTAATAACCAGGAAAACATCAACATACAAACATGAGGCAATGAGGCTGACATACACACACATTGCTTTCCTGCATCCTTCTTGACCCACTGCGAACAGGCCTTTGTCCTTCTAGCTTTTAGGTTCAGACCTCTTAGTGAGATTTATTTCATAAAAATACTCAGGTTTAGATGTTAAAACTACCGTATAGGTAGCATATAAAATGATTGTATTAGTGACAATAAGTGACCCAAGGGACTGCATGATGACGACTGACACTCCTGAACAAGGTGGTCGGAAGTCAAGTATGTGACCCAGCAACTGAGGAGAGGTTCTAACAAACACTGCAGAGTCAAACAACTCTCAAGCTGCCAAGAAATACGATGGCACACCCCCAAAAACAAAGCCTTGAAAATGCCAAAGAAAAGCTTTCCGCCTAAAAAAGCAGCCGCTTCGATGACAATGACAGACAAGTGTCAGTACAAAAGTCCAGAACCATCCTGCAGGAGGCCCTGTATATATCACCACAGAGCCGAACTCACCCACCACCCAGTTCAAAGCCAGCTTTGGCAGGTGCAGAAGGATGCAGCGAAATGGATTATACTTTCATACTTTCAATACAAAAACTCAAAAGTCCCATCCAAAACTACACTTGCATAGGCAAAAGGCATTTCACAACACAACCTGTCGTCACTTTACATTCTCCTGTCTTGTCTTGTTTTTGCTGTAATCATGGAGTTTCCACTCCACTTCTAAACTGACACCTTGCATGCCCTCTTTCATCCACTGACTCTTTGTGTCTATCCTCAGAGGGCAAAGGCAGAAGAACAGAAAGGCTCCAGCAGTCTGAAATATAATGATGGTGACTAATTATAGAGGCCGGAGGGGTGCAAATGGAATGCACCCGAAATCCTCAGAGAGTGATGAATGGCTTTATCATGCAAGAACAGCATATTTCTGCGGCGACAAAAGGCAGTCGATGTGCACAACCATGCTGGCCCCAGAAAAAAAAACACGCTTCATATGTTTTTAACCTTCATATCTCGGTGACTAAGCTCATATTGAGCAGCATGATGATGCCGAAGCAAATGCTGCAAATGTGCTTTACGAAGGTGACTGTGACCCAAAATGTTGCTTTTAGGGGCCTCAGGAACCTTGTCTTACACTCACTGTACTGTTGCTACTGCCGCTTGTTTCTGTAAGGAGCTGTTAAAACATCCTGTGGTGTATGGAGGCCTGTACCTGCTGCTGCTGACATGGCAGTGCTTGCAGTGTCTAAGCTGCAAGCATCCATCATTAGAGAGGCTTTCTGGCTGGTCAGATTGCTGCAGTTGTACAGTCTCTATGACACAGTCCCAAGGCCAAAATTAGTTGATCAATGTGCTAGAATTTCTGTCTGTGAGTCAGGGATGGGAGATTTATTTTCTTCTTGACACAACATTTTTTTACTTGAGCTACCTGAGTGTAACACAGAATATGTTCTTGAAGGCTGCTTGAACAGTGGACAGAATGGTGTTAGAAACACTCCATGAATCCATCCTCTTCTTAGTTCATTAGGGTACAGGTTGCAACAAGGAGAGCAGAGAAAGCAGAGAACGACCTCCTCCCAACTCAGTTTGTACAAACATGAGGCCAAAATACAGGTTATTATTAAATTATCAAACAAGTTCCTCGGTCATGTGGCCACTTCTCAGGTGGTTGTGTCTCAAAGGGAGGTCTAGATATAAGAACATGCTAAACTGGAGTTTATCTTTGAGGCTCTACCAGATTTTAGAGCATCTTCTTCTGATCCTGAATCTAATGTGGACTATCATATTTTGCACTCAGTCACTACTTAGATCAGCTAATAGATCAAAGCATTGACTAACAGATCTTTACTTTACATCACCAGTGCAGAAACAGCACTCAGATGATCTGTAGATGATCTCATGGTCCCATTTTCCATCACCTGAGATGGGGGGGGGGGGGGGGGGGGGGCATGCATCCTTTTCTGAGACAGAACAAAGTGGCCCGACCGCACAGTTATATGAATATTGTTTCATATTACAAGGACTTGCCCTGACATTTTCACTGCATTCTGTTATTCATTGTAAGTGGCTGGACATTCATTTTGAAAACGACCTGGCTTGGTGCAGCTTCCTGCAAGGCCATTGCGAGAACAGTAGCCACTTGGCACAGCGGCTTATAATAAGTTTCTTATTGCTGATGAAAAGTTAAAAGCATCCAACCATAAAACTGAAGGACTATTACACACTAAGGAGAGACGACCAAGTATGTGCTCATACTGTAGTTGTCATTCTAAACCAAATGTTTTTTTAAGGATTAAGTTTTTAAGTATACTAGGATGAGTGATGGATACACAGGAACCACACATCGTCACACTGGGTGGTCATTGGATGATTTAGAACCTTCCTGTCTTGTTGGTAGACTTGATGCTAATTTCACATTCATCAGCACAAAGTGTATTGATCAAGGGCGCTGTCCCCAGCTAGCTGGTTAGCATGTCTGAGGTACACTGTATATTACACTATAACTAGATGTTGGACCTTTAAAAATGCAAAATAAAACTTCTGTTACTGTTGAAGCGGCCTCATTATAACTCTTTGTGATTCATTATACCAATTTCTTAGTTCAACCAATGTTTATTAAACAAAATTAAGCACAATACTTTGGTTTAATCTTGAGAACTTGCTGACCTGACTGACAGTTCTCACACATTCATATTTAAAGTAAAGCAGCAGCAGATGCTTCCCAGCATTTTCCTGACATTTTTTGCTACTGGCTTAAAATCAATTGTGTTTCTGCCTGTGGGGCCATCTGGATCAAAGAACCTTGTCTGTCAAGCGACTGGTATCAGCGATTGTAGGAAGCAGAGAGTTTCAAATCTGAAAAGTGACAGCTGGTCTGGAACGACCTCTGTGGTTTTTGTAAGGCCATCTCTGATGTGATCCAGGAATAACTTTTAAAAAGAAAAGTTTTTTTTTTTTTTACACGCGGCGTGTCGGACACTCCTGTTGTCTTTCCATCGAGCCACATATTTCAAGTTTTTGTGTATCCAGGAGCATCACAGCAGCCGTGACTGAATCACTTGACGGTTTCACAGAGTAGGAATTTATTGTCTCATCTTCTGTTTACAAGCCCGTTCCCACACGGACCTATAAAACCACCATGCAGCTAGCACAGGTCAAAGTCAGCAATTTTGTAAGTAAAATAGAGGTCGAGAAACTGTCAAGTTTTCTGCCAACCAGCATCTTTCCTGTTGGTCTATGGTGCTTAAATCATAAAACAAAAGTTTACTCTGCTCCTCCACTGATATAACATGATGTACCCGTCAGTGTGTGGGAAGATCACCTGCAGCTGTTAAAGTGTCTCTGCCATGAGCAACTTGCGCGGCACATGACCCTAACTCATGCACTCCTGAAGGTTACACCGAGCATTCATTCAGCCAGATCAATATCCTTTTATTTAGTATAGTGCTCTTAAATGCCGACTGTTGCCTGGTGGAGCAAAATATCAATGAGTCTCTCCCCAATAATGTTTCACAGCACTCCAGTTTGATCCCTGAAAAAATTCATCAGAGGGAAACATTTCACTACACAAGCGTGACAAATGGATGTGTCAAAAGAGAATGCATCACCAGGGCAGGCTTTTAATATAATTATTAACTTTGACTTGCCCTCATTTTTCAAAGGGTTAGGATGGGGGGAGACCGAGCCAGTGGCGATTTACTTCAACTTTGTCTGGTAACTTGAGTGGGCCGTCCGACGTTCCTGTCAAGTTCAGAAAGTGCAATTAACAGTCATAACAACAGCCATCCTTTATTCAAGCATCTCTGACATGGGTACATATCCTCAGTGAGGCTCACTCTGTGGAACAACAGGAGGTTATACTCAAATAACCATCCCTAGGATTCCTTCTTCACACATTCTGAGATCAAACAACCTTTGATTTACTCTGCATTTACTTCATGCCTTCATTCCAGACACATAATCACAAGAGCAAATTGATTAAACATGTCTTTGTGCTGCATGGCTTAGTTCTCACAGAATCTGTAAGAAAACATCATTCAAAGCTCACTTGAATGATTTCCCTTAAGCCCTGAACATTTGTGAGGTCACATGGGGTGGGGGGTGGCATGGGGACGGCTACAGGTACTCCATCATTGACTCCACAGGTTATCATTAAATCCACCTCAGGGCTGTCCAGAGAGGTTCTATCCAGCAGAGCGTACTCCTGTTTGGTAAGGCAGAAGTTTGTCCTGCTGCGTAAAGAAAGTCCCATGGATCAGTGAGGCATGCAAGCCCCCACACTAACTTAATGTAAGAGGAACTTTTTCCTGTTTCCTTGTTGTTACACACTTGAACTGTTCTAGTTTTCCCCAAAGTGACACCTGAGCCATTTAAGGCATCTTTTTCTGAAATTTCCTGAACGTCTGGACCGGAAGTGTTTTCTCAGAGATGAAGGTCAAAGGATGCTTGATGCTGGTACACTTGTATTAGTTGGACATCACTCATCACTGGCCACCACTTAAACCTCCTTAAGGCCCCCCTAAGTTTACTGTGGTTCAACGATAAGACTGAGCCTTGTTCTTACACCTCCCTTTCTGGTCCCGCCTCTTCTCTGCCTTTCATTCATCCACTCACAGTATGCAATCTGCCATCTTGTTACATCACCTCCTCAGTCTCTCTTGCTCGCCTCGCACACACCGCCATCCTAACTCCACCTTCCCACCAGAGGACTCAAGCCTCCTGACCAGGGCAGGCTCCGACACCTTTCTGCAGAGCGCTCTGCCAGCATGAAATGCTTCTCTGGGTCAAAGCCATCACGTACTGCAGCAAAGCAGATCACTCTTCCTGTATAACCTCACCATTTACTTCAAGGGTCTACTGGAAGCTACTGGACTAAGAGAGCTTTAGCTCAGTGATCTGAAGCTCACTGCTCGATTGATCTAGACCTGTCAAGAGCTTTTGGTCTGTCAAATGTGTGGAGGCAGGCAGATACTGCATGTTTAACTGTGGAATTAATGTATGTATGCTCAGCTGGTGGTGAGGACGGCCTGCATTGCTCTTATGGATTAAAGATTAAGGACAGAATGCTGAGTTTAGATAAATTGCTTTCAGACCTTGTTTAGTTACAACAAGGATCCACCATTAATTGTGGAGGTCAGCACATCCAGGGTCTTACTTACAATCTGATTCTGGTGGCTCACACAGCTGCTAGCCTGACCACAGGTGCCCCCTTCCTCACAGAGACAGCCGTGGAAGCCTTGTCAGACTTGTTTTGCCACTGCTGCTGTTGTATGGAAATGAATTTAAATGAGCGTGCTGCTATCTGTAAAAGAATTTCTCTGTCTATGTAGGCAGACAAACAATGGCGCTCTGACTGGTTCCTCAACAGATAGTGGGTGGCATTGTGAAACCAAAAACATCACATATAAATGTCTCCTTTTTTTAAGTGCATGCCTACACATTTGATCTGTCTTCCGCAGCAGAAGATGCAATTAAATTTCAGCTTCCGGACTTACAGCAAACCTCTTCCTGCAGACGTTATATAACACATTCTGCAATCTATATGTCCGTTTTCTTTATACTATGAGTTTTAACTTTCCCAAAATGACCTCAGAAAGCTTCAGAATCCCTGCCTGACGTGTTGCATCCAGCTGTTTCATATTGAGAAAAGAGCTGGCTGGAGTGACAGTAATATAAGTGGAGGAGAGTTTCAGGCAAAAAAAAGAGCTAAAGAAGGACAGAAAGAAAACTTGACGTGTCTTCCAGCTGCAGTGCAGTCAGGTCTGCTGAGGCTACTGTCAGAGCAGAAATTGGTATGTCTGCCTCCTCTGTGATGGATGTTCCCCCCGTATGACTGCTAAACGTCAAGTGCAAAGTGATGGCTCCAGATAGAAGCTTTGCCTCTTTAAATCTGAAGCTGACACCGAACCCTGATGTTAAAATCATGTTTTAAAATAGCTGAAAATAATGTCACTCCTTCTATATTGGAAGTGCATCTATTAATAATGAGTAGTGGCTTAAAAATAGAGCGTGCACTGCAAAAGATGTTGCTATTTAAATGTGAACATTTACACTGAAAGCAAATGAAAGACGTCTGCTTTGGTGATCAGCAGCAGATCTCAACTTTCCATCTGTCACCTCCACACAGCTGGTCCATCATGGCATCAAGCTGAGCTGAGTGACGGCCTGTCACCTTCAATGGTCAGACATGGACTCCTGTTATTGAAAGTCAGAGAGATGATGAGGTTTCAGAGGCTATTAATGGGCTGAGAAGAAGCTTCAAAGCCGGATCATGAGTGTGGAAGTTGTAGTTGTAGTTGTGGTAACTCAGACCTGTAGAATTATTCAATCAGACACGTGCAGTCGGTGTATGGTCTGTTGATTGTGCAGAAATGCCTTTCACAAAGGAATACCACATTAACTGCTTTGCTGAGACATGCATGGTTCTCAGGGGAACTACGGGGAAGGTTCCTCCACATGAAGGTGCAGTTCCTGCAGTGAAAAGATGCCTTTGACTTGGGACAAGGGAACTGCTGAAACGATAGTTTTCTGTTTCTTAGGACTAATCCCTGAGGTCGTGTAACACACAGTCTCTGCTACAGATGTCCTTTATCTTTAAACTTTAAGTATTCCAGCTGTAGAAAAGACACCGTAAAGTGCAGTTCCTGCAGAGGAAAAAGCTTAGAGAGAACCGTTTTGTTTTTGCTGCAGCTCAGCAGTGAATTCCTTTACAAACTGATATTAGCAGATTTCCTCAGTGAGTGTTTGTCAGCGCGCTAAGACCTGTCTCGATCTGCTTCAGCATAGAAAGCTAACGTGGGCTGCTCCTCAGTCTGTGTTGTGAAGCAGCAGCTGTCTGGCTCATGTTCTCTGCTGATGATACAATGCTGCATTATGCAACACATCAGTGGCTGTCTAAGGGCAAGGTCTCTTTCCATATAGGCTGATCTTGGAGCGGCAAATGCTTGAATAATGTAATGCCAACGATGTTCCTTAGACTTATATGGCCTCTCTGATAGATGTAACCTAAATGACTGGCTGCTCTTGTACATTCTGTCCTCAGCTTTTTTTTCAGCCATGAAAGCATGATGGATTATGGATTTTTGAACAAATAGTATATAGATTACAGGCAGACTTTTGTACTTTTGTAATGTACTGTACCCTCATTCCAGCACACACAGAGCAGTTATCCCTCATAGCTCCACCACTCTCCGGCCAGCAGCACAATGTCGACACAGCTCCTCTGTTTAGAGAGCTGTCAGCCTCACAGTCGTGCAGGTGACAACCAGTCCCCGCTCTAACCATACACATCTTTTCATTACATGCCATTACTGTCACCTAGCAACCTGCATGCCTGTGTGTGTGTGTGTGTGCACACACTTAGCAATCAGCCATCATCCTTTCAGCATCTCCAGTGGAAATGTTTTGCAGCATGCCAGTGGATAATAGACAGGCAGCGCTGCTAAACAGGGACACTTAATGAAGACACAGTCCCCGACATGGCCGATCACACTGGCACTGATGGGCCCGGGTTTGAATGATTGCATGTTTGTTATGTAGATCTGCAGTTAGAGCTTTCCTTACAATAGGTTTATGCTCATGCTCATTCAGCTATGCCTCTCTGACCATGAGAACACCCTAAACTAAAACAGCTCCTCTATTAGAGAATGAAAAAAGGGCATTTTATTCTGTAACAGAGGCTATTAAATTGGAGTCAAAAGAAGCTAAACAATGAAGACTGATGGCACAATACGGAACGCAGTCTCAGACTACTGGCCTTATACTTGAATTGTGGAGCTATTTCATTAAAAAAAATAAAACATAAAGCGACAAGTGGATGTGAGACACGTTGATGAATGCACAAAAGGTACTCAGAGGTACTATTGACGCACTGACAGTTTGTGACGAACAACAAAAACACCTGAAAAAACAGCAACAATAATGTTACAGAATACAATACAATACATGGTGACTACGGCATCATAAAGGTCTGGCTTCTAGATTATGTTTTGATTATTGGTTAGTGATCAACTGCAAAAAGTTAAATATGAATTACATCTGACGGAGGGACTAATGGATAATGTAACATAGTGCCTCAGGAATCAGTTTCCCTAGGAAAAGCGGTCATCATTTTCATTCTACGACACAAAACTTGTTTCAGAAAAATAAACTGCTGACAATTTTTAGATACATTAAAAGAGAAAGTCGCAATCTCTAAAAAGGACGACAGATACCATCATAGTGCTGGTTCTGGCAGGGTGGGCTGTTGCTCCAGTCTGGCTGCTGGGAGCCTCGAGTCTTCTCCAAGCATGAGTACTTATTAGTTCTATGTCTTGCCTCTCCTGGGGATTTTGTGGTCAGTGTGCGGTGCAGGCATTATACTGCACTTCCTTTACCTTGCAGCTGCTTGTTGAAGGAGGTTGTGACTTTTCTGAGGTGGGCTGGATTAGTTAGTTGTTTCTCCATTGCATGTAACACCTCCTGGTCTTCTTCGCAGTGATTTATATGCAGATTGCTCCCTCTTGTTTGCCCCTTGTGGCCTGGCTGTGCACTGGGGTGCCTGACACCTTCGCTGTGTTCCATTCTCAAGGGTTTTGGTTCTTCATGCATTTGGTCTCAAAATGTGATTCTCTGTAACTTGCTCCTGCTGCCCGCCACCTCATTGGCTCGACTGCTGTTGCATCATATGAGGTGTTGCCAGAGTTTAGGTGTTCTCTTCTCCTATCTAATTGAGCTTCAAAAGTTCAATCTTCTGTATGGAGCTTCCTTGGTCACACCTCCCTCTTCTCCTCCCTTCCTTTCCATACCTTCTTTACTCTCTCTCTCCTTTCTGTCGCTCTAGTCAGCTGATTAGCAGTAGTCCTTCTCCCATCAGTCACCAAGTCCTTGCTCGTGCAGTCAATCACATTTGAGGGTAAAATTGAAAAACACGTCCTCTCTGCTGTCAGCGTTCTTTTCAGATCAAACCCTTGGCGCTCCTACTCCCCAGGCACCACCAGTAGAAGCCCAGGCCAGGTCAGCGTCCGATCCTCGCAACCACCACCACCAGGTCTAGACCCCAGGGAAAATCTCCTTCATCAGCTTCACCTCCCTTTCCTCCCCCTTTCTCGGATGATGCCACTTCAGGGTCTAAATTCCAAAACACATTCTATTGTACTTAATCGAATAAATGTGTACGTTATCATAACTTGGTCTCTCCTAACTGAGCTGCTGTTAGCTTAGTCAGGCCATTTGATGTTATGTTCCTCATGAGTGACACTAATAAACTGCTGAGGGATAAGAATGTGTGTTAATGATTTATATAATTTTGTCTTGCTGTCTGATCTTTATTTTCTAAGTTTTTGTTTGCTTCTGGGTTGTGTTGTGTTTTGGATTGCTCAGTGGTGGAACGCTGTGGTCAATTATTTCTGCAGAAGTGGCCGCTGTAACAGAGGCTGTTTCGACCACCTCAAAAAGAATAGAATCTCTTACATGTTGACCTGATGTTGAGCTAGATGAAAGATTAATGGAATGAAAGAGGAATAAGAATGATGGTCAAACTTTTGGTGGCGTCAGGGGAATTATCAAATTTAGTCGAGCCCCTGTCCTGCCCTGATCCATCCAGTAACTACAGAAACAGTTCATCAAAAGCTCCACACGTACCGACTTCAAAGCTTCCATTTTAAAACCATCAATAAAAAGAAAAAACTTGACAAAGCTCTTGTGGCAAATGGTGACAACTTTAACCTCGCAATGTGCTGCCAGTAAGCACATAGGACACTAGCATCAAAACATACAAGTCGTTTCCATAATCTGGAGCTCCTCAGATGGCAGGACAGCATGGAGACTTTTGTCTTTTGCTTTTGCAGCTGAGAAATCTCAGAGCAATCAAAAGCGTCTCTAGCAGTGAAATAAAAGTGGCAGACTGTGGCAGCTGCTCATTCAGGTGTTCACCAGCTGGAGTGCTTATCTTATTCTGGTACCATGACAAGCTGCAAACATTAATGACTCACACACACTATATGATTGCTGGAGAGAAGAAAGAAAGAAAGAAAGAACGGAAGGGTCTTTTCTCATATTCATTAAACACACTGAGGACATTAAAAAACACAAAAGGTGGGATAATATGACAATGTCAGCTGTTGTCTTGTCTCTTCATCACAGCCTGCATCTCTGTATTTTTTTTAACTAGATGAAACAAAAGAGTCTCCCTGGTTAGAAACCCAATCAGAGCTTTATGGCAGGATTAAGAGGGAGGACAGGGACAGGGTGTGGTGAGTCAATTTACAGGAAAGTAAAGCTTAAAATTTAAAATCCCACAAGAACACCAGAGGCTACTTGGAGAACTGCTGGGACAGAGAATTGTTTCACTTTCAGGGAGATTAGAAGAAGTCAATAAATCTAAGTGCCATCTTAATGGTTGGATCATCAAGGGAAACGGCTCTAGGGCAGAAATGATGGTGCTGGCTAAAATGTTGAGCATAATCGCCAAATGAGTATCAAAATAACTGAACGCAGTCCACTTTAGCTGTAGCTCAAACAGTCAATTACCTAGCTGTTTCCAAACACTCTTGACTTTTCTTTTCTTCAAAAAATTACAGCATTGTGTGTTATGAGAGGATGCAGTAAAAAAAAAAAAATACATCGGTGTGATGAAATTACCGCTAGAGGATCGATGCAGGATGGCCTCCACCTTCCCATGTATGTCCACTGTCAGAAGCTCGCCTGCAGCTCCTCTTTCTGGGTCATAAAAATGATCCATTGTGCTGTACTTCTGAGTGGCAGGGCTCATAGACTGTGCATAAAGATGGACGACATGACAGGGAAATAGTGAATCTGTATTTATACAGGTACTTAAAGTGCGTCACGCCACTTTACATTGGTCCTACGCACACACACATTCACACACCAATGGTGCAAACACTGTGAGCAACTTAGGGTTAAGTGTCTTTCCCGAGGACACATCAGCATGCAGCCAATCTGGGGGGATTAGTTAGTGGACCGGTGTTTTTACCACCAGAGCCATAGCTCCCTAGACGTGAGGGCAAAGCATCTCAATCGCCCCCCGGTGGCTGGCTGTTACACTAAACTGTGCTCAAATGCTCATTTATTTCTTTGAAATACGGAGGACAAATAATATAATGATCAGCAGCCAATGCAGCAGCCAAGCCATGCAAAAAAGCTGAGGGAGAGGTGTGCCTGAAGGGGGAGTCAGCGACAAAACAGCGACAATAAACCTCAGATCAGATGTGCTGTGTCTCCAAGGTGGTGGCTTTTTTAAGGTGGAAGCAAAATGTTTTGGCCTCATTTTTGAACAATGGGTGGAGGCGAAACCACGTCGTCTGTCTGAACATACAGTCAGGACAATTGATAAAATATCAGGATTATAATGGTGGAAACATCCCACAAGTGGCAAGGGAACTGAGCGTGCATATTTTCCAGGAATGTTCCTGCAGTGGAAATGTATCATCTGCGAACATCTTCCTGTCCGTGTTGTCTGTATTGGACTTTGTTTTTCTGCCCACAGATCTGAACCACATCAAACATCACTGTGACACAAATCGGTGTATTCATTGATTTTAAGGATATCTTAGTGTTAATACATAAACTAAAGAAAGAGAAGTCCTCTGTAGAGGACAGAGCAGCAGCTGTGTAACAGAACCAGCTGACCCTACAAGGTACCATTAGCCCTGATTTCCACACAAACACACAAACTGGATGAGCTATTGATTTCTGTAGTGCTATTCATGAAGCTGTGCTATCCCGCTAAATTGTTATAATCATGATAAATTGCAATTAGGTGCAAGGGGGTCAATAGTTTGTTATTAAAAATGGTGCAAACAGCAGTGGGAAAAAATAGATTAATAACAGCAGAGGTCCAGAGGAGGATCTGTTTCCCTTCTAATCACAAAGGATTATCACCACAGCCACTTTTCAATAATCATTACTGAGGATTTGACACTGCGCTCTCACTGATGACTTTATTGACTGCAGTCTGGTCCCTGCTCTCTGCTGTGGTGCATCACGTAAACACTAACGTACAGTAAGCTACAGTACACAGCAGCAGGTGTGACAGCTCTCTCTGCTACTGCTGCATTCAAGGGAAGATCCAGCAGACATGGATGGACCAGATACTATAATACACATGGGTACCATGTCCTCTGTTAAAGTAAACAAATAGTTTAATAATTAAAAAGAGTATTACAGTATTGTGACAGTCAGACGGAGCCAGTGTTATACTAACCTGGTGAAGTAATATAATTAAAACTAGACAACACTGAAGTTGGCTTCTGATCTCAGTCCCTGAATTGGCAATTAAGGGGAAAGTTAAGGGAAAATCAAACATAGCTCTGTCCATGACCTGTGCTGCTTTTTTAAACGTTATAATCCTGTAAAAAACTTGTTAGAACACAGCCATAGCCTACCTTAAGCCTATTTTTTGATTGCTATAACATTTATGTAAATACAAAAATTGACATTTTTACCTATTGTTGTCCCACACATGTAGTCCAAATTAGACCAGGTGCTGCTCAAAAACTGCCATGCTGAGACAGTCTGTCCTGGGGTTATGTTAGAGTCTAAAGATCTTTAGAAAGCAGTGTCTGATTTGTAAAACCTTCATTTAATTTATGTTAACTAGTCCATGTTTTTCTCCCCTGTAGAGTCAATGTTAGCCCAGATCTTACAAAAAAAAAAACATATTGAGCTGAGATGAGTCAAACATGATGATTTAGGACAAACTAGACTTGTCTTAGCACAGAGTAGGTTGAGCTAGACTGGAACACTTTTGTCCTCTTTCTGTTATTTACAATACATGTTTAGCCACGTTCAATCTTCCCTCAATTTTCCCCTTTACTACTAAATCGGAGGCAGCCAACTTCAGCACGGTCAAACCTAGAGCACTATGATAACAGTATAATAATACTGCAACTGTTAGTGCTTTAAAATAGTTTCCCAGGCATGGAGGTTGCCACTGAGTTTGATGCTCAGTTTAGTCCTATCTTGAGATCTAGAACTGTTTTGGTAACATGTTTATTTTATGTGTAAAGGTGGATTTGAGTCATTTTTAAAGCCTCAAGTGGCCATTTGTAGAACTGCAGTTGCTTCATTTACAAAACTAATCAGTTGCCTCTTCAGATTTGTGTCTGAGGGTCTTTGTTATTGTATTTGTATTAATGAGCAAATGGGTTAATGGTTAATAAATAAATTACCTTTGCTCATATTTATATTTCATGAATCTAATAATTTAACCCCATGTGTCCCTGATAGCTATATGTGGAGTGCGGAACACAATTTAATCAGCCCCTATTTTTGCAAACGTATTTCTCAGTAGTGTTTAAAGGGTAAATAAAAAAACTCCCACATACGCTCTTTCATTTTTTCCTTTATCCTGCTTCCAGTCACAGTCTGCGCTGGCTCAGCTTCCCAAGAAAACCCAGCAGAAACAGATTCACATTAAATGCATTAAATTCCCAAACCCTGTGTCTCCTTTGCTTCTGTTCATAAAGTAAATGAAACATAAATAAATACAGGAGGAAAATTACCTTTGTAAACACTGGGCTAGGTAATCAAGCGTGGCTTCCTGCTGATCTTTCAGCTCGTCACAGGGGGTGTTTTTGAAGCGTGTGGGATATCTCTGGCTGCACCTTGAGCTGAGGGGCAGAAAAAGATCATCCCACATTAAAATCCAGCAGGTAACGCAGCAGTGTCAATGAAATGAGATTATAGCACAAGTTTGTACACACAAACATGCACAGGAGGGGGATAGAGAGAAAAAAGATGTATATAGGGGCAAACCCACATGAGCAACAGACACACACACACAGCAGAGTTGCAAAGGGAGCAAACAAACATGTAGCCTCGGGCTGTTTTTCCATTTTTCTGCTTGAGTCTTATATCCATGCCTCCTTTTTCTTTGAACAACATATTTTCTTAGGAGATGCTAACTGTCCCTTTCATGCAGGAACCAGCACACGGCAACAACAGACAGGAGAATTATGTGTTTGGGGATATTGTTGTTTTTTTGTCTGTGGCTTCCAAACTGACTGAGTGAATTCAGCATGTTCGCAGCAACACAAGCCTCCAGGGAGCCAGGATGTAGAACATACAAGCTGCAGGGGAATTACAGCCCGGGATTAACTGCCAGTGTAAGCTTCATGACAGGTTGTAGGTGCAACGAAGATTTTTGCTGTATTGAAATATCTAAACTGAATAAAAAAAAAGCTTTTGTGTGGTTTGTTTCTGGAGCATCTGTAATCCATGTTCATAACGTCCCCGGCACTTCTGCACACATCATCATATACAGTACACTGTACCAAGGAGAGGACGCAATTAATCTGAGTGTTGATAAATCTGAAGTTATGAATAATATTAACTGTAAGGAGGGGAAAACAGCAGTGCAATGAAATCCCAGGGAGAACTGGCAGACAAATTATTTTCCATAAACAGACAGCTGTACAGTTCTTTCTTTATTAAGGGGGGACGCCACAACATTTATACAAAGTAACATCAATCAGCTCCAAACAAATACAGCGAGGGAAGGTGCTTGTTTTAAAAAACAATAAATGTAATTTAATTGATTCTAGAAAGGCAGGAAGGATGTAAATCATATCTATCATAAGATAAGACTGTGCGTGGCACTGCTGCCATTACGGTGTGTTACATCTGGCAGGTGATTGGACCCAGTTTCCCCCCACAAACAGGCTTCATTCAATCAAAACACCTCAAACTATGGAGAGCCCATGAAAGGAAGCAGGTTCTCAGCATGTCTGTAGACCCATTATTGTTCCTATTAGAACTTAAACATGGCAACAAATGCTAGCATAGGACACAGAGTATCCGAGGTGAAAAAATGATCACACTTCAGGTATAAATAGTGGTGGACTGTTGTCATGGTTACCATAAGAAACTTGTGATAAAGGCTACATAAAGGTCAAATCAAAATTGTTTCATAATTAGGTCACCTTATGTCCCTTTGCCTTTGTGTTCTGTGTCCACTAGAGGGCGCTGTCACAACAAAGCATAACAATAGAATGGAAACCAACCCACACAGACCAATATCCACTTTTTGACTCACATCACCCACTGGAGCCTACATCACCGGGCACAAACAATACCCACTAAGACAGAAGGTAGAACCAAGGAGCAAAAACAAGTGAACACAGCACTCAGAACTTGTGGCTACCCAAACTGAGCCCTTGTGAAAGCTGGCAAAAAGGAACGAGCAGCAGACAGCCCAACCAGAACAGGACCCGTCACGCCGGGAAAAACATTGTCATCCCATATATATCAGGAGTTTCTGAGAAACTGAGAAGGATTTTCAAGGCACATCAGATCCCAGTACACTTTAAACCCAGCTCTACACCGAGACAGAAACTGGTCCACCCCAAGGACAAAACTCCCAGGGACAGACAGAGCAATGTAATCTGTGCAGTTCAGTGCAGTGAGGAATGCTCTGATCTCTATATTGGTGAAACCAAACAACCACTACACAGAAGGATGGCACAGCACAGGAGAGCCACCTCCTCAGGACAAGACTCAACAGTTCACCTCCACCTCAAAGAGAGTGGTCATTCCTTTGAGGATAACAATGTCCAAATCCTAGACAGGGAGGACAGATGGTATGAAAGAGGAGTCAAAGAAGCATCTATGTGAAAGTGGAAAAACCCTCTCTAAACACCTGTTCAGAACTCTGTCCTTTCATCCCTTCCTAGCAGACTTCACTCCACTCAAACGCTAACGATGGGCCGTCAACTAGTCCTGCTCATGGCCCAGACACAGTTTCTGGTCGTTAGCTGACTATTGACCAACTATAGGAATCTTAGTCATGTGAGCTCCTGCAAGATCCACCCACAGAGGTCCTGAACACAAAAAACTCAGATTCCCAACCAGAACAGTAGCAGAACTGAAGAAGCCATTCGGGGGAGTGGCAAAAGGTCTTTTAAAAAAACAATCCTTGAGTCCAGCTGCCTCGATTTAAACTTTTGGAAATGACTATGACCTGGATGAATGAGAGCATCCACAGATATAAGTATAGAATGTAACATGCTGCTAATAAGCTGTTGAAGTAGCATCTACCAGCTGTTTTAGGGCACCACTTGTCGCATGTATAACCACAGCTGTCAGGGTTGTTTATGGGGTCAACCAGAAACCCAGCAGATATCACACAAGTAATGAAAAACCCTAACCCTAACAATGTTCATTTGGAGTTAAGGAATACTGTTTTATTGATTAATGGTATCACCTGGTGAGCCCCGTGGATCCAAACACTGAAACAATAACAGGCTGATAAGAGGCCTGCTCCTGTGATGGATGGGAGCCGCCTCGTTTTAAAAGACCAGTGTGTCTGACAGATTGCACCTAACCTTTCATATAAGACATGGAGGGATTTCCTAACTTGGTGGGCTCAGTTTAAACTAATTAAATCTCACAGGTGGTTATAGTGTACACCAATTAAAACAGAATTCTGAATACTGTTGAATACAACTCTCACACACTGCTGCTTAAAGACCAGCCGTTCACAGTAACTGCAGACGGTCCAAACATGATGTTAGTGAATGATTAAGCAGGTAGCTCGTGCGCCATCTGTACTCTACTTATTGTGAACATTAGCGTGCCTGTGAGTGTGATACTGATGAATTATTTAATGTGAAAACAGTCACACAGTCGTACATATTCACACACACACACACACCTCGTGCTTGCGATATTAAACGTCCATGCACACAGCCAGGCAGGAACCTTACGTAACGCCACGGCTGAGTTGTTCTTCAGACCATTGTTGTCATTTGTGAAGAAGAAAATGAAGCTTATTACAGAAAAAAATCAATTGGGAGTGGAGGAGGACCTCAGCATGCATTCATTTCTGCTCATTATGGAAAAAGAATCTCCATAAAAGTTGTCTCATTGCAGTCTTTCGTTTTTTCCTCCTCTCCTTTCATTTTGCTGGTTTGTGTAAACACAATTTGCTCGTGGTTTGTAGCTCTCGAGCTTTTTTTCACACACTGAAGCTGAACATGAAATGCGCCTCATCTGAGAGACAACATGTTAATTCCCAGTGCTGCTGGATGGCACAAAATACAACACAACATGAGTTTCTCTCTGAAATAATAATATAAAATCTGAATATTTTTACACTCGCAGCAGGCCCAGATGAGGCTTTTACTGCATCCACATAAATCCGTCCATTTTAAAAAATGGTTTTTGAATTTGTACAAAAAGACATTTGTGGATGAAAAAGTGCTTTGAGGAATAAATGGAGTGAACACAACAAGGACTCGACATGCATCTGTGGGCTGATGTTATTACTCAGAGATTGTTATAATGAATGAAATGTACAATGGGTGCAGTGTCATTACACAGCAGAGCATCGCGATTTCCTTTGCTTTAAATCCTGACATTTCATGTATAGTATTATTACAGCTGTCAAACCGCTCAGAGTCACTAATAGAACATGTCAGAACTGTTAGCATCTGAGACTCAATGCAAACTATCATCCACAATGGGTTTGCTCCTCAACCATGAAAGCTGATTTAAAGTTAAATGATTGTGCTGCAGTTTTTTCTTCTCTGGTGTCGGAACCCTTCCCTCCTCTGTCTTGTTGTTTGTTTTTATGTTATTACGGTTTCAGTTTGTGTTTGTATTGTCCATCGGCCTACCTGTCCTGTTCTCGTAGGTGCAGCGGAATTCCTTCCAACGTGACACACGTTCACTTGAACTGGATTAGAAACACACAAGTGTCCACCTGGATGACACGTTAAAATACAGCGCACAATTTTGTGAATTTTCTGCATAAATTTGACCCAAAACATTTAAAATGTAGAAAAGTAGAACCCCATCAATACAATGAAAGAAACATAATAATTAATAGTAATATGAAAGTAATATTAAAAAAAGCTGTCAGTGGTGTCATCTGTGCTGCTTGTGCAGCTCTGGGAACTCGTGTAGCTCACAGGCAGATGTCCTATCATTTTCCTTTACAATCCACTGCTGTCATTCAGAAGTTATTGATCCATTAATGAGGGAAAGCTGTGCTTTAGGCTGCAACACAGGCCTGAACCATGATCCTACCTCCACCATGCTTCACATTCAGGACAAGGTCCTTATGCTGGTATGTGGTGTCAGTCTTTCTCTGAACAATTGTATTCGGATCTCATATGTCTGAAAATATGTTCCCAGCAGCCCTGTGTTTGGCCTCTTTATCACACTGAAGATGGGCAGCAGTGTTTTTCTCCTTGCAGCTCTGCATGTCTATTACATTTACATTACATGTCTCGTTCTGCGAGGTCCATAGAAATCTCCACATATTCACATATCAGACTGAACAGAATCCTGTCGTTAAGTAAAACAGAGCACGCCCATTGACTAAAAACACCTCTGACTCACACAAAATGTGAAATATTTGTGTTATTTGTATTATTGTGTTTGTTCTCTTTCCACACTGTGTTAACAATGTCTGATACTTTGGGTGAGTCAACTGTACTTTCATGCTGCTCACAGGCTTTAATGTGATACCAGTTTCCTCATCACTCCACACGGACCATGAGAAATATTCACAAAGTGTCCTGGCACTCTGGTAGAACGAGGACAGGTTCTCTGAATTTCTGTTCTAACTTAATACCTTATCCTTGTAAAGATAAAAGTTTTTAACAAAGCACCTGACGTAGAACAACTGAGGTGGAGCAGTTAAACAGGTGAAAACTGTTTAACATTGAACAGGAACGAAATGATAAGAAACTATTAATACAGGTCTTTTTTAATGACTAAACACTGGTTTGCCAAGAGCAAATAAATAAATATAAAATAAGGGACTCCTTAAAAACCAAATAAAAACTAGCTGCTATTTGTCAGTAGAGATATTACTTACTTCCAGTAATGCAATGTACTTAAACATGTAGTAATTGTGGAAAAAATAATTCCTTCAATCAGATACATAATAAGAAATGATGTGGACCAGGCAGCAAAGTCTGCTAAAGAGTACAAGTTGTGGTCAATACAAGTGATTGTGGTCATGGAAAAATATAAATTAAACTGTCCAACCCACATGTGTCTCCCTGACTCAGCAGCAGCAGGATTACACGACATAAAGTCAGCTGTGTGTGTCTGCTCTGAAATGATGAAGCATTCTCCCTCTCTTCAACATGTGTGTATTCCATGTGTGTTGTTGAGGGTGGGCAGAGGTGCAACGCAGAGATGAATCATGTGTACCCTGATGGTGACTGCGCCTCCTCTTCCTCCTCCTCCTCCTCCTCCTCCTCTACTGCAAGTGCAGCAGCGGCAGCAGTTGCAGTCTATGAACCCTCATGGACAGAATTAATAGGACACATGTTGCCCAGGCAGTCTGTTTACTTGGCTTGGGAAAGAGCTAAGCGATCCTCTCTGAACAGCTCCGGCACAAGGGGCTTTTCTGTAAACATATAATTTACTGATCTTCACATTAAACCAGCTTATTTTTCCTCCTTCTTTCTTTAACGCGGCACCTGTTGTGTCTGCTGCGAGGCGAAATGGATGGAGGGGAAGGAGAGGGGACGGCAGGGACAAAAACAAGTGCTACACTGAGAGAACCAGATCTGCAATTCAAATAAGAAGGCAAATGGTTGTAAATAATTAAACAGAAAAACACTCCGAGACGCCCGATTTGAATGAAACTTCTCCACGAAGCGCCACAGTGTTTGTCAGGGCGAAGGCTTTGAAATACAGGACTTCTGTCCTGAGGAGGAAGAGGAGCAGACAAGCAGGATGAGAAGCCACAGCTTTGGTCATTAGCATTTGCTAATACATACAGATTGCAGGAAAATCATCATGAGAGTGACGGGTGTGACACGGCTGCCTCCTTTCCTTCCTTCTTGTGCTCTTTATGTTTTTTGTTTGTTTTTTCCCCTCTTCACCCTCCTTCCTCTGCTTTCCAATTCCTTCCCTTTCCTCAACTCTGCTGGAGAGCTTGATGAAAGAACATCTGCTACCCTCTGGGAAGTCCTCCTGAGCAACATGACAGATTCTACCCCACTGCTTAGGAAGTGAATACAACTGAAGGCAGACACAGGTGTCAACAATATAGCGCCGTAGTGTGGGGGACTCTGCTAAAACAAGACTGTGGGTTGGCTGCTAAATTAAAAGTGTGTGTCTGACTAAGAATGTGCAGTGGATAATGAAATCTAAAAAAGTCAGTCAATACAGCTAGTAGTAATGCCTCACTGTTGCCAGAAGGTGGCAGTAACACAGTGATAGCGGATACCTAGCTGTCCTTAAAAGACGAAAGGTGAGGTGGAAAAGTTTATTCGATCTACGGCATGGTTTTGCTACAAACAGGATGTGCTAGTCAATAAGTGTAATTAATATCCGAGCTAGTGGTGCAAGTGGGCCTTAAAAGTTGGAGCCTGTGTAACATGATAAAAATCAAGCTTGAATCTGACCGAACTCGCTGGGTTCCGTCGGGTTTGGAAAAAGATCTTCAGCTCTAATCCAAGCTAGTTTACTTGAAATGCCCGTCCATACTATAAACAAAACTGCAGACAAATGTTGAGACCAGCTCAGGGATTTGGGGCCCATGGTGTGTTCCACTTCTTTGCCTGTATTTGGATTAATCCAGAATTAGGTGCCAAAATGTCAACAGCCCAAGAGTCAAACATCTGAGCTTCAGATGAGTGATATCACAGAGTCCATCTTTACAGTGTTTTTTGCCCCTCCATGCAGATTAAATCTAAATCTGGTCCTTTATTTGAATGAATTTAGGCACCTTTGTGTCTAATCCCACTGTCCACCCATGTTTTCACACAGATAGGTGGACAAGACAGCAAAGGTGAACGTAGAAGGGAAAGTGGGCAGTTCTCCAGTCAGGGAACTGAAACAAGCTCCTCTCACACAGGTGCTGCCGCCCTGAAACTAAGGATATGTCAATAGATGATGTAACGGTCTTGACAATTCACAGTGATCGAGTGGCAGTATTGATGATGTGATGATGTTGCATTAAGTGGGACTACTTTTTTTTTAGTCTGCTTGTATATTTAAGCTGGAGGTTTGATATTAGATGCACTGAGCCTCCAACTGTAGCTCAGCTATATGAAGAAGCACTCTTGCTTGGCTTCCAACACAACAGGCGGTTAAATTCTATAGGTTTGTAAAGCGCTGCCCCAAGATCCTTAAAAAGATAGAAGTTTTATTTCTTTTCTTTTTTTTTTTTTAATGTCTGCCTATCTGTGCATCGTAGCATTTAAAATCCATTTTGACAGCCAGAAATGCATTTACATCCACTTTGTTTTGTTATGATGCTACAATATTTAAATGAAAGTCACATTTAATGAGATTTTGTTTTTGGCCTTAAGGCAAACAAACTATAAGATCTGAAAATGAGTGGAGACCCTTAATGTTCTCTGCATGGAGCCAATGGGAGATAATGCTAAATGCAGAGTCACACAAAAACAGCAGCGCAGCCGGCAGCAGGCTCTGAGCAGATGGATTATGGTCTGCAGGGTCACAGGTGCTGCCTCCTATTCAGCTGCACAGTCTGCACAGAACCAAAGATCCAACACTTTTAGACCAGAGGAGCTGTTTTCACTTTCTACAACTCTCTTTCCACTTTTTGTGTGTCGACAGAGTAGGTCAGCTGGCTAATATCTGTCTTTGTGAAGATGAGGCACTTTTACTATCAGCACAAAACTATTAGCAAATGAACAGAGGGAAATAGGCCTTTACTGTTGTCACAGCTGGTACTTCAACTAATCGGATAAAAAAAGAGGAGACAACAAGGGTATTTGAAAGCTAGCAAGTAGCAGTTAGCATGTCAGTAGATTGGTTTATGTGACACTGATGCTCACTACTTGGACTAGAACAGTAGAGACTAGAGACCTGCACGGGACTGAATCTCACGATCCAAACCCGAAGTATTGATTGATCTGTTCCCAAAAATAAGAGTTGTATTTATGTGTGCATTGTAATCATATCATTGATTATCGGTTGAACACAACCAAGCTCTATTATTATTTAGCCACTCCTTGTATGTGAAAACTTGGTCTTAAAACGGTCGCTTCTTGCAGTCATAACCCGTACATGCTGAAACCACTCAAGGGTTGCCTGCAAATATAACTTGAAGCCGGGCTAGGTGGATTTGTATATTGAGGAAATCGGCAGCTGTGTTCAGTTGTTGGGTCATACAGCACTATGGTTGCTATAGCAACCCCAGACATCTTTATTACTGTTATCTGTAAAGTTTATACTTGTCTGGCTTGTTTGAGGGTTAGCCTCTTTTTAAGCTGTTTATTTTTTGTATCATTAGTCCAGTGTTGAAAAAACAAACTGACCTGAATAATGTTCATACAAAATGTTTAGTCAATAAAATGCTGAAGAACTTTTCAGAGAGTAAACGTCATCCCACTGTATTGACACTTTATTATGTAGGGCACATTTCAAGTACCTTTTTGTCGCTCTGTCACAGTTAATTAGTCAGAAGTTCAGGAGGTAATTTGAGCTGACAGCAATGCGGGACCAGCAATAATTAATTTTGGCTGATGAGCACCTGACTGCTTTAAAAAAAAGAGAGACAGACAGACAATACAGGCAGACAGATGGACAGACGCTGCTCTGAACGAGGAGTGAAAACAAAGTTCAAACAAAGCCTTTTTGAAGAAAGCTGGATGTAAGAAGATAAAAGCAAACAGAAACAGTGATGCAATCATTTAGTTCTGTATGGAAATCATATCAATATTAACAACTGAAAAAACATGTTTTTTACCTTTAAGAAAACATCGGGGGAAACATTCAGAGCTCAGAGATCGGACCGACTTTTAATTTTTCTTTTAAAAATAAAAAGACTTTTTTAAACAACAAATTTTGTGAAGAATATTTTGCTCATTTTTTACAGTGCATTATTTTGGTGAGTGAAGAATCTCTCTCTAATCCCTTTCACTGATGTATTATTATGGACGGCCTGTGCATAATGCGATGGAATCGATACTCGTCTCGTGCGTGTTTTTCAGTGAATACACACAGACCTCTGAAAAGGTTCCTGTCGCAGGTAATCAATACAGAACCATGTTTGCTCGTACTCGTGTCTGAGCTCTTAGAACAGAACGCAGGCGCTGCCTTTGTCTCTGAGAGAGGTGAGCATTGTGCATGATCCGCTGACTAAGCTCCATCTGTAAAAAAAAAGTAATGTGAAAGGAAACCAATGGACTGAAAGCTCTGGGAAACTTTATGCAAACCAGTGCCTCGCCTTGTTGGATCTGAATTGAGCCCTTGATAAACAAAGGCTGTGAAGCATAATGCAGCCTCACCGTGGATGTCCTTTCTAGTCAAAGTGAAACTTGCAAGTGTTGGACTTTCTAAACCACTCGGACCATAATCACTAGCTGTGTTTGCACAAGTCACTGTTTGGACTTCTATCTGCTTTAGTGCACCTTGGTGCAGCACTTGTATTTATACATTAAAAAAAAAAAAAAAGAATGTGGCCATCTTGGTGCTGCATTGTTGTCACTGTTATGGTATAATAAAGTATTTTTCTGACGAAGTTGCACTTTTTTTTCATCCTTTGGCTGGGTATGCGACTTGTAATCAGGTGCAACCTATATATAAAAATATATAACTTTACATGTTTGTTATTTTCACACTGACAGCCGCTGGAATGCTCCAGGCCTGTCTACCTCTGAGGTTGTCCAGAACGACACAGAGGAAGAAGAATTCAATGGATTTAGTGATTTAGAGTGGGATGGAGAGTTTGATAAACTTGTTTTATGTTCTTTATGCTATAGTTAATAACCGTTAACATGTTCCATAAAGGAGACCTACTGAGCTTGTTTTATGCTTCATGGAGCTGATTAGCCATCAATGTGTTACGTTATCATAATGCTAATGCCGTAACGTACGGTATGCTATTAGCACCTTATGTGTGACTTATAAAAAATGGGATTTCATTTTGCTCACTGATCTGTATTTGGCTGCTTTACAACTACAGAACATCCTGTTATCTGATCCAAACTGGCACCTTAGCATGGTGGAGGGGTTTGAGTAACCAGATGATCCTATGAACTATGTTTTCGGGGGCTTAATGCCTCTGGTAGGGTCTCCCAAATCAAACAGGTCCCAGGCTGAAGATGGATGGATGATGGATGGATGGATGGATGGATGGATGATGGATGGATGATGGATGGACGGATGGATGGATGATGGATGGATGGATGGATGATGCATGGATGGATGGATGGATGATGGATGGATGATGGATGGATGGATGATGCATGGATGGATGGATGGATGGATGATGGATGGATGGATGATGGATGGATGGATGGATGGATGGATGGATGGATGGATGATGGATGGATGGATGGATGGATGGATGATGGCTGGATGGATGGATGGATGGATGATGGATGGATGGATGGATGGATGGATGGATGGATGGATGGATGGATGGATGGATGGATGGATGGATGGATGATGGATGGATGGATGGATGGATGGATGGATGGATGGATGGATGGATGGATGATGGATGGATGGATGGATGGATGGATGGATGGATGGATGGATGGATGGATGGATGATGGATGGATGGATGGATGGATGGATGATGGATGGATGGATGGATGAAAAGTCTTTGCAAACGGCACAACAATGATTAGAACCAGGCTGAATGGCATGAAGTCATATCAAAGAATGAATTCTTGTTGTAAAAATGGCCGTATTTACTTGTTTAAATATTGTTTGACTACAAACTGAGGAGAAAGGTGCAGAATTTTTCCATCAAAAGTTCAAACTCTTAAAAGTTCAGTTTGTTTGTTTCTAAACACACACTGAGACAATGAGAAACACAGAAAAAAAGCCTAAAATAAGGAAATGAAGTTAGCAAACCATAAAATAGAACATTAAGACACTAAAATCAATAAGACGTATAAAAGGTCTTTCCATTAAAACCTAATGATAAGCCAAACAGTGCTGAAGCCATTCCATGCATATATAGTAAAACTAAAAAGAGAGACTAAATAGATCTATAAACAACTCAGCATACAATCAGCTGGTAAATAACTAGTCTTAAATACAGCTTCATTAAAAGGTTTGTTTTTAAAAAATCCACATTAGCATCCATTCGAATCGAGGTGTGTAACCTGTGGGACGGGCTTCATCCAGATCATTCAAATCTTGAGTGTTTTGACTGAACTGATTAACTAACACACAACAGAAAGTCAAGAGCTGCAGAAAGCGTGGAGGTGTCTGTGGTGAAAGAAGTGAAGCCTCCCCCAGGTGTCACGGAGCACAAAGCCTCCTCTGTACAATATCTGAGCCCGAGCTCAAGGATTCCATTCACACAGAGACAAGAGAGGACGAAGCAGCTGATATACATCTTCTCTGATCTCCACTGTTTGCTTTGGTAAATGTTAAGCAGCCACAAAAAAAAAAAAAAAGACTTCCTGTCTGTCTTAATGGAGCAAACACCGTGCCAAGTATCACATTAGGATTCAGGGACATCCCTGATAATAAGCCTGCAAGCAAAACTTCCATTTTTGTGTCATTTCTCCCTCACCCTCCCTCCCTCACCCTCCCATCCTCCCCCGCCGCCTCCCTCTTCCTTACGCAGCAGTTTGTTTGTCGTCTCCTTCTTTTTATTCCATGTGAGAAGGACATGGGAAAACTAATGAGACTATCAATTGCTTTTTTTTTTGTTGTTTGTTTTTTTTTCTGCCGCAATGCAGAGAAACGGTGTGATCATGGAGGGAGGGGGCTGAGGTGGATCAAGGAGTTGGGGGTGGTGGGGGTGGTGCGGGTGGTGGTGGTGGCGGGTGAGGGATGGGGTTAGCGTGTCCAGCAGGGACCCGGACGGTGGTCGGTAATGATGCTGTAATTATATCTGCCATGAGAAGGTGGCCGAGGGGCTACTGTTAATGTAGGGTTCTGGGAACCTCATCAGACTTTCACATGGGCCGACAGTTTCATTAAAGCCCGGCCGGCCCACTCTGCTGAAGTATTTATAAAATAAATCTTTAAGCCTTCGCCCCATCCTCATCCTCCTCTTGTTTGGTTTGTCTATATGCATATAAGCCTGGTCCTGGCTAATCAATGGAGAAGGCAAAACAGCTCACTGTCTGTCTCCACCTATCTCCCTCATTAGTGTTAAGGTCTCTTTTAATTTCAGCCCCTTATCTATCAGTGTACTGGTTAGGAGGCTATCGATCGCCTCTTTATGTATCAGCCACTGTGGGCAGAGCAGAAACACAACAGGTAAACTTATGGGAGAGCTGTGCTGAGCGAAGGGTCGGACAAAACTGCCGTCCAGCGGTGAGGCTGAAGGAGAAGACGGGTCACATCTCAGAGCAGGAGGAGGAGGAGGAGGAAGAGGAGGAGGAGGAGGAGGAAGAGGAGGAGGAGGAAGAGGAGGAGGAGGAGGAGGAAGAGGAGGAGGAGGAAGAGGAGGAAGAAGAGGAGGAGGAGGAAGAGGAGGAGGAGGAAGAGGAGGAGGAGGAAGAGGAGGAAGAGGAAGAGGAGGAGGAAGAGGAGGTGGAGGAGGTGGAGGAAGAGGAGGTGGAGGAGGTGGAGGAGGAGGAGGAGGTGGAGGAGGTGGAGGAGGAGGAGGAGGAGGAGGAGGAGGAAGAGGAGGAGGAGGAGGAGGAGGAGGAGGAGGAAGAGGAGGTGGAGGAAGAGGAGGTGGAGGAGGAGGAGGAGGAGGAGGAAGGAGGAGGAGGAAGAAGAGGAGGTGGAGGAGGAGGAGGAGGAGGTGGAGGAGGAGGAGGATAAGGAGGAAGAAGAGGAGGAGGAGGAGGAGGAGGAGGTGGAGGAGGAGGAGGATAAGGAGGAAGAAGAGGAGGAGGAGGAGGAAGAAGAGGAGGAGGAAGTGGAGGAGGAGGTGGAGGGGGAGGAGGAGGAGGAGGAGGATAAGGAGGAAGAAGAGGAGGAAGAGGAGGAAGAAGAGGAGGAGGAAGTGGAGGAGGAGGAGGAGGTGGAGGGGGAGGAGGAGGAGGAGGAGGAGGAAGAGGAGGAAGAAGAGGAGGAGGAGGAAGAGGAGGAGGAGGAGTTGGTGGCGGCAACCAGATCCATCTCACCTTCCCCTATTCCTCTCTTGCTGTGGACACTCTCACATCTGACTCTCTTTGAAACCTTTGAATCGATCACCAGCAACCCACACAGACACACACAAACACAGACACACACGACACACACACAAACACAGACACACACAGACACACACACAACCCAGCCCTCCCGCCTCGGTTCGGTGTGTGAGATGTGAGGAAGGAGCTCGTCGAACCCACAGACGCTCTGTGATATGAAATCTGTGGCCAGCGCTGTCAGGTGTGGAGCCACCACACGGACACTGGAAGGTTTTCATTCTTTTTCATAAAATGACTTTATGCCCCACCAGTGAGGCCAGAGGACACAATCACAACGACAGCAGTGCAGAAAAAAAAAAAACAATCCGAAAGGCTGTGCAGGTGTTGTTTACAGGGTGAAAGGTGCAGAAGACTTATCAGGCACCGAGACGCCGCACTGCGGAGAGAATAACTTTACAAATGACAGCAGCTCTTCTTTTCAAAGTGTCCAGGTTTAACAGAAACACCTATGCATTCAGTATATATAGTGTGCAGATTGACATTCAATAAGGGCCAGAGGGCTTAATCTGTGGCTGGATTAGGAATTATAAGTCCCTACCTCACAGACAGCTTATTCTGTGGGTTAATTATAGATCAAATCCAAATTATAGGCATTATTTTAAAAAGTCAGTGAAAATTCGGTGCCACCCAAACGGTTCTTTTAGCTCCGCCGTGTCTCTGATGAAACTTAAGTGACTTTTTGTTCTCTCCATTTTCTTGAACACTTTCATAAAATTCTTAAAGTCTTCTTAGAGCCACAGTGGCATGAAATTTACTTGGCATACAGGCTTGTACTTAAAAATGAGTAGCACCACATTTATAGTTCATGTTTTATCCTTAAGCGTGACTTGCACCTAACACCAATCAAAAGATAGAAACTCTCTTTTGAAATGATCTTATTTAAAGCGTGAAGAATGCTACTTACACATATAATGGTGAGTGAGCAACAATGCTACAGGGCACTATTGGTGAGTAAACTCGCTTTCTGACGTACTGAATTAAAGCACACGTCTCCCAGCTGCCTCCAAATGCAATAATCCATCACAAATGTCACACCTGACGAGCATGTGTCAGGCTTCAGGACATGTCATCTTTAAATAGGGCAGCGAAGAATTAGAAGAAAGGAAGTAAGCCAGTCTGAAGGTGTAAGCAGAACATGAGACATGTGTAGTTTGGTCTGCTGAATCTGAGCAACAATGGACTGAAGCCTTATTAAAAATGATGATCAAAGAAAGACCGAAGTGGGTCGATGGTATGAGTAAGCATCCTAATATAAGTTTTCATCATCACACACACACCTACATACATACAATGACCACTTACAGAGCTATTTACTGTAACTGAAGCCACAGACATCTGTTTCTGAACCCACCTGTTACATGGTCATGGGGCTCGCACGCTCAGTCAGGAAGACTCTGTTCTCTTCATCATTGATTAAAGCACATTCACTGATCTTTTCACTGATCTGCCTCTCTGACCGTCTCTATGGTCAGGTGATTAATAGAGAGCACCTCCCTACGTCACTCACTCAGCCATTTCCGGCTCAGTGGCAAATTTAAAACTTTTCGTCTCCTCAGATCCGCTCTGGCAACCCTCCTCCACCCCGAGCACCACCAGATCCACGCCAGCTCAAGCCCTCGTCTGTAATGTTCTCCAGCTTTCTCCACCACCACCAAGTCTAGACCCCAGGGGAACATCTAATCTCATCAGCCTCTCCACCTGCACTTTCCCCCCATTTGATGAGGATCACATCAGGGTCCAAAACACCATCAAAGGCACATTCTGATTTGTGGTGTTCCAAAAAATGTACTCGCCTTCAATCACCTGAGCCTCTCCTGATTGAAACAAGAGCAGCTCTCAGAGTGCACCAGACTTCTCACACCAGTGTGCAATATGTATATATACACACTTTATTAATAATACCATTAGGCAAAAATACATGTTGAGTGCTGTTTTACCCAGGCTAGTCTCCCTGGTCATCATGATCAGCTAAAACGTCAATGCAATAAGACCACAAGCAACAAGCTGCTCACTGCCGCTCGGCTAACAGAGTAAACAGGACAGCGCAGTCAGTGCACTTCATGTTGCTGCTAATTATGAGGTCAATACTTGATCATTAAAAGATGAACGGGTTGTGCATGTGGTGCACTGGGGCCCTTTTACATTTGCTGAGCCAGCATTTTGTTCTGCCTCCACATAAATAATACAGAGTTATCTTCCATTATAAACTCCAGGCTGACACGTGGCTAAAAAAAAAACCCATCTTCAAATGACTGAGAATCAATAAACCAGTAAAAATCTCTAACAGGCCGTGTGCGCCTTCAAGAAGGCCAATTCAGCTGAGACCGAGGAGCTGCTCCCGCTTCTTACACTCTCCATCCTAAAACCTCATCGGCTGCCTTTGATACTGTCAACCGACAGATGCTCCTAATCATCGGCGCTGACCCGGGGTCCTCTCAGGGATCGCATCCCACCTGTCACGCTGCACTTATCAGATATAATTGAGGGATGCTCTCCATGCTGCATCATCTCCACTGAGTTCCCCCAGGGCCCCGAGTCTGGATCCACATCTCATATTTTCTATCTGTGTTGCTCAACTGACTGAAAACAGTGTTGAGGAGAGCACACTCAGAACCTTAGTGACACTCCGGTGGCCAGTTCCTGCAGGTTTGTTCTGTAAACATCCATGTAATCAAGTCCGACCTCAGCTTCTGGTATCAGCTCTACGTGTATAGCTTCTTAGATTACAAACCTTTTTTTTGTAGGTTTAATCAGCAGGTCAAGGTAAGTCCTTTATGCATGTGTTACATCATCACCATGACAACCAATGTGCAATTTGGTGTGAATAAAATATATATTTTTACAAATTATTACTAGGCCTAACACATTAAAAGCCTTTTAAATCACTACTAATGATTATTAAGAGGCCCTGTGGCTCATTCTGCTGCTGCCTCACAAGTGCAACAACATGGTAAAACCTCCGCACATGTACACACACACACACACGCACACCAGTGTGTTTAAAAGCTCAGCAGTCCTGCCTCCACTGGATAATAGTTCAGCAGTATTATTTCCAATGCACCCGATCAATCTCTCTTTCAGATGCAGCCTCTTAGACCAGAAATTGGCCTCTAATAATGCACTTCACACCCGCTACACAACATGTCACAAAATTTGTGTATTGGCTAAATATTTAACTGCAGAGAATTATCAGCTGAATCTGCAACTCAGCCGAGGTTTAGGAGCTCTACAGTCAGCTCCATGTTTAGTTGTCTCGGTTTTTAGGTGCTGCTGCTGTTCTGGCCCTCGTAGCATCATTACTGCCTGAAGAAGGCAGAGAAAAGGTTTTCAAAAAAGCCACTTGACAGGAAACAAGACGAGCACAGAGACGATGGAGTGATTAGTAAATAAAGAGATAAAAGTGTTTCTGGGTTTGAAGATTTTGGAAGCAGAGCTATAACATTCCATCAGAGGCAACAGCAGCAAATGAGGGAGATGTCCCTTTAATGTGCCTTAAGGTACATTAAAGTGTATCTTTATATTTATAAAGACTTCTGGTGTACTTGGTCACAAAACTTGATGTTTTCCTTTAAAATGAAGACATCATAAAGAGGAAAGTTTTTTAAGAGACTATTTAGAGAGAGGAAAGATAAATATTGTCTAAGCACCGGACGCCAGTGAAACCAAGAGCTTACACGTTAAAAATAATGCTGATCATATTAGAGATGTGCTCACATCCCTCAAAGTCATTACAGTTATTAGTTTTCATTTGGAATTTATTGAGTTGTTTATTCTGTTTTAAATCTGCAATTTTAGCAATCATAGTGTTATTTTAATATTGGGTTATGTGTTTAAGGATAGATTTAATTCTGCAAACACAACACAACAACGGAGTCACTGTACACTTTTACTTTATGCAAGTAGATATTGTTAAAGAAAACAGAAACTCAATGAGTGCCTATAACAGTTCCATATACGATAGTATTGATAATCTGTTTCCATTGTCACTCCCACACACATGTGTACACACAGTACCAGCCACAGCCATCTCTAACCATGTGTGGTGCCCTATAGGTTAGACTATGGTGACTGCCGATGTCGCCTGTGCCAGGAGCCGGCTCTGGAAGCAGCAAACCGACATTCTGTTCTATTGACGCAAGAGACAGGCGAGTCGTCTATAAAGTGAAATTATTAATATATGAGCAGAGCAGCAGGGCAGCTCCATCAAACCACACAAAGACGTAGTTTGTTGTGCCTGACACATCCGTTTAACAAGCTAATTTGGCACCGACACAAATAAGTGTTAATGAGCGGAACTTGTTGTTTGCGCCGGATGTTGCCTCCAACAGTGTTTGTTGGCAAAAAGGACTTCAGTGTATAAAAAAAGGAGAACTAGTGTTCATATCTTCTCTGTCACAACCTCGTCTGTATTATCAGAGTTCTGTAGCAGTGTGTGTGTAATTTAAACAAACCCAGAGTATACAGTATGTGCTGCTCAGGTCTCACTTCTGGGGGCTTATTCCCCAGACGCCCCATGCTTGTTTGTCGAGACTATCTCATCTAACACCTCACTCTGCTCTTTCAATTTCTGCACAGTGCACATTGTGTTTGTCTTTCATATGTTGCAGAAACAAGCTGCTTAATTCAGGGACTAGCAGCCACTTCCAGCCACACACTGTCTGTATTTGTGGACAGTCCACAGGGGGAGGAACAGGGAGGCGACTACACGGGGACTTTTGATTGTGTTTGTATTAGATTACATCAAGTAAGGCGCAAATGTTTGGCTGGTGTTGGCTTCTTGCTGTATCAAATATTATATTCAAGTTGCAATCTCTCAGATGTATATTTTGTGGGTACGGCGTGAACATTAATACATGCCTAAAACAGCCAGAATTCTACATGTATCCTTATTTCTTCATAATTATGACATAAATCTGTCCTGAAAGCAGTGACATGAATTACATGATGCTCAAACAGCATCTTTAACAGATCCAATTAAAACATTTATAAATAAAGATCATCACACCATGTGAGGAGGAACCAGCCATCATGCCTCAGACTGTCCTGTTTTCAGCATGTGACCTGTAGATACCTCACTTTCAGAGCATATCAACCACCAGCCAAACACATTTTATGACTGATCTTGTACATTAAAAAAAACAATGCATCAGTGAGATACTCCTTAATACTGACTGCAGGTAATTAATCCATACATCCATCCATCATCTAGTAACCCACTTTGTCCTGCAGTCACAGGGGTGTGGAGCCCATCCCAGCTAACTATGGGTAAGAGGCAGGGAACACCCTGGACAGGTCACCAGTCCATCGCAGGACAACATGCAGACAAACAACCATTCACACTCACACTTACAGGCAATTTAGAGTGACCAATTAACCTAAGCATGTCTTTAGAATGTGGGAAGAAGCCGGAGTACCCAGAGAGAACCCATGCACGCACAGGGAGAACTAAAAAACTCCACACAAAAAGGTCCCAGTCAGAACCAAACCAGGAAGCTTCTTGCTGTGACCGTGCCACCCCTAGGTAAATAATATTTACATAAATTACCTAATTGTGATGCTGCCTCCTTATTTATGGAAAGGTTGGTCTGAAGCAGAGTGGAAGGACTCAGAAGCTTGTTAAGAAACCAACCAAGATTCTCATGTTCAGCAGATCTACAGAAACTGAAGCTGAGTCAGCTGCTAGTTTCAATATGAGTGTTTTAATCCAATCACAGAGCACTGTGGAAAACACAGCAGCTTCTACCTGAAGTCAGAGGACGAGCACTGGACGAGACATCACACTAATGTCGCATCATGTTTCCGCACCAGTTAAGGCTGGCTTTGAACTCCCCGTTGATCCAGGCCTTCAGCTCGGTGTCAGCTCTGGTTATGAACGTCCCCTCGAGCTACATACTGACACACTTGCCTGTCAATTTCTTTAAAGCGGCTGCTTTTAGCGCCGCATCAACCTTTCCTTAAAACTGTTTTTAGGACTGTTTTTTTTAGGCTCGCCGTCTCGAACATTACACTCTCGGTTGTTGTGTATTATTTGATGAGCCAAGCTGTGACATTCTTAGTTTCCACTCAAACTTACCAGCCGCGTTGTGACAGATACGTTTGAAACGGACTGAGTAAGAAGAAAATCAGATACCTGTGCAGAGTTAAAGTCAAACAGCACGCCCTTAAACAAGCCAGCTCTTCCACGTGCCGGAGCGGACGCTTATCACCCGCAGACAGGTTAGCTTGAGGCGCCATCGTATCTGGGAGCTCTGTCCCCGTCGTCTGCCTGACTGCCCGTCCACCCGTCCCGTTTTTTTCCATCCAAACATACTGTCTTCATGTGGCCCCAGCTTGTAGCTTTGATCTAAATGAGGATCACACTGTAGGGACACCCAGATGCTACTTTTACTGTTTAATTAAACGCCTGATTCTTTCACTCCCAGTCTGTTTTAGAATATGTGGGAGGCCTGGTTCATGTAGAGATGATTACAGCCCTCAGATAAGATGGTATGTCTATAAAAATGCAAATTAATTTGCAATTGTACTACTTGTCCTAGCTGTCTGCCGAGATGTATATAGAGATTGATGACCTGACATCTGGACTGCCCCCTGGTGGCTGGCTGCAGTATAGGTCACCAATCAGTCCAGTGTTTGGGCCATACAGCAATGATACCTCTCACCCTCTACTGAACAGACTCTGGTTCCAAGATGGTGTCTTTTTCCAACATGGTCAAACTCATAAGTGAGACATTTCAGGATTTTTTTTTTTATTATTATTTTTTTAAATTGGCGTCTATGGTACAACATCCTTTCCTAACATGTCTCCTGTTTTACTATATAGAAAGAATCTATGGATCAGTAGCTGAAGTTAAAGAATCCTACAAATAAGCATGTGGATTCATGTCAGCGTCTCCGTCAGGAGCAGCTGGAGTTTATCAATAGTTAACTAATCAATGGTGGATGATTTTGTACGAATGCAGATGCTGATAATGTTAATGAGCCATAATCTGTCACCTTAATCTGATGATGCAGCAGCATCTGCAGGACACATCGCTGACATACACCTTAAAGCACACACAGGTCAGTGAAGCTGCCACAAGAGCCCAGGCTCTAACATTCAAGGTTAAAAAGAGAGACGTAGTGATGTTTTATATCCCTTTTATATAAAATGTAAGTGCATTTTTAAAAGGCGAAATCAAACAGCAAGGTGTGCACTTACCTGAAATAAAGCTCCATTTGAATGACTGCTCTACAGAGTGAAAGCCAGCTGCTGCATCACAGACTGCAGACTCATGGCTTCTATTCATAGACTCTATATAACCGTGACATCACCCACAGGTTTCTGAGAGTTTGTGCCCCTGTGGGCGGCTCTGTTGCCATGTTAGCAGCGTCTGAGACCACCTAAACTCCCTGTTAATTCAGATACAGTCAAAGAAGTGGAGCACAAGTGGAGCTGGTAAAATATATGTCGAGCATCTGCCTGTCAATCAAAGGTTTCACTTTTTTCAGTATCATCAAAACCAGGGAGTTCCCTCGTACTGTTGCCATAAAAAAGGAGCTTATCAATGGAGACCAAAACAGTTTGTTTCTGCTGCAATGTCTGACTTGCTTCTACACACAAGTGTAAAATGAGACTGCCCTCAAAACATGAAGTGGAGTTGTAAATGTGGCACAGACCTTTGTAGTCTATGGCAGAGACCAAAACCTGATCTAAAAGAGTAAATATGCTAATGTCTTCAAGGTCGATGAATAAATGGATGAGAATAACATTTTATCCCTGCTGAGGTCATTGCTGTGGTCATGGCTGCTTGTGCTGTGTATACATATTTATCCCTGCTGTGAAAGCAAAAAATGTTTTGTGGTGCAAACTTTTGTTGGCCACAATATTCCCTAAAGCATTCCTGGCAAAAATCTCAAACATCTGCCTTAAACAAGCCAACACCTCTCAAAGAGGAGTGGCCCAGCCGCGCTAATTGGGCTGCAGATTACACATTCTTTAAATGAATGCTGGAAAATGTCCACAGAGGACAAATACAAGCGCAGAATTGATCTAAAACAGCCAGACGGCTCTTTATTCTGAGGAATAAAAAAAGAAGCAGCACACAACCAAAATTCAATCATCCGGCCACCTCCCTCATACTGTGGTATCCTTTGGTACAAAGCGCTCGCAGAGATGATGGCAGTGCACTTACATCACCTTTTAGGCTTCTCGGGTATTAAAGTTCACATTTTTCAAACAGTGCAGCCACACTGGTGAAAAATTAACTGACGCAGCTTCAGACATGCTACTGAAATTGTTGAAATTGTAGCGGTGACCTAATTCAGCTGCAACGTTTGGAACGGCTGCTCCTTATCTGATTTTTGTGATGCACTAACAAAAAGAATACCCGGGGTGTAAAAGGTGAGCGTGATAGGGACTACATTGAAAAGACTAAACAAGACATTATCACCTTCAAAATCTCTACTGATAGATTGTTTGGACAGCTTCTGCTTGTTCACAGTGTGTGTGTGTGTGTGTGTGTGTGTGTCTGTGTGGACTCTGTGGACTCTGTGGACTGATTCTATTTTGAGAGTAATGGCTGCTGGATTCACGAGGGCCTGTTTCCGTCTAATCTCCTTGACTTCTAGACAGGCAATCAGGGACACAGAGATGTGTTATCAGCGGGCCACCTTGATGGTGTGCTCTGATACATCCTTACACGTGCACTGCTTTTACAGAGACATCCCCACAGTCACCAGGAATACAATGACAACCGGTACTTCACACATAATCATGAGTGAAAGGAAAAGCAAGTATGATAATAAGTAATTCATACATCCGAGCAAGATATCAGACAAGATGCTCCAGTTAACGACTCCACTTATTAGAAGCTTATACCAGAGAAAGGATGCAGCCCAAAGACACAGATAATATGAGCAGGAGGAAAGCACCTATCACTCAAAGGGGTCCGGCCACTAAAGGGTGTCATCCCCTGATCATGTACACATGTGTGTATGATCCTTCTTGCTATTTCCATTATGCTTTATTTATGGTTATATTAATTTGTTTGTTTAATAATTTGTTTGCTTTGGTTGAGAGTGTTTTATTGCATTTTTGACAGTTTATCGTTTCTTTGTTGTTATGATTATGATTATGTTAGCTTGCTTTCTAGCTAAAGGACATGGCCTGCAATGGCTCCGCTCTGCAATAGGGCAGCAGTGGCTCAGTGGCGAGCAGGGTTGTCCAATAACCGGAAGGTCGGCGGCTCCTCCCTAGTCATTGTTGTGTGTCCTTGGGCAAGGCACTGGTGTATGAATGCATATGAATTTGAGTGCCTGCCCAACAGAGCAGAAAAGCACAAGTTCAAATGCATTATTATTATTTATTATTATTATTTAATGTAGAGCTACAAAGATTGAAAGCTGGGTTCACTTGAGCATTATGGAGAAGAAACGTTCTAAAGATGTCAGTGAAATAGGTTCACTTGTGTCTCCAAGCCAGTCAAGAAGGACAAGCTCTTCACGCTCATCAACAAGCTCAGGAGGGCCCGGGCTAAAGCAGAGGCAGAGGGAGGCTTCACACAGACAGAGGGTGAATGGAGAATAATGAATGACATGAATGTTTTAAGCACTTTTATGTTAGCAGCTAACCATCACACACACACACAGACTGAAAGAGATGATTTATTTAAAAAATAAATAAATCATAGCTGCTGTAATTTAGTTTAATTTAGTTCACCGCGACACACCTCGACACTGAATGCTGAATATGTCGTGGCTGTACACTGTGTAACTGTAGACTCCTGCCCATGGTCTTAATTCTCACATTACAATAGTTTTGTTTTGTCAATGTCGGGGGGACTGGCGGGGGACTGGTAGAAAAGTCCGCCAGTCTCCAGCTTCTTTGTACAGACTTTTGCAGCTGCTTCTCTCCCATGATCGCACGATGTTGGGCAACATGTCCACAATGTTCCGTTAGCATGATTGCAAATTCAATCTGCCACGTTTACCTGCCAGCATCATCAAGAAATCTGATTACTAAATAAGCACAGAACAGCCCTCCACTTGTGTTTATCCAAGGACAATGCTGGTGTCCCCTCAGTTTAACTATGACATGAGCCACATGGAGGGATGCTGTCATGGAACGCTCCCTTCTTACTCAATTAATTGCAAAAGACATTTTCCACTCATCTCAACCTTCTGTTGTTTCTTCTCCCAGCAGAAAGTTAATAAAGGAGATCAGTCTTAACTAATGGACCAATTGGAAATGATGCCTTTACTTTGGAAAAAGGAGAGAGCGGCATGGTGAGCAGCAACTTGCTGTTTGTAAGTCAAGAAATATCAGCTCAAGTCTGACAGCTTGCATCATGTACAGTACATACTGTACATAATAATACTGTACACTGTTAACTCTTTAATGCCATCTCTACCGACCGATCATGCACCCAGCCTCTGTAGCAGGCAGGGATTGTCAATAACATTCATTAATCCATACATAAAAAGATTGCCGATTTCAGACTGCTGAGCCCATAACGAAAAAAGCTTTTATGCTGTAAATGTATGCAGTCGATCAATGTGCTGCTTTCAGCTCCTGAAAGTAGCTGCTGGGGAAGAGGGCAGGGGATCTGAATGGTCTTTTTGGTCATCATGCTTTAAATATCGATTTTCAGCATTACAAACATTTATGCAGCTAGATTTATTAAAACACTGCAAATGTGTGCTCTGTCCATCCATCTGTTCTCACTGCCCACCCTCTGACCGGGTCACAGGAGGAGCAGAGACCTCCAGACATCCTTTCAAGAGGCTGGAGCAGGGAAAATGCCTTCACAGGAGGTGCCTGCTATCACAGCACCTCCTGTGTTACTTGATTATATTCTTGTTTTATTTTCATGCCTATGCTATCTATTGTATTCTGTTGCCGTTATTGTGTAAACTGTGTAAACTGCTCACATGCCTTGAATTGCCCCCCAGGGGACAAATAAAGTTCTTTGATTTGATTTGAACTGTTGCTGTGCCCTAAGCTCTTGAATGGAAAACGACCTGAACGACTTAAAATCTCCACATATGTCTGTACACGGCAGCTTCCACCAGCTGCTTTCCTAGGCCTCAGTCACAACCACTTAAGGTGTAAGTTCCAAGCTTCATATGCTGAAATGGCAACAAAAAGTAGATAGGATAGCACAATGCAAACTGCAGACATGCATTTCTTACATGGCTATGCCTCAAAGTCCAGACCAGCTTGGTCTATCAGGGCCATGGTCACAACAGGAGCAACCTCCAGTTATCCCTGAGTCCAGAAACTTTTCTACATCTCCTGCTTCTACATCAGCTTTCAATCCCCTATTGATCAGCTGTAAGGCCTATACCCTGCTGGCTGTGCTAGATAAAACTCCAAATGAGTCCAAGAGTTTGAACCAAGGCAATTGGACTTAGAGTCCCGATGATCAAACTCTAGATCGAACTCTAACAAGTACATTTGCCCTGCTTCAAAGTCTTGGATAAAAATGACCAGGATGACCAAGAACATTCAGTGACTGAATGAATCAAGAGTCAGAAAGGAATCTAATTTCTGCTGCTTGTATGTGTGAAACTATACCTAGACTTGATAACCATAAACAAAGCGGGGAGAACAGACCGGCCTTGTACAGCATCACACCACTGCAGAAGCTGCAGGTAGCCTTCCATCAACATCACTACCAGACTTCTCTACTCAAGAATCAACTTTCCCACGTGTCATCTGTTTCAGGGAGAACACCGTGGCTGCATCCAGCGCGCATCCTCACACTTACACAGCAATAAAATAAAGGATTCGGTTTTGAAGATGGCATTAAAATTCACCATAAGAAGCAATATCTACACTTTTATTTACACACAGCTAAACCTCATCTCACATCTCCACCCAATGACTGCTGACTGATCTGTGTATACCTCTTCAAATACACATTATGCAAATCTGAGATCCGCAGCTCTGTGTGTGTGTGTTTTCCTTTACTGAATCCATAATATCATCTTTCCCCACTTCATCCACATTGTGGATGGTACTTAAGCTACTATTTTCAAGCTAGTGTATTTTTCTCTTCTTTCAGCATATAAGAGCTGTGCGGAATACCTAAGAATACACAGAAAAAGGCTTTTGTGAAGCATTTAACACAATACAATAATGACCATCAGTCTTATTTTATAATATAAAAGGTATGAAAATGAAATGTTAATGGCTCATTATCTGAACCACCTGTATATGACTTTATTATAAGTTTGAATATCTTGGTAGCATAAAATTCCTCAGGGGCTTTCAGGACAGAACCACCCCTTCTTTCACACTATTTGAAGCATGATTGTTCTTTTAATGATTATACAAATTGTACAGTGCAGTTGCTTAAAATGTACAATTTCACCTTACAATGGAAACAAGCTGGAAAAATACAGTGCATGTCATCAAATATGCAAGACGCCTCCGGCTCCTGAGTGGTGGATTTGCAAAGCAGAACAGTTGCATAGTAAATTTGAGCTTAGTAATTGGTGCTACATGGCAGAAAATGGATTAAAATGTCACCTTTTCTACAGATAACATGAGAATAATGGGGCAGGATTATGTCAAACACAAAAGGGGTAAATGATTCATATTGATGTTACTGAAATCAAATGGTAGCATCACAAACATTGTATATATCTGACCCTGCACAGGGTATGTGAGCCATGTGCCAGCTGTCACAGGTTCAAAGACCAATTATGCTAATCGATCTGACATAATGCATCAATACAAAGTGTCAGCAGTGGGTGAATTCTCAAGCTGACTAATGACTGGTGACCAAGTAGTTTTGTTGCCTTAGCCTAAAAGTTTGCAACACAATTTTGCAGAAATCTTGGTTTTAATTTTTGGATGTCACCATACTTCCCACATGATGAGTAGTATGTGCTAGCAGGGAGGAGGAATGATACCCACACTTGAGCTGATCCTGTCACAACAGGCAGTGTTGACATGCTATAACAAGAATAAGACTTTTGCATTTGTAAAAGCAAATATGAAAACACTTTGTGAAAGGTCAACGTGTCAAAGGACCTGAAAAAGATCTACAGACCAAGTGTTACTTAGACTGCTCTCGGTGCAACAAAAGAACCTCTGACCTTGCCTCGAGGTAGAGTTAGACAGGATAGTGAGAATACTTGACCCTCACTGGCATGATTTGTGTAATAGAAGAAGAAACAAGTACTTTGAGGAGATGCAAAACCCTGTGTGTGTTATCTATGTTTTCTTGTAGTGCTCCAATCACACTGTTCAGAGCCATCAAAAGCTTGCATGACTTTTGGAATCTCTGTTTCAGGCTAAGCAGGTGCTTGAAACTTAGGTCAACTGAGGTCAGTTTCCATGCTCAAGGAGGGTACATTAACTTTTTTCCATTTTTTTTCCCACAGGAGTCAATTTTGTCTGGATCTTTGCCCCGGGCCTCTTTGCCTTGGGAAACCCTGCAAAGAAAGAACATCTGAAGATCCCTAGACCACAGAAGTCCTCCTGCCACAGCTAGCCCTCTATAGGCCTCTGCAGTCATGCAGATACTGTAATGTACCAGAGTAGAGAAGAGGGAGTTGGTCCACGCCCCTTCCCTAGGCTATGGACATGATGCCAGTGTAATGTCTGAATATGAGTGGTAGAAATCAGATTATTCCACAGGGTGGCCGGGATTACTGTCCAACATTGACTCAGGAGTTTAAGAATCCAGGAGATGCCCAACAGTGAGTCGTTGCTCCTTCACACTGAGGGGATCTAGTCGAGGTGCCTTGGGCATCTGGTTAAGATGACCCCTGGATATCTACCTTTAGGCGTTTACTTGGCAGATCCAGCTGCAAAGACCAGGACTTGTGGTGAGATTTCATCTCCTGGGGCCGAGGATCCCCAGGAGGAGGTGAAGTAAGGAGCAGAGAGGTCTGGGCATCTCTCGTTCCTTGTTGCTAATGACCTTGATGGATAGCCCTCGGTTCCTTATTGGTAGAGGAGGATCAGGTGAGCATTAGAGGCTTCAGCTCTGACGTCTCTGGCCTCACCGCCTACAGCCTGACCGCTCCCTAAGGAAAACTCTACTATAAGACCAGATGGCTGATTCAGGTGCATTCTCTTTTGCTCTCATATGGTCCCATTCATACAAGGCCCTTCACTGTAACAGGTTTAACTCTAATCCATGCAGGTAGAATGAAACCACTGCAGGGAAGGATGTGGTTTCTGTACTGCAGACAAAGCTTCACTAAATTAGTTATCTGGCTTACATCTGTCACATCTAATGTAGCTCTGGCTGAGCCTTGCAGTTTCACTCTGTGGTTGTTTATGACTGTTGGTGTCAACAGCGCAACAGTCTGACTGTTTCTTAAATAAAACATACTGCTCAGGAGGGAACTCGTTAGTGCCAGCTTTTCTGACACACACACGAGCACAGCCTCTTCTATAGAACACATACAAACATTCACACCAGATTAGTGAACCCTGAAAGTGTCAAGCTGACCATCAGCATGGAGAGCCGAATAAAAGTCAGCCTGAGGTCAAAGTTTCAAGTTTATCCCTCTGTCACATCATGTGCAGTGTTAGACACTTCACGACTTAAATAAGACACGCAGCCTGTCTTAGCGTAACCGTGAGCTCTGCTAGAGGGATACTTAACCCCAAAATCTGATATTCATATTTTTCAAGTGTCCTGCACTGTTCATCCATCTAGATAATGTCAGGCATAGCGACAGAAAATCCACACACCCGGTTGTAAGCATAGGCTGTATATAAAAGATGGATGACATGACAGCACCCCCAAAAGTGGTGCCAAAACACAACTCCATCACCCCCTGGGGGCTGGCTGGAGATGACCTATTGGCTTGACTCAGAGGTGGGTGGATGTTTGGTCCGAACAGCAATCATGCAGCATCAGCTCTCAAGCTCTACCGGACAGACTCTGGCTCTAAGTTGGTGCCATTTTGGAAACATGGCAGCTCCTATAAGCGAGATGTTTTGACCTAACTTTAATACAACGGGCTGTAGCAGAAACACATCCCCCCTCTGTAAGGCAGCAGATATCTAACACCTGCTAACATACACACTTCTAACAGAATGATAAGCACATAAATGGACATGGCTTTTAATTTAATTAAATCTGGGCTACAAAACTGAACTGTCGTCAAGAACATCCTTCAACAAAGGACCTCAGTACAGATGTCACTATCGTTAAATGTCAAGAGGATGTACAATATGTCTCTGGGAACATTTTGGCTAGACACTGAGTCATATAACCATTGTATGCCGCAGTGTGGCTCAGGTTGCTGTGTATTAACAATGTAGATACCTCAGTTCCCCTCTCCCCTCCTGCATCAGCTTTGTAATGTGATTTATGTACACATCACACTTTTTTTCCTCTGCCTTCCTTTGAAGATATATTTTTTCTGTTGGGAACAAATATCACTCTGAGCTTACAAACAGACTGAAGCCAAGGCACTAAATTCCTCTTATGAATCATTGCTCTTGACAGTCATGGCGAGTTCAACTTCCAAGGTGCACTGCTGCAATAAAAACTTCATGTGTATCCACGCAGGCTACTACAAAAAAAAAGAAGCAAATGCAAGAACAAACTCACAAAACAGAGGTGTTTCATATCTGCCCACTGTCAGCAAACTGCCACTGTCAAAACCCTCGTTAATTAATCCCTACAAGTCTTCCAGTGCGCAGCTCACCAGTCAAGAACTCAACTGCCACCACAAAGGAAACAAAAGAATACAAGAAAAACTTTACTAAAAACTCTTGCAAACCCAGCTTCTAAATCAGCCCGCTTTCTTGAGTCCCATGAGTCCAATTAGCTTCAACATTTTCACATGCAGCGGGGTGATTAGACTGCGGCTCATCCAGGCCTCAATCACAGGCTCAAAAGGAAACACTCAGGTTAGAACAGTCATGTAAAACAGACATCAAAGCCAGGTCGTCTAACACTGCCACTGTCATGGTTAAGGTCTTGTTAAGTTTAGGAAACTAAAACCAAGTACAGAGTGAAGCTTAGGATCAGACTCATTCCTGAAGTGTCAGACATTTGTACTGGAAATCTGTGTCCCCCGCTTTACTTAGTGTACTATCTGAATGTATTTTGGCCGTACAGTGTCATAATCTCTGGTTATTTCTACACTATATTGCCAAAAGTATTCGCTCACCCATCCAAATAATTGAACTCAAGCATTTCAATCGCTTCCATGGTGTATAAATCAAGCACCTAGGCATGCAGGCTGCTTCTACAAACATGTGAAAGAATGGGCTGCTCTCAGGAGCTCAGTGAATTCCAGCGTGGTGCCACCTGTGCAACAAGTCCAGTCCCTACTAGATATTCCACAGTCAGCCTGAGAAAGGCAAATGCATACTGCAATAACTGTGAATGACAGCTTGATAGCATGGTGTTTCCTCCTACACATTTCCATCTGCTGAACAGAGTGAATGATTATAAATGCAATTCCGAAACTACATATGTCTTTCTCACAAACACACACACACACAAAGGTTGTTTGAATTTCTGAGTTTGGGAAAGAAAACTAGTGAGAGATATCTGTCTGGAATTGAAGAGTCAGAGACACGTCACAAAGACATGTCCTGGACTGATGGACTTCCAGGTTGTAGACCAAGAAAAAACTCCTTTGAGCCAGACACAAATATGTTAGTGACAATCCAGAGAGTCACAGAAATGTTGCCTTTGCCTTCTTTGCAGGTAGAAAGGAGACCCTAAAAAGGAGACCCTGGAAACCTTGCACAGTAAAACTGAGTCTTGGTCTTCTCTTCTAACATGACAATGACCCGAAGCACACATCTCTTCTAGAGAAGAACTACCTCCAGGAGAGCAAAGTGAACGTAACTGACCGCCCTGCACGAAGTCCTGACTCTAATCTGACTGAAAATCTGTGGAGTGCACTGAAGACCAGGGTCCATGCAGGAGACCAGTGGCGGTTCTACACTGAATTACTCCCCGAGCAAGAACCCCTCTGAGCGCCCCTGATACCAGCAGCTGCAGGGGGTGCTAAATTTGCCAATTCTCTGCACAGTTATATGATAGAAAACCTGCTTAGCCGCGCAGATGACTTTTTTTTTTTCCCTAACTGCTCGTGCCGCCCCTTCCTGTGATGCCGCCCCGGGCGACTGCCCGGTTCGCCCATGCCTAAAACCGCCACTGCAGGAGACCATCAAATGTGGAGGAGCTTGAGACTGGCCAAAGAAGAATGGGCAAGAGGTAAAACTTCCTGAAAACTATACCAACCTACTCCAGGCTGTTAAACCAAGAGGGGACTATTAGCATCATCATAATTTTGAGTCTTAGAAAACATGTTTGTTTCTGTGTACAAGGCAAAATAAGATACGCTTCCTAAATAGTATGTTTGGAAATGTGCGAAAAAATTAAAAAAGACTTTTCATAAGGAAGCTAATAATTTAGTCTCCAGCAGTTTATTCTTGTTCCTGCCATCTGTTCTTATTGCTTTAGTAAACTTTATCATTTCTCATACTTCTGTTAAAATCCTAAAAACATGTTTTCTGTAATCGCTAGCTTCATGCACATCTTAATTTAGAGCTTTCTTTCATTCTTTCTTTCATTTCAGAACTACAACTGAAATGAATTTCTTATTTTCCTGCACACAGCCACCAATAAATCCATATCTCGGTCTATAACACACTCCCTAACAGACTGCTGTGACTTCCTGTCCTTTTTCCTGGAGAGGACAATCTCAGTCAAACTTTAGGGCCTCTTCACCTGACAGTTGTGTGAGAGAGGAGCTTCTTCCCACCGTGATAAATTAGTCACAGCGTAATTTAAAAAGCTGATGGAACTGCATCACACTTTGGCCAATTCCCCTGAAATCCTAAATGTCCCAGGCTTGTGCGCCCGTCACTGGGAGGACGTTCATAATCCTGTCGGTGCATGAATACATAATGAAGCTGTTTGAGTGGGACGCATTATACAGCAATACAACACATGCCTGCAACACACACAGTACACTCTGGGGCAGTCTAGCCCTGTGGAGTTTTTGGCGTCATGCTATTAGTCTTATTTACTTTTAATGTGACAGAGACAGAGAACACCTCACTGCAGCCTTTTATTACAAAGCCTTGAGAAATTGGGGGTCATGCATCACTCTGCCTCCCTTTCTCCTCTCTATCTCCTGCATCGTTTCTCCCACTATCCATCTATCAATCCTTTCACCGCTCAGAGGATACATTGTCTTAAGTTCACACATGGCACCAAGAAGCTTACTCCCCCCCCCACCCACTGCTCTTATCTGTCTCCATTTTCCACTATAATTCACTTAAAGGTGGCATCTCCAAGTCAACAAATGGAAGAGATTTAATTGGAAAGTGTTGCAGAGGGAGGTGGGGCTGTTTGTTGTCTGCATGCAGCGGCAGCCGGAGGAGATGGAGGGATTGACTTTGCAGAAGAGACTGGCTGAGGAATACAAACGTTCTGCCTGGAGGAGGTGAGTCGGAGGGAGAGAGGAGGTACTGACTGTACATATGAAATGCAGCCACAGAGTGTGGCTGATGTCCTCACCCCCTCCACCACCACCACCACCCCTAAATCTACCCCACCCTTATCACACGCTTCCTACTGGACACTGTAATAATATTTGGACTCCTATATTATTCATCATTTTCCCCTCAGTTAAATTATTTATAAACACATTTCCAGCTAAAGTGAGAGGAAATTGATGATCCAAAGCTTTCACACAGGCTGGATTATGGAGGCAGCAGAGCTCGGAGCGGTTAGGGGAACGGGTGCCCACAGTCTACACCACCCTTATTTCTTATTATCATGAAGCATGGGACAACATCCATGACATTAAGCTGTTTCTCAAGTAAGGCTGGTTTTTAATTAGTGTGACAATGCCTATTAAAAACTGACAGAGCACAAAAATGAGGTAATAGGAGGCAACCTTTTCTTACATATTTACATACATAACATTATGACACAATATTGTGGAGGTCACTGTTTTTTTTCTGCAGTACACAATCGTTATGACGGGAGGTTCACTGAGATATCTGAAGGCAAAACATTTGACTGTAAATACAAGATTCTTTGTTAGGAGTCCATGGATGGTGCTGTTTGTAATGTTAGGCATCACAAACAGGGTAGAGGGTGGAGGGTGAGGTAAAGATCATCTCAAAATACACAAATTCATAACATGAAACAACTTTCTGCCCTTGCTTCTGGAGAGTGCAGACACTTTTCTGCTTGTTCTTGCCAGCCTCACTACAGCCTCTTCCTATTTACAATCTTATTTTACAATTCAATTCTATGCCCAAGTCACTTCTTTCAACTGTACAGAAGATTTTAACCACTGGATGTTTGGATTTTAGCTTTTTTTGAACAGACTGATGCCACCTGGAATCCACTTGGTGCCAAGCCACAAAGACCAGACCAGACATATAGCTCAGAAAGAAATCAACCACTGTCTGAGTTGACTGTAAATGAGCCAGTATACACTGCTGCCAATAAGCAATGGGAAATAAAGAATAAAACATTTGCAGAGACAGAGGTATATGAAGTGAAGAACATCAGACACAGGGACAATGACTCTATGCTGAGTGAAGGACAGAGATGTCTTGCTGCTCAGAGACGGTTCTGTCAACGATGCAAAGAGTGAAAGAATCCTCACATGCAGCTTTCCAAGTTCCACAGTCACTGATGTAACTGGACTACCCCCCCAGGTCACATCGAACCACCCAGGAGTCAGATATATCATTCTGCATGTGAGTGCTTGATACCAAGAGGGGCGACTCTAAACTTTGAGAGTCCAATCATTCATCTGCACCTCCCATCACCTCCAAGGACCACCGGTAGTATCTCGTCTCCTTCTGCCCCCCAAATTATGCAGCTCGGGTCAACTCAACCCACCCCTCCGTCCTCGATTCCCCTAAGCACACCATCTAAGCCTCCTCGACCACTGGCCTCTAAGGCCTTTAACAGCACCAAGACTCCCATCAGGGACTAGGACACCCAGGGCCTTTGCTGTTTAAAGACTTGTAGCCACAATAATCCCACTATCATCCTGAGGCTCAGGGAGAGAACCCTCATACAGCAGAGTAAATGTTACTCCTGAGCCAGAAGATGTATCGATTCATGTTTTGATAAGAAAAAGGAAAAGAAAGGCCCATCGCTCAAGAAACGTATCATCAACATCTATTCCATGCCAGCTCTTTGGCTGGCAATTCATTCTTAATAATGATTTTATTCAAAAGCACAATCTTGATTTTATGTTTGAAACTTGGTTGGGTTGCAGCTGGCTGAAGCTCACCTTCTTAAACCCTATGAAAGCAGTCGGTGGCTGATTTGTATTGACTTGTTTTTTTTAATGTTTGGCTTCATTTTTGCTCGATTAAAAAGAGCAGAATAAACAATAAATAGTGTTAAGATATATTATATATATATTATATTATATATTATATATTATAACCCACTACTTCCAGCATCTCTGCCTGCACAGTAAAAAAACCTTCAGTGGTGTACTCTCATTGTATTTGTGTATAATTCATACATTAATTCAAGCACTAGTCACATGTCTGCTTCATGTACGTGAACATGTAACCTTGTGTAGCCTAGTGTTACCTCAGAAATGAAAACAGGAGTTTAGCTGTAAGCACCACTGTGCTGCCTGCCTGAGGATGCAGCACTGCACCTTTGTGTAGGCCACACGTTGATGGTGAAAGACATGCTCATGATTATTATTATGTGCTCAATTGAATAAGTAACGTGTTCAATACTAACTTATATTTAAACATTTCTTTATGCTTCCATTGGTTTTTAATGTGTCTAAGTTTAAGCGCTGGCTCTGGATGTGCTGTAGAGAGATTAGTTAAGCCTTAAATACAACGTTCACTCCTTTTCTCCAGCTGAGGTATTTAAAAGTTGTTTTAACTGGTTGCTCGGGCAGGACTCAGGATGGGAACGCTGGAATATGAGAACAAAAAGTGTCCGGTTCTATCTGCACTCCACTGACGTGGGAGTGAAACTGCTGATGTAGAAGCAGCAAATGAGACGGAGGCCGGTTCCACTGCGAGCCCAGAGCTCCTCACAGCATCCAGTGTATTAGCAGCTTTGATCAAGAGTACAATAGACAACTTTATTGCCTGGTAGGGGAGGAAGTGTCATCAGTTTCCTCTCAGGCACAATTAAAAAGACATCACTTTGTCCAATGGAACATTTTTTTAGCAGATTTCTGCCTGCTAGGTAGAAAGGATACATTTTCACTGTCAGCATGTGCATTTTGCTGACTACATAAAGATTATTTTTGGAAAGTCAATACTGTAGTTTTAGTCTGATATTATTATTTATTTATATTCAACTTTAATAGATTTGCTTACTGTACTTGTGATTTGGATTCATATTGACACTCCTGTAATTTAATTGTATTTAATGTGACTTGAAACCTCTGGAAAAAGAATTTCCTCTGGGATTCATAGTTTTATCTTATGAATCTGAGCGTTCTCTGCACACAAAACTTGCATAAAAACAGCATTTTCTGATTGGAATGAGGTTGATATTGTGCCTTGCTTTAAATAATTTGCTTTAAATTAACACAGTGTAGTGACAGTAAGCAACCACTGTGGTAAAAATGAGCACCTACGAACACTGTGGAGTCGATCCGCACCTGTGAGGTGAAATAAAAAAGTACATACTGACGGCAGCCACCACTGCAAGATGGGACTGACAGTCGAAACATCTTTCTCACATCATCAGATTCCTAGTACTAAGAGGTTTCCATGGCAATGGAAAATTTGGGTTTTTTTATATTTTAATTTTACTTTAAGTTATTTCAAATGTTTGTTCACACATTGTCTTCGTCTCCCCACTGACACCAAAGATCTCAGGACTCCAACACTTGCATCCTTCCTCCAAGTTGCTGAAGTCCTGAAAAGTCCTGAAAATTATTATAAATTATATTTTCAGGCTAAGCTTTGGTTTTAAGGGACAGCCAGTGTTTAACATTACAAAGGTCTACATGTAACGAATGGGACCTGGACTGAGGTCTGCACAGGAAGGAATATTCATGCAGCAGCCTCAGTAGGATTCTAACCTTTGTAAATGTGGAATCTATTCAAAGGAATTTGAAGACAAAGTATGTGAGTGAAATCTGATGAAGCGCTGTATTGTGGGGAATTCTCCATTGTAACCTCCTTTGTAGCGTTTGTTGTTCTGCGGCCACGTACTGAAACAATGAAGCAAACACTTGTGTTTAATCTTGCTGTGTCTTCGAGTGCTGATCGTCTCACAGTTTACAGATCTGTTCTGGCGACAAGGCCCGAGGAAACCCGCTGAGAGCCCAGGACCTGCGGCATGGCTCGACTGTGTTAAATGTGTTCATTAGTCTGTGTCGTTTATGATGCCTTTGTCACAGCCTGCCACACAGAGCTGTCGCCTAGCTGCGTGCGTCCATCTGTGTGCCAAATACAAATGAAGTCGAAACCGCACGTAACAAGTTGGAGCGGTCAGGGTTGCTGGAGTATTTACAGCTCTTCCTGTTGAGTTTCGGGCCACAAAAGCATTTGAGAAAACTCTGTTAAGAAAACTCTGTTAACATCAAAATGCATCATTTTGGTCTGCCAAGGTCCAGTCATGTTCTGTCTGGATGGTTGTCTATGAAACAAACTTTTAATTGAATGGTAGGTCATGGGTGAAAGAAGCGAGTCGTCATCGTGGCTCAATTTTCAGAAGAGGCAGAATATTTTTACTGTGTGTACATTAAAAACGACACATGGAGCTCACAGTGTATGCAGAGCCCAAGTTCCAAGGCTGAATTCTCTTTATCCAGCATTCCTTTATTACAAAAAACTAAACTAAACACAAAAACCTCCACCGAAGAGGCATTTGTTGTGCTCTTCCCCTGGCTTTCACCCTTTAACACAGGGCCAGAGTCCTTGGAAACACATAAACTGACAGAAATGTGTAGATTCAGCTTTTTGGAGATTGTCAAATGAAAGTTTTTGTGTTTCAATGAAAACCAGAAAAAACCTGAGCAGCTTGGTTTGACTCTTTGGCTCAGATTTCAGCGGTGGCACTTCTTCCAGACTCAGCGGGGATACAAAACAAATCATACCCACTGGCAGTTGTCCTTGAGTCCCAGTTTGGAAGCGTCGCTGGTTGCCCAGTGCTGCTCGTAAACACCCTAATCTTTGCAAGCAAACAGTCTGCTGCTTAACATGCGCGGCATCGCTCTCTGATCTGGCAACCACACACACACGGACAACGTGAATGACCTCCGATCATAAAAAAAAAAAAACGGGCCGCCTCTGTAAGACAACGCCTTCAGATGACGCCTTATCGCCTGGACTCCCGCCATCGAGCAGGACCTTTTAATAGAGATTGGTTTATCTATTTATGAGGATTTATTGGAAGGAAAGATATTTCCGTCAGGCTTGATAACAAGCCTTAAGGGACGTGCAGGTGCTGCTGTGTGTGTGTCACAAGAAGACTTAAATGTATGTGAGGGACTGTTTGCTAGAACGTGGAAAGCATCTTTTAGGGGCAGTTCTCAAGGACACACACACACAGCAGGCTGTGCAAATACACCCATACAAATGAGAGCTCTTCACACACCCACACATTTTTCCTTTTATTCCCTCAAACTACAACCTTCATTCTAACACAAACCTCTTCTTAAGGGGTCCACCCAGGTATGAAAACTGTATTTTCTGACTACATGTCACTTCACATTCCCTAAATTTAACGGTCAAACGGATGTTTTATCTAAAGAGAAATTAAGCTAAAAAAGAATTAATTATTGAATCAATTAGGCTGCTCCAGAAGTGTACCAATACAGAAGACCTCCATAATAAAAAGCTGAAATCAACATATTTACAGCCTGGAACAAAAAAGAACTCTTTGCAGATGGCACACTGAGCTTCAGGAGACCTAAGAGTGCCGTCCAAGGATCACTGATCTGTGTTTTTCAGGCCAGGGATCAGAGAGTGTAGCTTAGTGATGCTTCCTGTGCCAGTAAGCAAAAAAATGTTGCATCTCTGCTCTCTCAGTAAATAAAATTGCAACATGAGTGAAAGTTTCTGTCCCGATCATCATCATCATCATCATCATCATCACCATCTGCATCTGCACTGATAAGCAGCTGGCTACAATATCTTGGTCGAACTTAGCTCATCCATAGTTGAAATCCCATCTGAGGTTCTGACTGCTGTCCTTGTTATGGTGATTGGTGTTTTACTTTGAAAGGGGTCACTCTGGTGTCTGACTTCCTGCCTTAACGACCACTTCAGTGCAGACTGAATGGATCGATAAGAATGCCAAAAAACACATGGCAAGCGGAGAGTCACTTCAAAAAGGTGCTGCAGATTGTCTGGTGGGACTACATGCATTAACTAAAGTGGCCACAATGACCACTACGGTGGCTGTGGTGCAGCCGGATCACAGCGCAAATGCACCCAGTGGAACAGAGAGAGAGAGGCGGCATGAAAAGTTTGGAGAAAGAGCCTTCATCAATCAATGGAAAAGTTCTCTAGCACACTTGAAATAAATACAGTAATAAATACAAAGAACATCATTTTTGAGTGAGAAAGCAAGATGTGGAAGTGAGTGGATTACATTTTTGAGTTGAGATTATGAGATAAAGAGATATTTGCCTATTTGTGGTTTATTATGACATACCTGGAGCAGGTAAAGATTTTACCCGACCTCATTTTAGAAGAAAAGAGGTTCCAAATGCACGGCTGCCATTATCAGCTACCATCACAGCGATGCGGTTGAAGAAATAAGAACACGTTCTATTTTCAAGGACTTCAAGGAAATATGGCCTTCATGTTTACATGGTGACCATGGACTGGCTAAGATCTATAGGTAAGACTGCAGTTCTATGATGAGTCATTAGTAAAAAACTGAATGAACAGATTGGAGTCTAAGAACAGAATGTTCAGAAATCCACAGCCTCTGCCTACATGGTCTTGTCTTTCAGGTCATGACCCGCAGTGTGCGATCCCCTGTTCCTGCCTCTCCTGTGGATGCAGTGTAATCTGTGTTACAAACCTCTAGAAATGTTGTAATAAGGTCTCCGTTTCGAGCAGATCTGCAAAAAGCCTCTCCCATGGGGAAACAGATGTCCTTGTGTGGGAGGAGCAGAACCCGCCACAAGCAAGTGCACAAAAAACCTAAAATGAACTCCAGCTCGTTGAAGTAGGGGGAAGGGGATGACACTTTTGATTACCTTTCTGTTTTGGCTGCAGAGAATCATTGTGTAGAGCAGGGAAAGATTTAATGAAAGTCTGCAAAAAGGAAGCTTCTCAGAACTCTGGGGACAGTCTGGCTGCCTCAGCGTACACATACAGGTTAAACTTTTCTCTTTAGTAAGGAGGAAATATGTCACTTTCTGTTGGTTGGATAACTTTTAGAAGGACAAGCTGGGGGTCGTCTTCTGCCCAGTGCATTCTGGGATGTCGCTGGATCGCAGCTCATAAAGGCTCCAAGCCAAACGATGAAAGAAAACAGGCTACAAACAAATGATCGTATTCCATTAAATGCAGTTCTGTGGGTAGAGGCCTGCATCACCTTTTGGCAGCGGTGTTTGCTTGATGTGCTACATCCATGTCCAGGGCGTCTTGTGTCACCACCGACGCTCGCCACCTTTCTCTCCTCACCTGTCTCTCTGCTTTTTGTGGTAAAATGTTGACCAAGAGAAGCAGCAGCTGCAGGAAACGATCTGTCCTCAGAGGACATGAGGAGCTACTGCAGCAGCTACTAGAAGCAGAAATTTCCTGTTTGTGCTGCCTGGGTTCTCGGTAACACAAACACACACACACACCTGCTGCAGGCAGCATAAATAATGAATTAAAAAAAACAAGCAGGGCTTATTCTCTCAAGGATCATACAGAATATTCTGTGGAAGACGGACTTTATCGCACCTCATCACTAAAATATCTGCAATGATTTATGCAGGAATCCTAATGAACATCGCTACAGAGAAGTTGTTGAAGCAACAGTGTTTTTAAGCCAATGCTTTGTCATTCAGTCTGTAACCATGAAAAACTGAATAACTAAAGCCAGGTCATCACATCAGCATGTCTGAATTCAGCCGGGACCCTTGGTTGGTGCCATCCACCCTCCATTCCACCGTTTCTGTTAACTTGTCCTCATGAAAAAAATGTCCTTTTGGTAGCTCAGCCTGATACAACGCATGGTTACAGCTAGGGATGTCCCGATCCGATCGGATCGGGACATCCCTAGCTGTAACCATGTGTTGTATCATGTGTGTTGGATCCTGTAGTGTAGGGGTATGACAGTTGCTTTTGGTGCGAGAGGTCCTGGGTTCGAGGTCTCGATGAGCTGCTGCGTGTCTGAAATCTCCTAGCGTGGCGCTCTGGACACACACGTACACAGGTTTTGCTGCAAAGAGTGAGTTGCTATTTGCCATTATAGAGAATCCTGAAAGTATCGGATCGGGACTCGGTATCGGCAGATACTCAAAATCAAATGACTCGGACTCAAGGGCAAAAAAACCTGATCGGTTACATCACCTTAGTTACAGCTGTACTAATGGAACACACACACACACACACACACACACACACGACCAAGTACCATCCTAAACAACCTGCACTATAGGGATGGAGTATAACACCAAAGATATATATCATCCGTTAGATAACTGTATTAAAAACAAAAGACATTACCCCTGTCAGTGTACAATGCACTCTTAGTCGACAATATACTATCTCAAGTGGGTTATGATCCCCTGAGACTCAAACATCAGGTCAGCATTAATGATCTGTTTCCATCTGGTTGTGGCTCATTAGGCTCGATGCGTCCCACCACAGAGTAAGCCGCCGTCTGATGTGGCCTACCCTGCAGCACGCAGCTCGGGGAAATGACAGCTAGCCCAGCCTGCCGCCTGCACCCCTCTTATCTCTGCCGTTGCTGCTGCCGCTGCTGCTGCTGTCATCATGTGTGGGGGGGGGGGACTCAGCAAAGAGTCTACAGAGGCTGGGACAAACTCCCCAGTGAGTCAGTCAGACAAAGCAGGCTCCAAAAAGTTGGACAGTAACTTAATTAGTGACTTATTAAATTATAGTCCGAGGCAATTGATATTCTGCCCTGCAGCTAATGCAATCATATTTTGCATTTCATTTTTTTTTCCTTCCACCAGCAGCTTGACTTTTGCTGGGTTCAATTATTTTTCACAGAGCGGCCATCTCCTCCTGTCTTTGGTGGTAATGAACCTCTACAGGGTTTCCTTGTAGTGTGCTTTAGCCCCATGTTTTATGCCATGTCCAATTATTTGCTGTCATTCTGCTTGGCAAAACTTTCAAAAAATCTTCAACTTATTCAAGCCATTCATTATCGAGACTCACTCGCATGATGGCTTTCGTAAGTAATTTGTTTCATTCAGGTGCGCCCGCACACACACACACACACACACACACCTAGAGAGAATGAAGAGTAGCAGGTGTGGTAACCAAGGAAAGAGACACGATTTAATATTAATGGAACTGCACAAAATAAAATTAGAGGCTGTCACATACATGGCAATTCTGCAACCTGCCTCCTCCTCACAGCACTAATTAGTTTTGACAATTATATTTTGCATAAAACCTAAAAATTGCATCCTTTTGTATCACACAACTGACCTTGTTGTGTGCGAGTGAACTTCCTTGGCATCTACTTAATCAGTTCTGTAGCTGAACAGTTGCATAAGGATAAGTGACAGCTAGCTGGCTAACATTAGCTATCAGATACTGAGTAAAAGCACTCAGAGCACTTAAGTTGTTTACATGGAAATCTAGTTTAGGTACCTGAAATGTCAGCAGCAATCTCTGAGCCTGAGAATTGAAGCTCATGTGGAACTGTCAAAAACTGCAATTCCCCCTGCAGCCTCTGGGGGGTGGCTCCAAAAGCAAGTCAATTTCCAGCTTTACAGCAGAAATAAACATGTTTACAGCCTGATTTACCTTAATTAAGGGCATGACCACAACTCAGAGCATGAGCTTCCTGCAAATACCTCTTTACCTGTATATGGCTTACCCAGGAATTTGGGGAGACTCCTATGCTACCAAAAAGGGGCCTCCCACACGGCCATCCCTGACCATGAGTCACTTTAAGGCTTCTAAAAGCCTAAAGGATGCATCATCTTAAAACATTGCAGTGTCTTCTATAATCACTGGTAGTGACATAAATAAAAATCAGCATGTACCAATAAACCCATAAAGAAACATGCCTCTGCAAAAACCATCAATTCATCAAAGCCATCACGTTTCCTGCCTGAAGAAAACTAGCCAAAAGTTGAGAACCTTTTTTTCATCTGACCTACCTTTCTGTCTAAATCACTCAGCTGAGTGGCAATGAGGATAATATAACAAGATTCCATAAATTAGTCTGCAGAGGCAACAGCTTCTGCCTGGAGAGTCACAACTCAATCAGTCTCAATCTGGCAACACTGCTGCTTCAAGTGTCCCAGTTCTTGTTTTTTTTTGTGTGTGTCTTCCTGCCTCACATAACACAGGCCTGCTGTTTCCTAATAAAGCTGATCCATTAATGTAGTATGACTGAGTAGCTTCATTGTCACTGTGATGTGGATGGCAGAGACAAGTGAAACAGATGGAATCTCATCTCCACACACTCCATGGTGACTTGGGATGAGTTGGTGTTAAAAATGGATACAGAGTCTAGAGTTCAATTGGACATGGCAGCTAGATCCATCCATACTTTCATTTTCTACCACTTATCTACCACTTGGTTGTACTGTCAGGTTGGGCCAGCAGCTGCAATTTACCAGTGGGTATACTCTGAAACACTCACTTTTAAAACTCACCTGTGGTCACGGATTTCTTGTAGTGATCAAAAACCCAACACACAAAAAAAGAGGGAGCCATGTTTACTGGGTCAATGAATTGCTTTAGCACCATATGCTTACTAGCTAATGTTAGCAATGTGTAGCTGCTCACATGTGGCTGGTAACATATGGTGCTAAAATAACCCCTTGTTATCCTTGGGCACTAGGAAACACAGCTCGACTAAATTGCAGTGAAATTTCTGCCAGCTACTTGCTGCAGTGTCTCAAAGCTAAAAATGAAACTTACATAGTGGGAGAGAAGAAGAGAACCCATTCTCTGAAAACAGCTGAAACGATTCTAAACCTGAATGCATCTTAAACGACCACTACATGAACCACAACTGTTAACCACTGTGTCCAAATTCTTAAGAGGTATCCCGAGACTGTGTGCTTAATAATAGGGCTGCAACAAACAACTATTGTGATACTCGGATACTTGCCGATTACTCGTCGATCACACGTAAATGTCATAGTGTTCCCCATAAATATGGCTGCAGCTAATAACTATTTCAGTGGTGGACGCCTTCTTCGGCCTGCTGCTTTCTCATTGCTTCAATCCGCCTCCATGCTCCGTGTGTGTGTGTGTGTTGCACCGACCTGCAACCTGCTCACCCGGGTTTCGAACCAAGAGCCTCTTGTACCCAGAACACTGATCATCCGGCTGCACCACGAGCCACAGAATCATTCCCAATGATGTCACTAACGACTCTTCGAACACTAAATTAGTTGTCGATGCATTTTGCCCTCGAATATTACTCGAGTACTCGAATAATCATTGCAGCTCTAGTTAAAAATGCGACACTGACACATTCTGGTTTTCTGATTTCACCTGGTATTAGACTGCCTGGGGGAAGTCGGGTGATTTTTCTGTCACACGTGTGGTGGCTGTCACGTTGTCAGTGGACAACCTTTTTGGAAAAAAAAATATTATTTATGTATTTTAAAAAATGCAGGTGTGGGAGGAGGCTAAGATTTTTTATTTTTTTTTTGTAGTCTCTTTTGAGTCTCAGATTTTGGTGGTCAGAGTTTTCTTCTCACGCGGTCACTCATCCTTCCCCTTACTTGCAGAAATATAATAAGATAAAAACGCAATGACATTTGATTTCTGAAAGGTTAAACACTAAACTTTGCAAAAACTCATTAACTGCTTATTACTTGAAGTCTCTGCTACATTTGATTATGGACACGCATTAACTTCAACATGAGGATGAAAACAGATGAAAGCACTGCTTTGGCTTCAAGGACAGAAATCAGAGTCTGAATAAATAAAGCACCTTCACAGAGCTGCTCTTAGGATAAATGGATTTTTTTTTTTTTACCCAAGTTTGAGGACCTTTAAGACCACAATCCTGCCTTCGTTACCTGCGGGGTCAACCAACCTTACACACAAAGCCAAGAAATAAACTGCAGTGCAAAGGCATTAGCATATACCGCACTTATTTAGCCTTTGACAACTTCAATTCTATTCACAGTAAGAAGAAAACCAGCCTAAGTCACGGTGGACAAAAGTCCTCTCTGCTGCAACAGATTGCTGCTGGAAAACAGTGTTATTAATGTGCTAAATGCACCATCTGTCTTACATCGTGTCCGACTGTGTCTCCTCCATCGCTGAACAGAAGTGAACAAGGCAGCATTGTTCAGCGGTCAGCTCTCAAACTGTAACTGCAACAATACACAAAGGCACTGTTAGGACACCATTTAAACTATATTGAACCAATAAGCTACAACAAACCATGACAGCACTGAACTATGAGTGGATAGCAGGAGCTCAAAAACAGCTGTAACCACCCATATGTTTGCATGATGCCGCAAACATACCGCAGACCCTCTGTGGTCTTCAGGCTATGTTACAATGCTCCAACCTGCACCTCATGGCTTCCATTCACACCCTCAGGCTGAAGGTGTAATATGTGTAAAATGTGTTATATGTATGAGGAAACATGAGCAAATATGTCTGGTGTTGCTCAGGTCAAGCTGCATCTGCTCTTTTCCCCAACTAAAAGGCATTCCATCACTGAAGGAGGCCCGGTAGCAGAGGAATCTCACTGCAGCCTCTGGTCTGCAGCTGAAACTGCTGCACTGGCCTTGGGCTGCTTTATACCACCAGGCTTTCAACCCACTAATGATTCATGCTACTTTCACAGCTCTGAAGAGGAGAGGAAATTGCTTTGGTGTACGTCCACATTCATATTCTATTATGTCCTAATTTTAACGAGATGAGCTTTAGACCTTAGGGCCAGTGGTTAATCAGGTCGATGATTAACCGCAAACAGCCCGGCAACCATCCTGTTAATGTGCCGTCATTCATGTTTCAGTGAGTTCATGAGCAGCAGTCAGAAAACGTCTGCTTGGGTTTGAACCCAGCACTCTGTATTCTCAAACTGTCTGATCAGAGTGATGGATGTTTGAGTACTTTGCACAGGCAAGTGATCTATAATGGATTAATACTATGGAAATATGTACATCTGCATTCATGTACCTGAAAGGATGCTCCGATGCCTCCCATACCTACAACTACAGCTCTGAACCGTTCACATAAAATAAAACTCAAGTTCCAACAGGGACCCGTTCAGGTCCATTGGACTATTGTGACCACAAGGTGCCATGACAGCAGTTACCCACTCACTTTTATGGGGGAAAAAAACTAAGCACAAGTTACAAAACATGTGGCAACAGAAAGACTGCAGCCATGGTTTTATATCATCAGCACTGATTTGATACATTGGACTTTATCAGCATATGTAGTCAAATCTATGCACTTTCTAACCAAATAACATGTAGTCCTTTCCTGACTACATGTTAGACTCAGGAACTCTTTCTTCCCCTCTGCTATCAGACTCCTCAACAGCTGACAGGAGTCTGTAGCAATGGACTGTACCCCGCACATACACTCTGACTGTTTACATGCAGTAACAATAACTGCAATACTGTTTATTTCTTTATGCACCTTAATATCAATCCAATAACTGCACATGTACAATTGTTTACCTCCTGACAGTTTTTGCACTATGATTCATTCTCTGCTCAATTTGCACAACAGCTGATGTAGCACACATGCACATTTATATATAGCTCCATTTACTTCCATAGTAAAGTAAGCAAAGCAAGTTATTGTACAGGGAAACCAGATTCTATACTGTGCATATGACAATAAACGCTTTGAATCTTGACTTAGTAGTTAGTAGTATCCCTGAAATTGGCATGCTAATCAGCGTACCATCAGGTAATTTTTCTTTGTACGCTACATTTTTCTGTCTGGACTGTAAAGGCTCAGCGACTCATCTCACAGTGACAGCTGGCCAGTGCTCTCTCACCACTACTCATCTCTGGTGACCTCAATTCATATTTTTAAAATATAATTCTTCCTTTAACTGAAGGCTCTACAGGTAAGAATGTACAGTAAGAATAGCAAATCTTTTAAACAGAGACTCCAGTGGCCATTAGGTGAACAGCAGTCAGCACACTTGTGTGCCAGTAAATATGGGAGGCTTTGATTTAATTGGTTCTACTGTTGCAAAGCATCGGATCATTTCCATGGAGAGGAGCTAGAGGTAGCTGGCTAACACTGGCTAATGTCAGATACTGAGGGAAGCATTCAGGAGAGGACCTAAACACAACAGTTATTTACATAACTCAGTCCACAGGCTGGTTTAGGTGCCCAAGATGGCTGACAGAGATGAAGCCCACTGTCATAAGATGCAGTTCCCCCTGTGGCCTCCGGGGACTGTGTCCAAAATTGAGTCAATCCCCATAGACCTCCAAAAATTAACCACTTTAAATGACAGGCAGCTCCACTCACACTCCGCCCTCTTTGCCTGTATTTGGACCGACTGGATAATTTAGGCAGACGCTGCCACATGAAGCCTCTTCAGAAACCCACGTGTGACGTCAATGGTTCGTTCATATGTTTGCATTTACACTGATTTAATTACTGCTATAGCCGAGCCTTAGAGGAAATCACTCTGATGGTAAACAAGCTTACTGCATAAATGTATATTTTAACACTCATCAGCACCAAATCCAACTCCTGAAGTAGGCCAAGGCATAACACAGAACCAGAGCTCAACAGCAGCCACACACCCCTGTCCACTGCTGCTGTCACCAGACTGGGCATACTTTTCACTTCTGATTTAGTCACAACAGCTACAATACAGCTTCTATTAACACCTGTGGACTGCCTTTCCCTCTTCATGTTAGCGTGGCCGGATCACCTGCTCAGAGTGGCCCTGCCGTTTGCAGAAGGGTCACTCCTTTCTCCTCTACCCATCACAATGATGAGAATTAGATGCCAGTCCGCTAGTCGTGCCTGTCTGCTCTTTAATTGGCGTTTGATATTCTGCGGTTGTCATTTCAAGAGGGAGAACAAGGGGTTGCCATTCATTGTAGCTCCTGTAAACGGAGGGGGCGACGTGTCACTCAGTCTGATGGCTCTGTAATGTGTTTCGGGCTACAGACACACCTGAGCTGCCTGTCAGTTAGCTGAGCCCTCTATCTTTTCCCTTATTCAGGGGACTAAGATTTCATTTAGCCAACCCGTCCATCAGCAAAAATGCTGTCCTCTTAAACCTTTCGCTTATAAGCTGACTGGTTTTCCTGGACGTCTAAAGGTATAAGAAGAAAATGTTTTCACCTCCTGCCTTCCTTGGTGCTGCCAGCTTGGACGTCAGATCAAAAATTAATTGAGAGCAAACTTTATTTTCAAGATCAAGTGAAAGTCCTCGGTGTCCCCATTTTAAGAAGGGGGGGGGTTACTGCCGCATCATGTAGTTTCTCATTCCACACGGCGGTCATTTTGAAGTTACGTTCTGTAAAAATGCAGTGTGACTCCAAATTAAACGGTGAGTAAATGTGTCATCGTCTCGCTCCGTCGCTGCCCAGAGTGACGCGGCCCGCTCCTCCAAGCACACTGTTTAAACAGATACCTGAGCTCTGCTTGAGCTATCAGGCAATTTCTTTCAATAAAATGGGCCAGAGAAAGCTTCCGTACAGCCATAGCTTGTCCATATTTGTATTATTTGTTCCAACATTATCTGATCCTCCTCTGTAGCTTCAGGGACTTGCACGGCCATGTAGCTGCACGTTATGTGCAAGTAAATCACAGAAAATCTCTACATATGCAAAAAGGTAAAAGCTCACTCCAGTCTCAGTTACAAGCTGTAGATGTTAGCGAGCTATACAAGCTGAATGTAACTAATATTTATTTATTCATTCGGCACATCAATGGTCGTCTTGTAATCACAACTTAAGTGTTTTATTATCGCTCGCTTAGCAAGCCGGCAGTGAGCATTTCGTTTTCACATTATCCAGAGTAAGGCCAACATCAGCTTCTAAGAGTACATGGCTTTTAGGTGTTTGTAAAGGAGAAGATGCAGGTGTGCCACATTCACACATTCCTGATGCTTTAGGAGCCATTTTGGATGTTGTTACATCACAGTGTTACTGCTGGGCACACAGTGATAAAACCTTTCTGATATTAATGCAAAAAAGTCTTTTTGCACCAGGATAACGAACCAAAATATTTCACATAACTCTAAGCAGGGACACTGGAAATAGCGGAGTGTGACATGAGTTCGGACATGGTGCATGCATTAGAGATTTAACAAATGGAACACATTCAAAACCAGCACTGTACAAATCAGTTGGCTGTTAATACTGTCTCTGAGAATTTATAATAACAGAAGACTGACCCAAATTATGGACCATATGCAATTAAGCTGCAGGCTACTCCTCTTAAACACATGTTGGCCAGGTTTAAAGCTAATTTTAGCCACCTCTGGCTCATAACAAGAGCCCCTTTACCATCATTTTGCCTAGGGCTGTGGATATGTGCCAAGGATTACAAGGGGAGACAACTGGAAATAACAATACCACGCTCCACTGACACTGAATGCCAACTGTGAAAACATGAGAAGGTGTGCCCACACTTTGCCAGACAGCTGGGTGACTTAGCAGTGCTGCTTCTTTGTTGGAACATACAATGGATGCTGAAAAATACAGGCAATAGCCGTTAGCTTGTAATGTTAAATAACATGCTTAGAAAATGTATCCGAGTAGTTGCAGTGTGTCTGGTAGCTGCGATCAATCAATCATGAGGACGGTCTTTGATAGGAGTGCATGTCTCTCCCTGGCCATGTGCTGGTAGAGGCAGGTTAGAAATCACTGGAAGAGCTATAGGGAACCTTCTTCTTTTGTTTCGTTTCCACCATGTTCCTGTCAGCAGTCAGCACGGTAAAAGAGCCCTATGGGACCTGTCAACGTCTGTCAGAAAGCACAGGCAGAGGCAGGAGGAAAAAAAGCCAATGCTGCTCTCAGTTTAGCAGAAAAATTGGAGAGCCACACACATTTGCACCATTAAACTCAAATAACCTGCACACACACACACACACACACACAGCACTGTTGCACCGGCTCATTGTGAAGTATACAAGGTTATTTATGCAATGACATGATACAGATCACGTATGTATTTGATTATATAAGCTTACACTTTGAGAAAAACACATCTATAACTCTTACAGAGAGTTAGGGAGGAACTCTTTGATGCGGTGAAGGCCGAAGCACTAGGAGGCATGGACTAAGATAAATCATCCAACATAGAAGGGACAAAGGGTTTCATAGTCATAAATATGTTAGACCAATTATGATAATTAGTAGGTGGAGATAATGGGGCAACATGTCCCAATATGGGAATACCAACGAGGGTCTTGAAGAACTGTTTATCTATTATGCAAATGTCCCTCAACTTTCAATAAAACAAGCCTGTGTCCAGGGGAGGGGCAGAACACGTATGGACGGGAGTGAAGCAGACTGAAAGGCCTGTGTTCACTGTGTTCTCCCTTTTGCAAAAGGCGAAACTACAAAACCCAGGGTATTTTCTTTCACTCAATGTTCTGAATAAAGGAGACGGAATCTGACAATCCGGGGTGACCAGGGAAGGTCACGACATCATCACAGGAAGGCACACTGACAAACTACCACCAACTTCGACTTCCTGTAGCACTGGTTTTGTTTTTAAATTCATTTCAATCATCCACAGGCATTACAAGCCAGCACTACTGTACCTTTCTTCATCAAATCTGTAATCAGAGTGGTGCCTTCTAATTATACACTCGGTATTCCTGGCATTGTCCTCCCCCCTCTTCACAATTTCTTTCCCTGATGCCAACATTCAGTGCCAAACCAGGAAGTAAGCCATTCCCTATGTGAGGTTCCTATCACTGGAACCCAACTCAGTATTTCTCCCTGACCTCGACCTAATTTCCATCACCTCTATAATACAGAACTCCCATCTTTCAATCACCGTAGACTTTATCCTTTGTCATAAAAATGATGAACACCAGCTCATGTTATGTGTAGCCCCCCCCCACTGGGAGCCAGGGAAAACCTGACATCCATGGAAACAGTCACAAACATAGTGCTCATGATGGAAAATTTCAGCTGATCCTCAGATCTCTGTCAACAGCTTGCGGCTTGACACCAGCTCCTCACCATTCACATCAAAGGTGCATGTGTTTGCAGTGTGGGAGGCCATTTCTAACAGCTACGTGATTAACATCCAAACCTCAGTCACGTCTGTATACAAAATAAAAGCTGAAGGTGAACATACCTGCATCGCTCAGGCAGATGTCTCCTGGCTGAGCACCTCTGCATCATGTGTGTCAGGACTCCGCTCCTGGCCCCTTTCTGGGTGTTGGGATAAAATGATCCAGGTCTGATCCTCAATAATGGGAGACAGGGTCCAGGCCTGCATCTGGGACCAGCTGAGGTGAAGGGTGGAGAGTCTCTCCAGGCAGCATGTGTGTGTGATCTCTCTGCAGCACACAGGTTTTAGTACACTTCAACAGTGGAGTTCAATACATGTCTCTGATCCAGCAGCTGCTGTGCAACCGCACATGTGGGCCAGCAACCATGCATCATGCCATTTTAACTCGGTCTAATGATCATTTCTACCGATACTGAACACACTGCCAGCTTAATGAGCAGGAAGTAGACACATGCTAACAGTCACCATGCTACTCCATGCTAACAGCACCTTCAGAGCTTCCTCTTGCCCCTGTTGCTCTTAAGGGGGTTCAGGCTCTGGGTCTCTGTGAAGCTCTTTGAGACCATTTCTGAGCATAAAATGCACTATAAACATAAAGCTGAAGTGGATCTTCTGCACCGTGCACTTCCTGCTGAGCAGGGTGGGCGGGACCATTTGTTCTGTGACCTCTTTTTGACCCACTCTCCTGCAATCTTATTGGCTCTTGCATTTAAATAGAGGTGTCCATCATTCAAACCAACCAATGAGCTCCTGCTGTACTGCACTGTGCATGCCATGCTGATTAACAGGCACAGCACAGCTGCAGGAGGAGCCCAGCTGAACCAAATGACTTCCAGATTCTTTAGCACAGAATACCATTGGATAGATCAAATAAAATGTATTGTTTATTTGTTTAGCACTCTCTTTCTGCCCACCCAAAGGTACTCAAGAAAGTTGTGAGAAAGTTAAGGTTAAGTGTCTTGCCCAGATATTTAATGAGTTTATTTGACAAAATCCACATGTGTGCCTTAGTTCTGCTTAGATGCCATTTTATACTACGGATACTGCCTTTTAACTGGGTAGCTGAGGCCTGGTCAGACCTTGTCTACACCATAAACAGTTGCTGTTTCTGCTGGTAATTTGTGCTTAGTTGTAATTAAGGAGGTGTTTTACTAAACTAAGTTTTATTGCCTTTAGGAGGTTAAACAACAGGCAGCCACTGTAACACAGTGAACATATTTTTTATTTTAAAGCTGAAGAGCACAGGTTAGTAAAAATATTCCTGAGGTCTAAAAACTTGCTGCAGTTTTACACAAAATGAAAGAAAAGGCAGGATTCACAGCCGGCGACATGATGATTGCATTGAGACAATATGGCATTAATCTGTCTTTATTACCACCTCCTATTTTATTATTTATCTAACAGTCTAAAGGTTTTATTATTATTATGTCTCTGCATCCGTTTTAGTTCCCAAAACAAATGAGATGTTATTATAATGAGCCTATTGTGATGCATATAAACTGACTTCCTGCACACTCAAGACTAATAGCACTTCAACTTATAACAATGTTAGTTCTGCAATTATGTAAACAAATGAATATGTCTGTGTTTTTATAGTTCTTATGTACTCAAGTGGTACTTCAAGCACTTTACATTCACTCACAACAATGGGGCAGAGCTGCTACACAAGTGGAGGGCCCCGGGATTGAACTACCAACCTCATGGGTAGGTAGTAGACAATCTACAGCTTTTTATTGTATAGTCCTAGGTTGTTTGTACTTTTAGAATCCCTAATTAAAAGTAGGGTTAGGGTGTTTTGGGGTTTTTTTTGCACTGGTAATGCGGGTAAAGTGCCTTGCCCAAGGACACACAACAACGACTAGGGAGGAGTTGGGATTGAACCACCAACCTTCCGGTTATTGGACAAACTTGCTCTACCTCTGAGCCACTGCTGATGCTGAAGTGTCAAAAACTGCAATTCCCCCAGTGGCCTGTGGGGGCTGGCTCCAAATGTGAGTCAAATCGACGGCCTACACGTCTCAGTTCTGCTCTTGCTCCACCTGTTAGCCTTTATTGGGATTAACTCAGAGCACGGGGGGGGGGCAATGCCAATATGGTGACATACGGTGCCTCCCACAAGGATGTAACATTGATCTTAAGAGTTAAAGACAGAGATAAAAATAATAGACAGTTCCCAGCCTCCTGTCACTTAATCTATCATACAGCCACAGTTTATGTTGGCCATCTTATGTCAGCAACATTAGCTTTGTCATCACTCACAGACCTATTAATCTTTCAGTCATTCAGCGAGCAGCATCTGTGCAGTCAGTTATTTATCCTCCTCTTAACTCCTTTAATGTTGTTATGATGGCCTGGTTAAGCTACAGGACTCCTTGCATGTAGGACACATGCACAGACACGCACACACATGCTGCATGTCCAGAGTCCTGTTAGATTATGTATGCTTCCTGAGCTGCCTCACAGTATACAAGTCATAGCTACTCAACGTTAAGTTGTTACCACTACAGGCACAACACACCACAGCGCTTCATCAGACGAGTCACGAGCCATCAAAAGTTGCCTAATCCAATAAGCACACACATATATTCCATCATACAAACCTTGGAAGGATTTGACTATCCGCCATACGTCTACATTTGTTAGACTGTGGGTGCTGCTGTGGATTGTGAGAGCAAGCGTGTCAGCAGCCCCGCTTTGCTGGAATAAACGTCTTTATTGTCAGAACAGCGCCGCTGAACTTCCCTGTGAACTCCAACTGGCGACTATTAGTCACTACGAGCACTTCTTCCGTCTTTGTCTGCCTCTGCCTCCAAACTCCCCATCAGATCAGAGTGATGAAACAGAGGCCTGCCAAGCCACAGGCATTTAAAGACATCTGAATAGCTGCCAGCCATTTCATAGGAGATTTTCAGAGAGCAGAGAAAGGCCTGCGATTCGTCAGATTGGGAGAGGAACGCTGGATGCTGCCAGTCTCCTCCACATTCTGCCTATTAAACCCTCAGCAGGAGGGATTCCTGAACCTGCTGCTCACTTCCAAACAAGCCTCGTATCTGTACATACAGCCCGGCACTGAAGCACAAACGCTTCCTTCAATTGTTTTTCCAGCTGAATAAATTTTCCTTAGGTTAACTCTGTGAAGAAGAGTCTGCGGTGGTGGTTATGCCTGTGGTGGTTAGACATCAGTTCAAATTCTCTCATTGTGCATCCAAGTCCCGCTTCCACTGTTCGATTGAATTGTGACTCCACTAGAGATGAGAGATAATTAGACACCCATGTGACCCTGCCTGCACAAGCAAGGAAGCAAGGGTTAATCCAATTTATTGGATTTTTCAACTGGCTGGACTGGACTTTTGGATTATTGGAGAAAATTATTAAAATAAACATGACCACTAGCAAAAAAAACCTAATGTTACTCTACAAACCCACCAAGGAGCCCACAACACAAACAGAGGTGCTGTAATGGCTTTCTGTGGCCTGCTTCACTGACTTGGACAAAAAAAGACTCAGGCTTACCAGGAAAAGATATCTCAGTAGGCCACCGAACATTTCAGGTTTAAAGGAGTGAACAAACACCTCCAGCAGGTGGGCCAGAATTTCATCAAACTTCAGGTCTGGACAGCTACTCCTGAAGAGTTCTAAGTGCACAGTTGTACAAACAGGAGTTGTCACAAGAGAGCAGCTGACACATCGATGATGTCTGAAACTCAAAGGCTGCACTGAGGTAAGGCAGGTCCAAGGGTGAACATTATCAGTCCATCATTCTGTGTCTGAATCCCCAGTGTAGGATTTACTTTCATATTGTTCTGATTTTGACCATTTACTTACAAAAACTGAGAAAATATGCAGCTGATTCATCGGCTGATACTTCCACCAAGGTTATTAGGTTATAAGGTTATTACTAAAATATTCTGGACTGTGGGACTGAAGCACCCAGAGGGAACACTGTTCTCACACAACAGGAAGCAGATATTCTTTGTTTTCCTATGGTTCTTCTTCTCATTTACATTCAAATTTCCTTTGATTTGCACCTTTAATTATTTTTTTCTTTTTGTTTTGGCTGACAGTCAACAGTGAAGAGGTTGGAGTGGCTTGTTTCCTGTCCTCCTCCTTCCTGATGAAGAAATAATTGAGTCGAAATGAGTCTGTTTTAAAGCTCTCACCTTGTGAAATGAAGGTGGTTTATTAAAGCCTCCTATTTTGCCATTATTTTGTACCCCCCCCCCCCCCAAAAAAAAAACCTCTTTATTTACTTAGACATGTCTCCATTGCAAAATTTGATGAGATTTTACTGTACAAGGACACAACCTGGGGAAGTAAATAGAAATGTCTGCATGAGGATTGCAGTCTTTTCACTCAGATAGCACATCGCTGTACATTTGTCCTCTGATATCCAATCTTAAATGTAATAACAGTTCCACTGTAATAATAACCCGCTGCAGTGTAACAGTGGAACAGATGATGAAATCTGGCTGTATCATTTCCAACTTTCTTTTTTAAGGTCACATCACGCCCTTCTGTTGTATGTCTGTAGGATAATCAATCATCAATTATTGTCAATTCTTCTATATCCACAGCATATACAGAGCACTGAACATGAAAACGATTGGTTTGTACTTCAGTTTGCCTGCTCTGCAGCAGCGTGCCTTGTTTTTCCTCTCCTCTGTCTTCTTTGTGTTTAGTTGAGTACTCGCGCTTGAGATCATTTTCGTTTAGGACGGCGACTTTTTCTCTGCACATCAGGAAGCTTTGTTTCCACCAAACTCCCTAGAACACACCGCTGTGTCCATCTTTGAAACTGCGGTCTCCATCCACTTTCCTTTTCGGCTTGAAACATCTTTATTGTTCACAGCTGTACAACAATTAAAGCTCTGAGCTGCTCTCTCACCAACAACAAGTAGGAGCGCCAATCTTTGATCTTTGCCGTTGGTTTTGCTGCACAAAAAAATTCTTTGTGTTAGTATGACTGTGGTTTTATTCAGTGGAATGTTGTGGGTAGTTACCAAAAAATCAGATCATACATGTTTTGGACATGGTAGTGCGGGCCAGATAGAACACTGCAGCGATACAGGCGACTCTGTCCCTTCTTGTACACTGTCTGTGTTTGTGGACTAGTCCAGCTTGTTGTCAATGTGGACACCCAGGTATTTGTAGCTGTCCACAATGTCCACGTTGGTACCTTTGATGCTGACCAGGTTTGGGAGTGTCCGGTTCTTTCTGACGTCCACCACTAGCTCTTACATTCAGCTGCAGGTGGTTTTGTCAGCACCACTCACCAAAGCTGTCCACCACACTCTGCCTCCCGACCTCTGCTGGTAGGAAGGAATGGAGACAGTACTGTGCCCTGGGGTGCTGCTCACTATAGTGTCACAGACAGTGTTCCTCAGCCTTACCTGTTGTGGTCACCCTGTGAGATAGTGGGATATGACCAGTGGGGTCTCCACCTGCATGTCCAGGAGCCTCCTCTTCAGGAGGGCAGGTTGCACAGAAAAATCAAAGAACATGATTCTAACATATAACGTGTAGTTATAAGTGCACGTGTAGTAGAGGCATTCTTTGCAGGTCTGGTCTGCAGATGATAGATATTTGCTTATCTCTTTGAAGTACCTGCCCCATTACCTGGAAGTGCTGTTATAACTGACCTATTTTATTCCTAATCACTGTGCTTCTGTGTAATATTATTTATGTTTTGTTATTAGCTTTTTTCCCTGCTTTCCATGTCAAGGAGGTCTGAAAAGCTCTGTTATGAATTATTTGTAATTATGTACTCTTTGTGCAAGGTTGATTATATTTTTAACTGTTACACAACAGTGTTTTTCTCTGTGACTGGCAGAAGAACAGCTTCTGTAGTGGTCTTATTTAACAGGCTGTTACCAGGCTATATACAGGGTTTAATGATTCTGACCAGACAGTTGGACAGCACTGCTTGGCCATCGCCATGGTAATGAAAATCCCCCAGATGTTATTCTCTGCACCTAACCAGGTATTTCTATAACCTTAAGTAACCAGAAACACTGAGAGCATCCATCCATCCATTTTCAACCGGGGCCGGGTTGCAGGGGGCAGCAGTCTAAGCAGGGACACCCAGACTTCCCTCTCATCCCAAGGCCTGCCCTGGTCAGCTGAGAGACATAGTCTCTCCACCACATTCTGGGTCTTCCCCGGGGTCTCCTCCTAGTGGGACATGCCCGGAACACCTCCCCAGAGAGGCATCCAGGAGGCATCGGAAACAGATGCCCGAGCCACCTCAGCTGATAGCAATGTCTGTATATTCAGCATACAGACATGTCCCCTGCATACAGCTGGACACATCTTGATCAGGTGTCTGGAAACCCTTAGCTTAATCTTGGTCCTTTTGTTGCCAGGCTCTTTCTGAACACTCATTGTACAGCAGCGTGCACATACAGGCTGCAGAATCAATATACTACTAATGCAAATACACCTGCAGATTATAAACCATGATAATCAAACTTCTTTTACATCTGAAGGTCTGTTATTATTGTTAGTGCAGACGGATGATCATTGTGCTTACACAGCCCACCCGTATATTAAGAGAAATCTATTATTTAACATTTTGAATCAATTGTTTGCTGCTATTTTTACTGGGGCTATTTTATGGCAGTAAATGGAAGAAATTGTTATCTTAACCAGGAAAAGATGAAACACAACAGTGCTGGCGAACAGCAGCTAAAGCCAACTACTA